>NC_083425.1:37087240-37390270 GCF_020745735.1 Hemiscyllium ocellatum
TGGAAGTGATGCAGAAATGTTCAGTTATCTTTTAGCAATATTGAGAACTTGTTCAAGTTATTAAAATCCCTTCATATAACAGCATTTTAGAGAAATGCTTAAAGTTTTGTTATCCCTTGCATCCAGCTACTGTTTGGATTTTAATACTTGGAGCATGTTTATTAGAAACTATCATAGCATTTTATTAGGAACAATATAACTATACGAGATTAAATTTGTACTTGGGGTGTTGAGGTGGGAGACGGTTTTAGCTTAAGTTTGTTTTTAAGCCAGCAAAACCAATTATTTAATATCAGGAAGTCTGGAACCTTTTTGGTTGACTTTTTTCTTACTGTTTGCAAACCTTGCCATGATGAAACAAGAGTTAACAATTCAGTGCATTTTCTGATCTCCTAATACTGGACAAGTAGGAACTCGGGAATGAAACTTGGCTTGATGGAGTATATTTAATTTTTGCAGTTGGTTACCATAGTGGTTAATCAGTGAAACACAATCACAGGATGTTACGTGTGTTCTTTAATAATAGAACATAAGGTCACTACTGAAGAAAGCGACACAGCAATTGTTTATAGCAGACAAATTAGAATGATCTTATCACAAACATCCAACCAAAATTTGAATCTGTTTCCAAGCCTAGCTTTTAAAAATACTTTCAGCAAAATATGATTCCAATCTCTTTTTTTAAAAATATCTTTTTACTTAACTAACTTTCTCCCTTTTTTTCTTTTTCCCTTGGACAGTAGAGACAATTAATTCCTTACAGAGTCCAATGGCATGAATGTACACAGTTATAAAATTTTGAAGACTTCTATATAAACTCTCCCAACGTGAACATTAGAGACACAGTGTATGGTGATTGGTGGAAAAATTCTTTTTTTTTGAGGAAAAACTGTTCTTCTCACTGAATTCTGGGTTCTTCTGAACTGAGACCTTGAATCGTCTGTCTGAAGTCAACTCAAAAGCTGTTAGTTTAGTTTTAATTTAACCTGTCATAATGAATAAAACATTTACTGTTCAGTTTAACACCAACAGGGGTTCCTGCTGGCTGGCTGTTCAGCTGCATTGCAGGTCTTGGAATGGATGAACTGAAGTTAACATTCAAAATTACTTTGACCCGTGTAGTTTAATAAAAAAAAAGACCTTCACAGAACTAACCCATCCCCATCTGCTCTTGGGTATTAGAATTTAGGGTTTGTATTTCATGTTAAACAGCAATATAACAACAATGAAAGGTGTCCAGAGAGAGAGACGTCCAAAAGTTGTTGAGTTAGTTTGAGGATATATCCTAGAGAGACACTGCTGGAACCAGAATTTCAGGAACTTGTTTGTTCAAGTTGCCTTTTGGTCAGTGGTGGTGAGCTGCTGCCTTGACCTATTATCATCCTTAGTGTAAGTAAACCTACAAGAAGGGATTTACAGGATTTTAAATCTGTGATTGTGAAGGAACAAACAATATGGCTCCAAATCAGGATATTGTGGGATTTGGCGGCTAGCTTGCAGGTGATGACTCTCCTTATCCTTCTAGGAAGTAGAGGTCATGAATTTGCAAGGTTCTGTTGAAGTGGGTGTGAGGGAGTATTATTGATAGAGCAGACAAAACGCTATGTCCAAATAGGATCAAGCATTTGATATTGCACATTTTGATTGAGTCAAAGAATGGGAAGCCACCATGCTTATAATAACTTAAAAATACTTTCGGCTGTCCAGATTTCACTTCCTTTTGCAAAGCTCACTTTTTTATTCTCTTGCCTTCCTCTTGGTAGGCTGCTTCCTATTTTACATATTGAATCCCTCACTATAGGAAGTGTACATGACTATAGTTATTTATATAGATTCTGTGATACCTGCCTCTCCATTCTTCTTGGCATGATATGGAGGAGCCAGTGTTGGACTGGGGTGGACAAAGTTGAAAATCTCTTGATGCCGGGTTATAGTCCAATAGGTTTATTTGGAAGCATGAACTTTCAGAGCACCGATGAAAGAGTGGTGCTCCGAAAGCTCATGATTCCAAATAAACCTGTTGGACTATGACCTGGTGTTGTGATTTTTTTTAACATTTATTGCAGGGTTTAAGATTTTTTTGGATGTTATGTGAAAATGCTGAGTGTTTGTGTCCATTGCCACTTCAAGAATACATTGGAATTTTAAGTTTTGTACAGGTATTAGCCAAAGCCTGTCATGAACACCAAGCTTAAAGTTTTTTATTTTGTGGCTCCATAGTGATACTTTGCCATGATATGGTGGTACTTTATTCAGTCATGCAGGGTTGCCTTTTTACCACCACCATCTATGGAGGAAGTGTACCTGTTACACTTGTCTTTGGACAAAATCTTCAGAGATTACATTGTAGGACATCGAAGAACTCTTCGACTTTAAGACCTGACTGGTTACTAATTGTTGCTTTGGATCAATGTTGCAATTTGTGGCTTTGCAGTCAACGAAGAAAATGTGTTTTGCATTGCTTCTGCAACTCCTGCATCTGAATGCAGCAGGAAAGTATAATAAAGCTAATGTGCTTTTGTAAAATTTAATGTTTTTTGCAGTTGATCGTATTGTGGGATTGGACCAAGTTGCTGGAATGAACGAAACTGCTTTTGGCTCCTCTTACAAAACAAAAAAGGGCATGTTCCGCACAGTGGGGCAACTGTATAAAGAGTCCTTGGCAAAATTAATGGCAACCCTACGTAATACCAACCCAAACTTTGTTCGATGCATCATTCCAAACCACGAAAAAAGGGTGGGTATATTTTCATAGCAGAAATGGTACCTGTGACAGTGTTTAATATAAAAGTTGGTGAAAATTATCTAAAGTTATGCTATTTTGTTATTTCTACAGTTTGCACACTCTTAAATTCACTAGTGTACTGCCATGCTCGATCCTGGCTGATTTTAGGTATTCCAACTTACTATTTTGTGCCAAGTTTTAAAGTAGTTTTTGTAAGGATTTGTACAGCCCCTTCTGAATTAGAGCAGGCAACGTGTAACTAATTGACTTTTGAGGTGGGTTTTTGCGGACAGGGTGTTAGGAGATTTGCTTAACTTTGCT
Organism: Hemiscyllium ocellatum; assembly: GCF_020745735.1. Lineage (NCBI taxonomy): Eukaryota > Metazoa > Chordata > Chondrichthyes > Orectolobiformes > Hemiscylliidae > Hemiscyllium > Hemiscyllium ocellatum. Next base: position 37,090,287 of record NC_083425.1, read on the forward strand.
GTCTTCAATTTGGTCCTACTTTCATGAGTGGGCCCTTGAGGTCACCAGTGTAGGGAGTAAAGATGTTAATATGTTAAAGTTGCTGACAGACTTCTAGCTAATATGCTGTATTTCATTCCCACACCGTGGTCAAACAGTGTACTTTTTAGTCCAATCAAAAAGTGTGATGTGGAAGGTTCAAGGCTTGGTTGAGAATTTTCAACATAAGTATGACTCATCACTTCTGTTTTGAGAGGGAGCAGTATTAAAATTAGTAACATGTCAAGGCAGTCACCTTGACCACTGCCTGCATTTACTTAATATCTTTGGAACTGCCAGCATAATTGCTGAATCCTGATTAAGTTTTTAAAAGCTTTTGAGCTCCTGTTCTAGAGTTGAAGTGGACTTTAATTTTGCAGTTATCTGGCTACTCAAGTGTTCAGAATTTTAGTTTGTTTTTATTGTGGTGCAAAATAAAATACTGAACTGTAGATGTTTGAAATCCAAATCAAAACAAATTGGGACAAATTCCACAGCTCTGGCAGCATCTGTGGAGAGAAATTTAGTTAACATTTCAGGTCCAGTGATCCCAACAAATGAACTGATTTATCCCTCTACTGATACTGCCAGACCGGAGTTTTTTCCCCCAGCAATTTGTTTTTGTTTTGTAATCATGGTGCAATTTAATTGTTGGAAGATTTAATTCCAAGTAAATGGTTGCTTGGCTTGTGGCAGTTCTAAAAGACATTCATCTAATAATTTTATTACTTTTTAATGGAAAATCTACTTTAACATTTATCCTGTGTTCTTAATTCCACCTCATGTGATGAAGCACCCATGTACCAAATGAGTTGGTTGTTTCCATCAGCCACTTCCAGAGAGACTCTTGATAGCTAAGGTTTGAAGGTCGACATGATCAAGTCTCTAGATTTTATAACCTACAATTGTTGCAACATTTTCAGCATCAAGCATGCCAGTACTAATGTATTAATGACTTTTCCACACTTTACTGGCAGCCTGATCTGATAATTCAGCAGTAGGTACAGATGATTAAAAGCATGGACTTGCGTGGCTGGTCCAGTGGAGTTTTCTATCTGGCATAGATGCACTGCAGATATTTTTTTTTCCCTACTTGCCTCTGATTGCATCTTCGAGCTGGAATATTTTGTGTGACTTGACATATGACCAGACGTTGTGCATTTGTGTAAATAGTGGACTGTTTGGGTGGGGAAACCACTCAACCTAACTTTGCTGACTGGAATAAACATTTTCATAATAAAGCTTTTGCTTTCAACACTCGGCCTCCTAGCAAATTTGAGCAGTGTTAAGAGATTACAACCAAAGTCAGTTAATGATAGTTTAAATTTCACTTCTTACAGGCTGGAAAACTGGATCCTCACTTGGTTCTTGACCAGCTGCGCTGCAACGGAGTATTGGAGGGTATTCGAATTTGTCGTCAAGGTTTTCCTAATAGGATTGTCTTCCAGGAGTTCAGACAGAGGTAGTTAAGCTTTTACAAACTGAACCCGTACACAACTTATTTATAAAGAGGAATGTGGAATGAATCTCTCCCTCATGTTGAGAGGAAGCAATGCAGTTGGGCACAATGAATTCCGGGGGAAGTTTTAATCGCATTTGCTTTGTAGGTTTGTAAGCCAAACAAACCCTGAATAAAAATAACCCAGTCAGAGGGTCAAATGTTGATTCTAACGAAATGAAGGGCAATCCATCTTGACCCAGAATTCTTAAATGTTGGTTTTTAGGTTCTTGCCAGTGAAATTGCTCTCATGGTTTTGTGTGCCCATTAGCCTTTTAGCTCTGTTGTTGAGCTGTTTGGCTCCTGGTTAAGCAGCATTTTTTAAAAAAAAAAAATCCGTTTTCTATCCCTCCTGTGCCCTTCATCTAAACTGTTCTCTTTCAGCCTGCAGATCCGGGATATTTGCTCTCTTTTGGATTTAGTTTCTTGACCATCACTTAATTGCTCCATCATTTGGTGTTCAGTTGCTAAGGCCAATAGCTCTGAAGTTCCTGCTCTAAATTCATCTACCAATCTATCCTTTGTTTTTAAGATGCTTCTCAAAGCCTTTGTTTTTGTGAAAACTGCCCTAGTATCTCCTATGTGACTAATGTTAAAAGCTGGGAAATGGAACTCTGCGCACCTTGGGTAGTTTTTATTATGTCAAGGATGGTATTTTAAGTACCTTTTTTGTTTAGTGTTGTTGAAGTGAAGAAATTAGTTTAAAGTAGCTTCAGTTTTAAATAAAAAAAGACATTAATTTGAATTATTCAAAGCTTTTGAAAGGTCTGTTCAATAAGTTGAATGTAATTTCAGAAACGCATACTTCAATTTGTAATGCTTCCACTCTCCTAGGTACGAGATTCTGACCCCTAATTCAATCCCTAAAGGTTTCATGGATGGGAAACAAGCCTGTGAACGAATGGTAGACACTTAATTTTTAAATTTTTTTGTCTGGAATGTTTGAAATTGTACAAAAACTTGTGCTTTAGTGTAAATGTTTTCAAATTACAAAACCAATGCATTAAAAATCAAGAATAATACCTCTAATTTTGTATTTAATTAGATTTAAAAACTAAAAGGTTAACCTGATCTCTTTACTTTTTAATTACTTGCATGTTTTGCATACATTTGGAAATGAATAGATATATCTGGATATATCTCTTTGAATATGGATATTTATTTTCCTGTTCCTTATCTTCCCCTTTTTCTCTGTAATCAGATTCATGCCTTGGAATTGGATCCTAACTTATTCCGCATCGGCCAGAGTAAGATTTTCTTCCGCGCTGGGGTTCTAGCACATTTGGAGGAGGAACGGGATCTGAAGATCACTGATATAATTATCCTGTTCCAAGCTATCTGCCGTGGATACCTGGCAAGGAAGTAAGTTTAAACCTTGCTTAGTTTGTTTTACTTGCAGTTGTCTGATGAAATCCAGTGGACTTTTGAACAATAGTTAAATTTGTGTACATACTATTGGTTTTTCTCCAAAAATAATAGATGTTACCTTTAGTTTTACTACAAACATTGCTTTAGTCTGACTAAACTTTGCAGACTTTTGGTATCATTTGAGTAACTTTTCATTTTGCCAGTGTTTATGAATCTGTCCTATCCTTTTTTTATTAGGAAAAGGCAAGTATGATAAAACTTGCCCAAATATAAAATGATCTTTCTTAATAAATAACTTTATTAGCAGTTTAGAATAATTGTACAGTATTTCTTAATATTTCACCACTCTTAATACTTCATTACTTTTAATCTCCTCCTTCCACCCCTGAAACTGACTATGAAACTAGTGTTCAAGTGTCAGCACACCTATTAAGTTTGCACATGAATCTGTTGGTGAGGTAGCAGTTGTTTTGGCCTATTTCAACTTTAAGATAGTGGGGAGTTGTCTTGAAGCACTGCTGTCCTTTGTGGTGAAGGTGCTGATGAGGGGGGCTTCCATAATTTTGACCACTGCTGAAGGAATGGTGATGTATTCCAAGTCCAAGTGATGTGTAACTTGGAGAACTTGAACCTGTTGGTGTACTACTGTGGATGTTCCACCTGTTGTTGGGAGGTACTGTTTTATAAGCCTTGGAGTTGCAGCAGTACATCTGCAACTCCAGATACTGTGGTGCACTGGTGGTGGAGGGATTGAATGTTTCTGATGCTGGATGAGATGCCACTCCTCTGTCTTGGATGGCATCAGACTACTTCAGTTGTAGAGAATGTATTCATCCAGGCAGGTTGTTCAGATTCCAAAGCACTCCTGACTTTTGCCATGTTGCAGGTGTTGGCAGGTTAATTGCTGCTCAACATTCACAGCCTCTTGACCTACTGTTATCCCAGTAATATTTGTTGCTTGGCCAGGTTAAGTTTTTCAGTTAATTGTAACCTCCCAGAATGTTGTTGGGTCCTTTTTTGGCAATGCCATTGCATGTCAAGGGTGGGCAGTAACTATCCTCTTTTTTTTTGAGATTGGTCATTTGAGTGGAATAAATATTACTTGCCACCATAGGCCTGAATGATGTCCACAATAAATCCTAGATAAGGATGATCATATCTGGGGAATTCTGGTTGAGTTGTAAGATAACTTATGAATATTCTACTTCTGATCTTTTTGAGGAGGTTATTGAAGCAACTGAAAACTATGCCCTTCAACAGCTGCACTCACATCTCCTTTGGCTGGAGACATGTAGGAATATTTTCCTGACTGCCATTGACTTCCGGCTAATTGGTGATCTTTAATCCCACACTGTTAAATGCCAGGGCAGTTGCTGTCTCACTTCATCTCTGGACTTCTCTTGCCCATGTTTGTGCATCTATAATGAGATTTGGAGATGAATAATCTTAAAATCCAAGTTGTCACTGAGGTGTATAGATAATTTTGGTGTTTGACTTCACTGTTACCTTCTATCAACTTTAACAATTTGAAAGTAACCAGGTGGAGTAAAATTTGACTGGGTTGGAAACTTATTGTATTCCTAGACAACTTTTCATTTTTTTTACACTGACATCTCCAGGATAATGTGCTGGGACAGTTTGACTGGTGGTGTAAGTGATTTTGGGGCATATGTAGCTAATGCAGATGGTCTGGTCTTTCTGAATCTCCTGTACTTGGCTGTATTTCCTGTCACATGGAGTGAGATGCTTTGGCTGAAGGCTAAACCTTCCCTCGGGAAGAGGATGTGATGGGTCACTTCTGTTTGGTTGAAAATACTTGAGTCTTGTCTTTGTCCTTTTGATAGACTCTACCTTTTATTCAAGATGACAATGTCAATGGAGCCTCCTGTTCTCTTAAATTCCTCCTTTCATCATCACGTTACAAAACTGTGGAGTTGTCATGTGTTCTTTGGGCTCCTTGGCCAGTCAAAGTTATTTCCATGGTGTTACTTTCTTGTGATCCTGTTTATAACATTCCTCTCTCTTTTTAGATATGCCTGGCACAACCTCTGGTGTGTACTCTATTGCTGAACCAGTCTTGATTGGCATTAAATTTCCCTACCCAGCAGGCTGTGCCCTTGCTAACCTCTGTGCTGCTTCCAGTGATGTACAGCTTGTACAGATTAATCACCTAAGGAGGAGGGTATTTTGTTTTCAACAGGTTTCCTTGCCCACACTTGATGCTTGCTTACTGATTTAACTTGCTCATACTGTAGAACAAGGTGGAGGATGCCCAGACCATGTTCATGGCTGCAACCATCATTGTCACTATTTGTGATTATCCTGCCAATGTTACAGAATGTAGTCATAAGGCTGAGTGACAGGCTTTTGTTCAAGTAATCAGGTGGGACAGCTCTTCCAATCTTGACTAGTTATTGAGAACATTTGGATGCACTGTGCTGAGTACCTTTAGTACATATGCTGAAGTGGATGTCATGAACAATCTGAGCTCTGAGTTGAAGTCCCTCACGTCCCTCAAATATCACTTTTTTTTCTAGTTCAGTTCTCTTGCCTTTCACTAGCAAATTCTGATCAACCTCTGACCTTGCTGAGGCCTGCTACCTCTGACAAGGGCTTGGTTGCAATTAACCCCAAAGTTGCTGTACTTGTCTCAAATTATTGAAGGCCCAAGGATATTATAACCTGGTATGAAAGAGCACTGGCTCAATGATTTCTAAATCTGTCTCTTTTTTTGATTAAAGAGCATTTTCGAGGAAACAGCAGCAGCTGAGTGCACTGAAGGTTCTGCAGAGGAATTGTGCTGCTTACCTGAAGCTCAGACACTGGCAATGGTGGCGGCTTTTCACCAAGGTTGGAGTTGTTTTCCTTCATTGATCTTGTGGAGGCAAAATTTAGGAGATGTTAAGTGTTAAGATTCTGATGTGCATTTGTAAACGTTTACTAAATTGTTTTTTCTGAATTACGATATTTTTTAAGACTTCCTCCTATCAGTTCACAATAACAAATTCGCCAGGATAGTTAGCCAGTCAGTCTTAAGTGGTGACTTTAGTTTGGGGGGAATAAAAGGCTAGTGTTAGTGGTTCTGTAGTAAGATATTAAATCATATACATGAGCAAACCATCTTTTACCTTCTTTTATTTTTAATTTTCTTTGTGCTGTAGGTTAAACCACTGTTGCAAGTTACTCGCCAAGAGGAGGAATTGCTATCCAAAGAGGATGAGTTGACAAAAGTGAAAGAGAAACATGTGAAGGTGGAAGCAGACCTAACTGCTATGGCAAGAAAGCATCAGCAGGTTTGTAGATTCTTAAACTCTGCATGTCTGATGTGCAATTTAATGGCTAATGTTTGTAAGACATAGCATGACCTAAATAAACTTTTTTTGTCCAGCCTGTAGCAAGCACATCTTTGAAACTAGTGGCCCTTGGTTCTAAAGTGCAGTTCATCTAATTTTAGATGGTTAAATTATTCCCCATGTCTTTGTTTCCATCTTTTGAGCTAATGCCATTTGGCCAACAAATGGTCATCCCTGGCATTGGAATGTTTAGTTAGAGAAGTTAGTTGCATAAAAGTTTGTAACTATAATTTTCAGTAGAACCTATTTACGTTGAGGAAAGAAATTAGTAAAGTGATCAGAGAAGGCAAAACGTGTAAGTTAATGGAGATCAGAGGGAATATTTGTACAGAATCATGCGTTTTGCTTGATTCTAGATGAATCCCATGGATTTATTTGCACTGTACTAATCTCTACAATACGAAGCTGCTTGAATGTTTGAGATTTTTGAGACTTTAAGTAGGACTAACTTTGTAAGTGCTGTTTGTGGTTACACTGACATTTGTAGGTGTATTTTTTTCAAATTGTTTTCATTCCTTGCCCATGTTATGACGAGGTAAAAGTTTATTTCCTGGGCTGATAAACGTGATTGTTCGTTTGTAGCTAATGGAAGAGAAGAATATCCTGGCAGAGCAGCTGCAAGCTGAGACAGAACTATTTGCAGAAGCTGAGGAAATGCGAGCACGTCTGGCAAATAAAAAGCAAGAACTTGAAGAAATCTTGCATGATTTGGAAGCGAGAGTGGAGGAAGAGGAGGAAAGAAACCAGCAGATGCAGAATGAAAAAAAGAAAATGCAACAACATGTTCAGGTGCGTGCACGTGGATGACAGTAACATTTGGAGAGCAGGACGTGCAGTGTAAGATGTTGTGGTGATGGGATCCGGTTTCCATCTGTATTTGTGAGGATGTTAATGTTATACACTTGTATAATTTTGGTACAAGACAGTAATAACTGCAGTAAGTTGGCAAGTCTGGCAGAAACTTGCTTAAAAGCTGCGAGGGGAATGTTAATGAAACCAATCTTGGTTTGTTCAAAATATCAGATCAGTTGCATGACACTGATCTTGTGCTATAAATTCTGTCTTAGGATCCTGCTCCACTAGCTACCTGATGGAGTGGTTCTCTGAAAGCTAGTGATTCCAAATAAACCTGTTGGTGTATAACCTAGTATTGAAAGCGAAGACTGCAGATGCTGGAGATCAGTAGTGTGGTGCTAGGAAAGCACAGTAGGTCGGGCAGCAGACGAGCAGGAAAATTGATGTTTTGGTCATAAGGGTTTACGCCCGAAACGTCGATTCTCCTGCTCCTCCGATGATGCCTGACCTGTTGTGCTTTTCCAGCACCCCACACGTTTTTAAAATAAACTATAATTTTGTTGTGATTTTTTACTTTGTCCGCTCCAGTCCAACACCAGCATCAGCTCGTCACCTGAAAATATATAATATTCAACTAGATTTCCAAAGTAGGGTTAGTATAATTTCAAGTAATCAAATATAAAATAAATATCCTAGCGATATCATGGTTCTCTCAACCACTCCTGTGTATGCCCTGTCTCTAACATCCACCCCTTCACCCACATTTTGTTCCCTTCCTTCTGCCCATCTATCTCTTAATGCTTTAATCTCTGAATTCTTCGCACACATACTTTTCTTACCATCATTCTGAAGTGCATTGAATTCTTGGGAAATATTGAATCTAGCAAAGACTTGACGAGATTTAAAAATGTATTGTGTGTAACTATTGGTTTATCAATTGGTTCCCAAAGTGAGAAATCAGCCATAACCTAAAATCTGTCGTAATCACTAATATTTTCTACTCCCTGCCAGGATCTGGAAGAGCAACTTGATGAAGAAGAAGGAGCCCGGCAGAAACTTCAGCTTGAGAAAGTAACAGCAGAAGCTAAAATTAAGAAAATGGAGGAGGATGTCTTGTTGCTGGAAGATCAGAATTCAAAGTTTGCCAAAGTGAGTTGCCATGTATGGTTAGAGTTGCAACATTTTTTTAAATATGTAACAACTTTTAACACTTCCATTGTCAGAAACTCAAATATCAAAGATTGTTCAATTTATTAGCAACCATAAGCTTTTAAAAATTATTGCACAAATGTTCAGCCAGTTGAGTTGCATTAAATATTTGTGTAGGGCATCACTTTTGATGTCCTTTTCTTTTTCAGTATTCATTACTCCTCAATGTATAATCAATATAAAGGCTTAGTCCACTGAAATTATCACATCCTAATGGTCAATGAAATCCCTTTTTCAAGAGGGTTTTGTAAAATTTAGATACAGTTCAGATAATTAAAGTTTCAATCTGCTTGGTGGCTTTGAAGAACTTTAGCATAACTGACCAGGGTCGCTTATCGAAGGATACTTATTTATTCCAACTCAATTTAATAGAAAATAAGATTAGTGGGAATGGAAGCACAGACTGTTAATGAAGTGTAATTCTAAATGCCTGACTGACCTGGAGAATTGGAAGGTTGTTATGCTGCCTAGTTGGGGGGAGTTGGGGACAGGGAAGAGAGGAAATGACTCTTGCCCAGTACCAGTGGAGGCCTGTCCCCACTTCTGCTGTGCAAGCCTCATGTCTGTCAGTTTGAACTTGACCTACCTTCAGCACCAGCGGTGACCACTCTCTTGGCGCTTCCAGTATATAGAAGTGCTGGTCTTGAATTGGCCTGCAACTCCAAGGTGAAATTCCCTCCTGGAGAGGGATGGAAGAAAGATATATCTGGTTAACTTTTCAGCCACCAGACCTTTTTAAATTAAACTTCAGACAAACTGAATAAGCAGGAATATCTTTTCTCTGGCCCTTGCACTGGAGTGTGTGTAAACTAACACTGGGGACTCTGAAATCATGCCATGCTAGTCCATTAAAGCGTGCACTTTAAAAGAACATTGTTATTTTAAATTAATATACCAAGTAAATGTCACCGTTGTAAGGCAGATCTTTCCTAAGGTTGGGAAAACCTATTCTAAGGAATTATTCTGAATATTTTTGAATATTTTGAAGTTTGGTCAAATACAAAATCTGCAAATTAGCTTATTCCTGTTGTCTATCATGACATGAAAACCAAAACTTCGTTCTCAACAACCAACAATTGAATCTTCCATTCCTTAATATTAATGGAAACTGAAATGAACTGACAAGTGAACAATGGAACCTCTCAAATATTTTACCTGTGGTTATTCATGACTTGAATTCTCCTCTGTGTGTCATAGATTGCACGGAGCTGTTCAGGTTAGTTACTGTACAAAAGAAAAATTAAAGTTGTCAAATTTCAGCAAACAACAAAATAACATCTCATGGTTTGTACTTCGTGACTGTGTTTATTTAGCATGACAATCTCCTCCTAGTAACCTCGTCACAGCCTGTAACTGGTGTTTTCTCATTCTAGAAACATTGACAAAACAAATGCTAAAGACAATATTTCATGTAGCTATCAAAATATATTAATAATATTGAACTCTATTACACTTCTGCTTCCCACAAACTTGTCATTAAAACTCACTTGATTCACTTTTCTTTCCCCCCATTTTAATTCATTGTATGTACTTGGTCTGACTTATGTGAATCCAGATAGACTGTTTCGGAAGGCAGTTAAGAGTCAAACAATCACCTTTTCCTCATTCAAAAGCCGTTAGCTGGCCTTGTTGTTGACACCTTCATTCCATTAATGCATTTATTTCCAAAAAAAACTGCTATAGGTGGTTTTTCCTAGTCCTCTTTTGGTGAGGCTTTAGATTTGACGTAATTGGGTAGGTAGTAATTTATTTTGTAGAATTCATTACTAGCTTTATTCAAAATGTTTCTCAAAACAGGAGAAAAAACTGCTTGAAGACCGGATTTCTGAGTTTACCTCTCAACTGGCAGAGGAGGAGGAAAAGGCAAAGAATTTGAGTAAAGTGAAGAACAAGCAGGAAATGATGATTACAGACTTAGAAGGTGAGGAGACCTTGGTGGAGGGAAAGTGTGCGCCATCAAAAATTTGTTTTTTCCATTTGAATTAGCTTTAGTCAAGGTAGTCATAATGCGCTACATTAGCTTATCCTGGGATAAGCTTGATGCTGGGTCATTAAAATTTTTTTTTAAACGATGATCAGAAATAGGAACTGGAAAATGCAACTAAGTTGATCACTTGCCAAGGGGAAAAAAAAATTAAAGATTCTAATATTTGATACTCATTTCACCATTTTCAGTTCTCCAAAATAGATGCCAGCAGTGATGATGCTGGATGGGGACTGGGGATGGGAAGAGAGAATTTTATTTTACCTCCATGCATGATTGAATTAATCATCCTATTTCAAGGACTTTAGTTCAAGAGTTCCTCAGGGTAGTGTTGACACCCAGCCATCTTGAACTGCTTCACTTAATGACCATTTTCCTCCTTCATAGTTGTATTTATTCACTTCTGGGGTGTAAGTGTTGCTAGCTGGGTCAGCATTTATTGCCCTTCCCTAGTTGCCCTCGAGAAGTAGGAGTTGAGCTGCTGCCTTGAACTGCTGGACTCTACAGGTATACAACAATGCCATCCGGGAGGGCATTCAGGATTTTGAGCTGAAAAATGTGTTGCTGGAAAAGCGCAGCAGGTCAGGCAGCATCCAAGGAGCAGGAGATACGACGTTTCGTGCATAAGCCTTCAGGATTTTGACCCAACAATACTGGAAGATAATGGTCATGGGAATAGAAGGTGCTGTTCAAGGAATCGTGGTGAATTTCTGTTATGCAACTTGTAGATGGTACTCACTGCTGCTGCTGAGTGTCTTTGGTGGAGGGAGTGGATGTTTTCTGATTGTGGTACGAATGAAAAAGGCTGCTGTCAGACTGCGTATTGTTGTAGCTGTACTCATCCAAGCAAGAGGGATGTGGCCGTCATGAGCAAAAAATGTTCAGAAACATTTGTGACTCGGATACTGAAGCAGCCTGTCCATGTGCAGCAATGCCTCAACGATATCTAGACTTCGGCTGATAAGTGGCAAGTAACATTTATGCTACAAGTGCTAGACATTGACCATCTCCAACAAATGAGATTCTGGCCATTGCACCATGGCATTTCTCACTGGCATTACCACCACTGAATCCCCCATTATTGATGGCTTGGGGGTTACCACTGAACAGAAACTGAAGTGTACTAGCCATATCAATGAAGAGCAGGTCAGAAGCTCTGAATTCTGTGGTGAATAACCCCTTGCCTGGCTACCATCTACAAAGCAGAAATCATGAGTTTGATGGAACATTCCCCACTTACCTGGGAGAATATAGCTCCAACAACAGCTTAAAAAGCTTGACACCATCTAGGAGAAAGCAGTCCAGTGAACTTAGCCCTCAGATGCTGCTGGAACTGCTGTGCTCTTCCAGCACCACTAAACCAGAATCTGGTTTCCAGCATCTGCAACTATTTGTTTTTACCTAGTTAACTTAGCCCATCCACCGTCCCTTTTTACTGATACATATTAATGCAGTGAAGAAACACAAGATACACTGCAATAACTGAGCAATGCTTCTTTGACAACACTTTGCAAACCCACAACCACCTCCACCTAGAAGGACAAAGGCATTGATTCATCAGAACAGCATCACCTGCAAGTTACCCCCTCTCCCCATCCTAACCATGGAATTGTATCATTGTTCCTTCGGTGTCACGGAACAAAATCCTGCAACTCCCAAACAAAACTCCATGTCTCTGCATCGTAGCACTGCAGCAGTTTATGAAGGCAATTCACAACAACTAGGACAATTGAAGATGGGCAGTGAATGTTAGTCTAGTACAGTAATATCCCTGTGCCATGTGATGGATTTAAAAATTATGATCTTTTATTACTGTAAACTATTAGGACTGGACATCTTTGACTTTTTTTTAGTGACACTTCTTTCAGATTTTCTCCCTCCTATTCCCTTTGTCATATATTGCCATATTATAGTTGGCAATGTGGTTCCAGGGGCAATATCTACCGTTTTTGAATTGTACAAGGACTGCCCTTTGTTTGAATATTGGGAACTTATTGACAGAGGTCGTCATGATGAAATCTGCACTTGTTCTGAAGCAAGTACCCTTTTCAATAAGAGTTGTCAGCGAGTAATCAGAATTGTGCCACATCTATCTCTTTTTTTTTCTTTCTCCCCAATCATTTAAAGGCATTTGTGATTATGAAAGCTTAAATTGTATTCCCTAATTGGGGTTTCACTTGTTTGTCTTTTAGATGGCAGAAGATTTGATTTTAAAAAATAAAGTTCACATTTCAACAATGCATTTAAAATTCAGAAGACTCTGAAATGGAGTATGAATATTTTTCTAGCCATTCATTTTAACTGTTTCATGCAGAGCGTTTGAAGAAGGAGGAGAAGACCCGGCAAGAGCTGGAGAAATCCAAGAGGAAATTAGATGGTGAAACTACAGATCTCCAAGATCAAATTGCTGAGCTACAGCAACAGATAGAGGAGCTAAAGATTCAGCTTGCAAAGAAAGAGGAGGAACTACAGGCTGCTCTTGCTAGGTCTGAGGCTAAAACAAAAATCTGTTGTCTACTGACAAACTTGTTCCAATATTGGTGGAAAATAGATTTGTGATAACTTGGCATTCTAAGCTTTCAAGGTGTTTTCAACATTCAAATCGGTACTTTCTAAATGGTGCAAACCTAGAATAGTAGTTCCAGAGGAAATGTGTGTGTTGTGGCATGTTCACAAATCATTATCTCTGTGTGCTTTTAATCAGACAAGCTTGTGGAATGCTGGCCTTTTTTCCCCTAGCTGGAGAACTATAATGCAAGGAGGTAGAACTAATGCTGTAGCATTGTTTGAATATACCTGCAGTATTGTGGGGTTCTGGGCCACCACTAAAGGATACTTAGGCCTTAAAAGCAATATAGTGTGAACTGATCAGAATAAAAGATACCAGTGTTAAAATGAGAGCATAAACTATTTGAATTTGTCAAATCATTGTGTGATGTCACCTGATGACCAGCTATTTATGAAAATCCTAGGTGGCATAGCCTAAAAGCTAGAGCCAGATCTTTCAGGAATGTAATTTTAAAAATATTTCTACACGCAAGTAGGTGTTTGATACACTCCTTTCCCCAAATGGTTAACACAAGCCATTGCTAATGTTAGGTTTGTGTGGATTGTTGTGAACTATAGCCTAGTCAATGGTAGCTGGTAAGTTCTGTGGAGGTACAGGCCAAAGGAGCAAATTTGTCAGACTCTGCTTCCGCACAGGAGTATACTTATGTATCCATTGCAGTGATTTTAAATGTTTTTCTTGCAAATCACACTCCAATCAATTGATATAGTTCATTGAAAGTGACTTGAGTTCTGGACCCAGTAGCTGGGTTTGTATTTTAGTTGTGGCTTTTAGAATTGGAGAAGGGTTGTGGGGAGTAGCAAGACAGGGGGTCGGGGTGGGAGAAGGGAGTGAAAAACAAGCAAGAGGAAAAGTACAAAATGAACCATTTGGTCCTGCTGCATTTGTCAATAAGATCTTGGCTGATGTTTGTTTGATTCATTGACTAATGAGAATCATCTGTCACTCTTTTTAAAAACTTAGTGACCCCACTACTTCTATCTTCTGATGCCAACATTAGTTCATTTCAAAAAGCTCAATTTAAAAATAAAGCTATGCTTTCAGTTAGCTTAAGTATCTCAGGAATTGATAAGCAGTGATTGGTACAACATGTTTGTAAGGCCACAAAGGCTGGCATTTGAGAAACTTTACATTTTTAATTACTTGGAGAGATGTCTATAGCCAAGTCATATGTAGATATTCCTCTGGTTTAAATCAAACAAAGAGGTACCATGCTGTAACAAGGAGCGTTGAGAACCCCTTAGAAAGCAGATCCAAAACATTAATGTTTGGGTAATTTAGGTTTGTTTTCCAGAAATATGCATCTTTTTCCAAATGCTGAGGATTTATATTAAGTTATTTTAAATAAATAATTTTGATGTAATGAAATTTTCATTTCCATATTAAACTTCGAGTTTTGGAACAATGTTCCACTTCATTTTATAGTATGGAACTTTTTTAAACTGTTTGTTTGCTCCATGATTGTCAAATCTCGATTGCAATGTTTCCATTCTGCTTGAAACGGTGGCTTGCAGATTGCAGTTGACTAAAAATATTTACTCGCGTAAACTCTACGTAATGTGGTGAATGAACTTGCAAATTCTATGCTGTATTCTTCAATCGCTCTTTCAGAGGAGATGAAGAAAGTGCTCAGAAGAATAACGCTCTCAAGCTAATCCGGGAACTACAGGTCCAGATTTCAGAGTTGCAGGAGGATCTGGAGTCTGAGAAGGGTGCCAGAAATAAAGCTGACAAGCAGAAGAGAGACTTGAGTGAGGAGCTGGAGGCTTTGAAGACTGAACTGGAGGATACATTGGATACCACAGCAGCCCAACAAGAACTAAGGTGAAACCAGCTGTTGGACTAAAGATATGAGTTAACTTGAAACTTGGTTGTACAAAATTTGATTTATACTAAGTTTGTCACAAATTTTACTATTTAAACAGGTTTAAATCTCACTTATGTACGCAATTTAACAAGGTGCTGGTACATTCTCAGATATGAGGTCAATAGAAATGTGCTTTGAAAATCATAATTTGCAAAGTGAATCAATACTTTTTGGAAAAAGTCGTTGAAGTAAATTAATTAATTTTCATTAATTAAGGAACAAACGTGAACAGGAGGTAGCTGAGCTAAAGAAGGCAATTGAAGAGGAGACCAAAGCCCATGAAGTTCAAATCCAGGACATCCGCCAGAGACACAGCACTGCCCTTGAGGAGGTCTCCGAACAGCTTGAACAAGCCAAGAGAGTCAGTAGTTTAAGATTTTTTTAGAAAATTATATTTTGAATTTTTATCATAACATTGAAACCAGCTATGCAAAAAAAAAAGTTGATGCAACTAAGCATTTGGTTTGGATTTAAATTGGCAGACATGGGAATTTGGGGGAAATCAGTGGTCAAATTTATAGAATGTTTCAACAAGTGGTAGTTACCAAGAATTTCTTAAGTCTTAATCTAAGTGGTACAAAATGACTTTAGACGTCCAGTATAATTTGTTGAACAAACCTTTTTTTTTAAACCCAGTCACCATCATGGAGATGTACAGCACGGAACCAGACCCTTAGGTCCAACTTGTCCATGCCGACCAGATAGCCCAACCGAATCTAGTCCCATGTGTCAGCACCTGGCCCAAAACCCTCCAAACCTTTTCCTATTCATATACCCATCCAGATGCCTTTTAAATGTTGTAATCATACCAGCTGCCGCCGCCTCTTCTGGCAGCTCATTCCATATACATACTACACTCTGTGAAAATGTTGCCCCTTTGGGCTCTTTTTAAATCCTTCCCTAAACCTATGCCCTCTAGTTCTGGACTTCCCCATCCCAGCAAAAAGACTGTGTCTATTTATCCTATCCATGCCCCTCATGATTTTATAAACTCTAAGGTCACCCCTTAATCTCTGACACTCCAGGGAAAACAGCCTCCATCTCTTCAGCCTCTCCCTGTAGCTCAAATTCTTCAACCCTGGCAACATCCTTGTAAATCTTTTTTGAACCCTTTCAAGTTTCACAACACCTTTCCGATAGGAAGGAGACCAGAAATGCATGCAATATTTCAACAATGGCCTAAGCAATGTCCTGTACAGCTGCAACATGATCCCTCACCCCCCAAATCCTGTACTCGATAGTCTGACCAAGAAAGGAAAGCATACCAAACACCGCCTTCTATCCTGTGACTCCACTTTTATGGAGCTATAAATCTGCACTCCAAGGTCTCTTTGTTGTAATCTGAGCTAACCACCTTCACTGTCCACTACACACCTAATTTTGGTGTCATTTTCAAACCACCTAACTGTATGCTCGCATCCAAATCATTTGTGTAAATGATGAAAAGTAGCAGACCCAGCACCAATTCCTGTGACACTCCACTGGTCGCAGGCCTCCATTCTGAAAAACAACACTACCACCCTCTACCTTCTACCTTTTTTTTTTTGAGCCAGTTCTGTATCCAAATGGTTAGTTCTCCCTATATTCCATCAGATTTAACCTTGCTAATCAGTCTCCCGTGGGGAATCTTGATCAATATGGACTTCAGTAAGATGTTTTACAAGTCCACTGCTCTGCCTTTATCAATCCTCTGTTACTACTTCAAAAAACTCAATCCAGTTTGTGAAACATGATTTCCCACAGACAAAACCATGTTGACTATCCCTAATCAGTCCTTGTCTTTCCAAATACATGTACATCCTGTCCCTCAGGATTCCCTCCAACTTGCCCAGCACCGGCGTAGGGCTCCCTGGTCTATAGTTCCCTGGCATGTCCTTACTACCTTAAACAGCCTGCAGAGTTTTGTTGTTTAACCTGAACCGTTAATAGTTCTGTAAACTGTTTTTAAACTTAGATGTATATTCATGCCAGTAGTTAACTATTGACTTTTTTTTTGTTTCCTGTTTTATAAACAGCACAAAGCCAATTTAGAAAAGAGCAAACAGAGCTTGGAAAATGATAACAAAGAGTTGGCCTGTGAAGTGAAGAGTTTGCAACACACAAAGGCTGAATCTGAACATAAAAGGAAGAAGCTTGAAGCTCACCTGCAGGAATTTCAGGTCAAATTTGCAGAAAGTGAAAAGGCAAGGTCTGAACTTGCTGATAAAACACACAAGCTTCAGGTAACAAAATGCTACATTTAAAGAAAAAATTGTTAAAGTTTGCACTCCGTGATAAATGTGAGTTTTCTTTTGCTTTGGAACATGTTAAATGCTTGTCACTTTAGACCTCTTATGTAGCTTTGTGAAACATTTAATGGGAAAATGCTCAACAAATTTTCTTGGTGATTTTAATTTTTATCAGCTCTTGATAAATGCATCTGATGTTTTAGTTAACTATTCTGCATCAAACTGCAAAACAAACAACCACCAAAATTGGCAAAGTTGCAGATAGGAGGATTGTTGAAAGATCCAGCAGAGAAATGGTAAATGGAGTTTAGCCCAGATAAATGCAAGGAAAATCAAATTCCGATGCAAATGATACAATAAATGGCAGAACACTTAGGAGCGTTGACAAATAGGATTTGGACATACAGGTCCACAAATCCCTGAAAGTGGCAACAGGTACATAAAGTGGTCTAGAAGGCATATGCAGCATGTTTGAGTTGAGGCATCACACAAGTTGGCAAGTTTGCTACAGTTGTAGCATAACTTTAGGCCACCTTTGAACCTTGTGCAGTAGATTAGATTAGATTACTTAGTGTGGAAACAGGCCCTTTGGCCCAACAAGTCCACACCGACCCGCTGAAGCGCAACCCACCCATACCCCTATGTTTACCCCTTACCTAACACTACGGGCAACTTAGCATGGCCAATTCACCTGACCCACACATCTTTGGACTGTGGGAGGAAACCGGAGCACCCGGAGGAAACCCACGCAGACACGGGGAGAACGTGCAAACTCCACAGAGTCAGTCGCCTGAGTCGGGAATTGACCTGGGTCTCAGGCGCTGTGAGGCAGCAGTGCTAACCACTGTGCCACCGTGCCGCCCACCGAGGATGCAAAGAAGGTTTACCAGGATGTCGTCTGGAAGATTTTGTTATGAGGAGCGGTTGGATAAACTTGGATTGCTGTCACTGGAAAGGCTGAGGCTGGCTGGCGATCTGATAGATCTTCAAACGTGAGGAGCATAGCTAGGGTGGATAGTCAGAGGCTTTTACCCCAGTGTGGGAAAAGTCAGATACAAGATGGCATAGGTTAAAGGTGAGCAGGGGAATGTTTTGGGGAGAAGTGTGGGAAAACTTTATGCAGGGGTTGCACTGCCAATTGGGGTAATGGAAGCAGGCACATTAGCAATTTTTTTTTTAAGGCATATCTTGATAGGCCCATGAACAGGCGGTGAATAGAGGCATAGAACCCAAGAATAGGTGGTAAGTAGCCAGCCTAAATAAGGACTAGGAATTGGCACAGGCTTGTGGGCCAAAGGGCCTGTTCCTCTGCTGTGTTGTATTGTAAACTGTTTTTGTTCTAGTGAAGTGGTATCTTTTATACTTAAATCATCAATCTGGAAATGATGAATGGGTAACCAATGGTAACTCATTAACAAGAAAGCAGTCATTACCAGTTATTTTAGTTATTTGAAATATGAATCAATGTTTAGATTTTCCTGATTTTTTTTTTTATTTAATTGCCATTTTGACAGTTCTAACTAATTACAGAAGATATTTGTGAAATCTCAGTCCTCTTAAGAGGGTATATAATTGTAGAAGCTATTTTTCTGATGAGGAAAACATTGAAAATAAAGTTGGTGATAGGAAGTAGTACTAATGCACTGTCGTTCTTTGAAACGCAAGTGAGATTAGCATAGAAATGATTTTTGTTAAATAAGAACTTTTGAAGATTCTAATAGAGTCTGGAATTCACTTTCTCCATTCTTAGAATGAATTGGACAATGTCTCTGGACTTCTTGAAGAAGCTGAGAAAAAAGCAATTAAGCTGACCAAAGATACTACCAGTTTGGAATCTTCACTCCAGGATACACAGGTATGTGAATTCACAAAAATGAAGTACTTTAATAAAGGACAGTTATTGGGGGGGGGGGGGGGGGGGGTGGGTTGGAAGAAATGGATCAGGATATTGGTATTATGTGAGGAATGGGTGCTTGAGCTAAAGAGTGACTTGATCATATCCATTTGTCAAAGCTCAATTTCAATATCTATTTCAGCTTAGATTCCGTAGAGCAAATCTTTTCAGGCTTTACCAGTTGTCAGTTGCTGATGTGTTCTCCTGTCAAAGTTGGTATTTGCAGCCTTGGGAAGATCTGCATGCTAAGTTTGAAAAGTTGTTTTTTTTATGGCTTTGAGAGATGTTAGCAAATGGTGTTCAAACTGTCTATCTTGGCAATAAATAAGTAAACTAAACTATTCCACTTTCCTTACCACAGCTTGGAAGGGTTTGTTTTAGTCAGCAATAATTTACAGCATTTCACCTTTTTTAATGTATTTTATTAATCCCAAAAATTCGTTATTTGGTTTAGCAACATGAGGCCCAAATGTAATTATTTAAATGTAAATTTTGACAGGAATTACTTCAGGAGGAGACACGGCAGAAATTGAATCTCAGCAGTCGCATACGACAGCTGGAAGAAGAGAAGAACAATCTCCAAGAACAACAGGAAGAGGAGGAAGAAGCAAAGAAGAATCTTGAAAAGCAGCTAGCTGCTCTGCAAATGCAGGTTTGGCATTGGACTGCAGAGTTACAGCTCCAGTTGTAATTATTGGGCCAGAATCCATTTTATTGTGGATGACTAAATATCTATGATTAGAATTAAATTCACCTTTCAAACTTGGAACTGAATTGACTTGAATCAATATATTCCAATTACTTTAATCCTAATTACTTTTTAACCATAGAATTGCAATATTATTGAATGGTACTGACCAATCTTCTCGCCGTATTCAGTGACAAATTTGCACAGTAACACACTGGTATTCACTGAGCAAATTTTGTTAAAAACCATTATTTCAAGAGTATAATATTAATATGATCTATGCTTTAACATTCAGGTAAAGTAGCAAAAAATGTTGTACTGCTGTTGTGAAATAGTTTTGAGATATCTCATTTTTTTTAAATTAGAATTTTATTCATTGGTGTTTGATTTTGTAGTCAATTGTATAACCTGTGTGTAATTTAGCTGGTTGATGCAAAGAAGAAGGTGGATGAGGATGTGGGGATCATCGATGGCCTGGAGGAGGCTAAAAGAAAACTTCAAAAGGATATGGAAGCCCTCAACCAGCGCTTTGAGGAGAAATCAGTGGCTTATGATAAAATGGAGAAGACCAAGAACCGCCTTCAACAGGAACTGGATGATCTGTTGGTAGATCTGGACCATCAACGGCAAATAGTTTCCAACCTTGAGAAGAAGCAGAAGAAATTTGATCAGGTATGTGTCTTTTCACTAGATTTACTGAAGTGCTAGTAAATGTGTTTTTAAAAACTACACATTGCAGCAATTCAAGCTTTACAGTTTTGAAAAACTGCAGCAGAATTTGTTAATTATCTATTTCTATTGGCACCGAAGGGGACTATGTAGCTTAGCTTTGTGAATTTGTGCAAGTTTCTTCTTTCTTGAGATTGCTGGATTGAAAAGTGTAATAGCACAGTCCAGTTTGAAATATCATTCATGGAATTTTGAATTTGAATTTTGTAGAAGGACAGCCTTTGTAATTATGGGGTTCGTATATTAAATGGCCTCCAATTGTATAAACTATTGTCTGTGGCAACCTATCCTTGGCTGGAAATTAACTTTACTCTTTGTCAGATGCTGGCTGAGGAAAAGAGCATTTCTGCCCGCTTTGCTGAGGAAAGGGACAGAGCTGAGGCTGAAGCCAGAGAAAAGGAGACAAAGACTCTATCATTAACACGATCTCTAGATGAAGCTCTTGAAGCTAAAGAAGAATTGGAAAGACAAAACAAGCAACTCCGTGCTGAAATGGAGGACCTAATGAGCTCCAAAGATGATGTAGGCAAGAATGTAAGTTGACTCCTTAAAGTATTTTATTTGGTATAACCTCTTATTTAATCTAGAGCTGATTTAATGGCTGAGACTTAGATTTGTGCAGTAACCAGTGTTTGAGCTTTTATATTGTGGAATTTATTTAGATGTAAATTTCTATTCTGTAGCAGTCCTCTTTGCAGTACTTGGTATTTGATTAGTCATTTGCATAAATTAATCACATTAAGGATTTTAAAAGCTTTTAAAAGACTTGGCATTAAACAATCTGTACGCAGTTGTGTAGACCTAAGTAATTCAGGATGCAGCTAAAAAAATGTTGATGAGCAACGACCTATTAGTCCGAATTATTGCAAACAAATGTCAGTTGTAAAGCTAATGAATCGAATCGAAACGTGATCGAGCAAAACCTTCATCCATTTGTGGAATGCGGGCTTCACTGGCTGGGCTGTTAATTATTGCTCATCGCTAGGAGATATTGAG
Source organism: Hemiscyllium ocellatum (assembly GCF_020745735.1). Taxonomy (NCBI): domain Eukaryota; kingdom Metazoa; phylum Chordata; class Chondrichthyes; order Orectolobiformes; family Hemiscylliidae; genus Hemiscyllium; species Hemiscyllium ocellatum. The sequence goes on from NC_083425.1 coordinate 37,111,483, forward strand.
GACTGCAGACGGCGGAGATCAAAGTGTGGCCCTGGAAAAGCGCAGCATCAGGGGAGCAAGGGAGTGGCCATTTCGGGCTTAAGCCCTTCATCAGGGAAGGGACTGAAATAAATAGGAGGGTGAGGTAGGTCAGTGGGGAGTGTGGAGTGGAGAGGTGGGAAGGAAGATGGACAGGTCAAGGGGCATTGCCAAGTTGGAAGGCTGGATCTGGGATGAGGTGGGTGAGGAGAGATTTGGAATCAGACTTTATGTTGATGCTGTGTGATTGAAGAGTCCTAAGGCAGAAGGTGTGTGGCATTCGTCCACCAGTTGGCAGGTGGCTTGGATTTGGCAGTGGAGGTGGCCCAAGCCTTGCATATCCTTGGCATAGTTGGATAGGGAGTTGAAATGGTAAACCTCCCCCCCCCCCCCCCCCCCCCCCAAGCAGTGGGCTTGTTGGATGCATGTGTCCCAGAGATTTTCCTGATATGTTCTGCCGCCTGTCTCCCATAGAGGGCAAAAGACACAGTGGATAAGGTGTTTGTGCAGGAAGATCTCTGCCAGATGTGAAAAGATCCTATTGTCCACCTCCACTTGTGAAGGAGATGGTGAGTTGCCCCCTTGAACCACTGCAGCCCTTGGGGTATAGGCACACCCATGCTGCTCAAGGGGATCTACCAAAATCAAGAATGTCCATTTAATTGGACACTGTCTAAATGGAGTCAGGGTTTTACTTTGTATTGAGATTACAGAACAGTTTACTGTTTGACCTTAGTCTGAGGTCTTTCCATAAAAATTGAATATTGTTTCAAATTTGTTTGAATACCAAACGATGATACAGCAGCCATATCAGCAGCTGCCTTCTGCCTGTGAGCATTACAGCAATAGGAGCACTAAACCCCTCCATTTGTGGTATGCGTGCCGAAACATGAATCGTTGTTTTCCAGGGTAAGCCCTGCCTGAATGTGGAGAACACAGGAAGGAAATAGAGCACTTTTTTATGAATATGTAAAATACAATCTGAAATCTGTTTCAAATTTTTTATGATGTTATGGGATTGCTTTGTTGGGTGGACAATAAGGTTTTCTATTTGTTTTCTCTACTTGTTTCTTTCTCTATTTAATTGAGAAGGCTATTTAAGATATTCTGGTCCATTTTTAAACTTGACTTAGCGTCAAGTCAAATTTTCATCTTGCAAAGGGAGAAGTATATCCATCTCAAGACCAGAAGGTTCAAATCCCATCTACCCTGATGGTGTCTAACATCTATCTGTACAGGTAGATTGTATAGACATTTTAATGTTGCAGCTCTGACAATTAACAGCCAATTTATAACTTTGGCATACAGATACCTGCAATGGCAAGTCAAGCATTTCCCCTGTTTAGGGGAAAACTAAAGCCTCTTGGTAGATCAACTTTGACTGTAGATAAGCAGGAAATTCACCATTCAGGCGCAGTTCCTGATTGCTGCTGTTTTGAATGATAGGTGCACGAACTGGAAAAATCTAAACGAGCCCTTGAGCAGCAAGTGGAAGAGATGAGGACTCAGCTTGAAGAACTGGAGGATGAGCTGCAGGCCACTGAAGATGCCAAGCTGCGTTTGGAGGTTAATATGCAGGCCATGAAGGCCCAGTTTGAGAGAGACCTGCAGGCCAGGGATGAGCAGAATGAAGAAAAGAAGAGAATGTTGGTTAAACAGGTAAATAGTTAATCCAATCATCTATCACTTCCCTTGCAGATAGAAGGGAATTGGGAGATGTACTATATTTGAATTTTCAAAAAGTACTTTATGATGCAAAATGAAAGGCTTTTACAAAAGTATTCACAAAACAAATCTATAAGTAGATCTTTTCCTGTTTGGTAAGATGTAATGGTGTGCTAAAGAATCTGTTCAAAGACTTTTTTGTAATTTAGTTAAATGACTGGGATGGAGGGTCCAAAGAATTGCTAAATTGGCCAACACAGATTGGAATGTAAATTGCTGGAAATCTGGAATAACCACACAGCATGCTGGAGAAACTCTGCTCTGGCAGTGACTGGAGTGAAACAGACTGAAGGGTGTTTGGAACATAGCTGCTTTGTTATCCAGCTTGGAGGCAAAGGAGGAGCAAGAGGATAGATTGACTGAATGTGAAACCGAGCTGAAAATGTGTTGCTGGTTAAAGCACAGCAGGTTAGGCAGCATCCAAGGAACAGGAAATTCGACGTTTCAGGCCAGAGCCCTTCTTCAGGAATCTACTGACTGAATGTGAAAGACCAGGATAATGGAGGAAGTCAAAGGGCCACTTCTTTCCATTTTGCACCTTTTTCTAATTTACATGCGTTTTACATTTTAAGTCCAAAGTAAACAAGACACCAACTGACCCAACTTGTTCATGCTGAGCAGACATCCCAGCCTGACCTAGTCCCACTTACCAGCATTTGGCACATATCCCTCTAAACCCTTCGGTCCTGTCCTTCCTATTCATATACCCATCCAGATGTCTTTTTAAATGTTATAATTATATCCATCTTACCACATTCTCTAGCAGCTTGTTCCATACACACTGCACCCTCTGGGGAAAAGAAATTACCCCTGAGATTGTCTTTTAAATCTTACCCCCTCACCTTTTAAAACTGTTGTCTAGTTTTGGACTTGTCTACTGGGGTGGGTGGGGGGAGGTGGGGGGGAGGAAAGAGGGGGGAAAGAAGAGACAAACTCTTGCCCTATTCACTCCACCCATGCCCTTTTATGATTTCATACACTTCCATGAGGTCACTCTGCCTCTGATGCTCCAGGGAAGAACGCTGGAGCCTATTCAGCCTCTCCTGTAAATAACTCTGTATAAATCTGACAACACTGTGGGGGAGAGAATGTAAGGAAGATGGCCAACAGGCATAATGTAATCAGCTTTTGAAGTTATTGAATTCAGTATTGAGACCTTGGCTGTGAAGTTTCTAAGCAGAAAATAGGATGTTGTTCCTTGCATTGTGCTTCGTGGGAATGTTTTGTATCAAGCTCCAGACCGAGATTAGTATGGAAGCAAGGTAGTTTACTGAAATGCTAAGTGACTGGGAGGCCAGGGTCTTTCCTGCAAGCAGAACAAAGTTATTCTGTAAAGCGGTCACCGAGGCTGTTTGATCTTGCTGATGTAAAGGAGACCACGTTGTGAGTGACAAATCAGTTTTGAAAGTGGTTCAGGTGAAATGTTGGTTAACCTGGAAATGGGTTTGGGGCCATGGAGAATGAAGAAGGAAGGAGATAAATGGGCAAGTGTTACCCCTTCAACTACATGGCAAGATACTTTAGGGGGAATGAGAAAGCATTAGCTCTCCTGAGGGAGTGAACTAGGGTATCATGGAGGAAGAGTCTCTGGAATTCTGATGGGAGGATATTTTGTGGCACCCTGCTGGAGATGGCAAAAATGGCGTATTCTTTTCGAAAGGGGAGACTGGCGAAAAGTGAGGGCACATTGCTCTCCCACCTATCCCTCTGGGAGGGGGAGAGGACGGATGCACAAGATGGATCAGATATGGCTGGAGTTTTTCCAAGAAACCGGGTTTGTGGTGGTATAGGTGAAGAAACTATTGGAGTCTGCAGACAACCAATCATCAGAAATGGAAACTGAAGTCAAGGAACTGAGGGAGGAGTCAGGTGGACCAGGTAGAAGTGAGCAATGAATAGATTTATTTTAGGATCGACTGAGTTTGTCATGAACTGGTGCAATTGATTAGTATGTGTCATGAGTCCCAGATGTCAAAAAGCTGTGAAGTAATTGTCATATTGTATGACATGAAATGTCTTAATTTATGTAGGTTCGTGAACTAGAAGCTGAGCTAGAAGATGAAAGGAAGCAGCGAGCACAGGCAGTTGCTGGGAGGAAGAAACTGGAGATGGATCTGAAAGATCTGGAGGCACAGATTGAAGCAGCTAACAAGAACCGGGATGAGGCAATCAAACAACTCCGCAGACTTCAGGTAACCCTCCGATTCGGAGAACTTTTCACTTACCTTGTTAATGGGCAAAGCTATATTTATTTCTAACAAGAGTAAGCATTTCTAACACTATTAATACATGAGGCTGCAGTAATTCAAAAGGCAAATAAATTATACCACAGGTGATTCTAAAAGCACCAACTGAATTGAGCACCGCAAGATCCCACAAAATGTTTTGAACTGATCTGCATTTTCTTCTGTGGGATGCTTGAAGAATGTTATGCAGGAAACTTCCTGCCCATCTCTCTACATAAAATACTGTGGGCTATCTTAATATTCACTGCAACCAGATCCTATGAGCTGAGAATTTAACGTTTCATCTGAGGTAGCATTTTCTCAAAAGCGCACTGAGCTATCTGTGTTTGTTACATGCCCGAGGTCTCTAATGAACCTCAGATTGCAGCTTTTTGCACTCTCACACTATTGTACCCAAGTGGAATGGTACTCAGTCATTCTTTGAATTTCATAACTCAAAGTACAGAGAAATCTCTCTTTTCCCACAATATCATTGTGAAATAAGAAAACCAGAAATGGGATCCAAGGCACATTTGCACCAATAGCCCAGGGAGATATTGGTAATTGATAGTTATAATATCTTCAGCTATAATGGCTGGGTAACATTTGCAGTATAAGAGTAATCCTTTTCCTTAAAACCTTCTCAGGCGCAGATGAAAGATTACCAGCGAGAGCTGGAAGAGGCTCGTGTTTCCAGAGATGAGATCTTTGCTCAGTCAAAAGAAAATGAAAAGAAGCTGAAAGGTCTGGAGGCAGAAATTCTACAACTCCACGAGGTTTGTTGGTACAATCCATCATATGGTATATACAACCAACTTGTCAGTCATCGCTGGCACCAGGGAATTGTTGATGCTAATGTCTGTCTAGTGTTTCCAGGACCACACCTACAGATGTACATCTCTAACGTTCACCTAGTGCAGCTCAAGTTACAACCACCACATTGTACGTAGAAAGTTTCTCCATTTGAGAGAACCGTACAAATGGATGAGCTCAGGGTTTGATGACTGTTTAAAGATAAGCTGTAAGTTTGCTTAAGTCGTCTGAAACCTTGAGGGGAACGTACAAAATTTTGAAGAGGCCAGTTTGGGGTAAGCCAGGTTTCTTCAGAGGGAGATGCAGAGAATAAGAACAAAAGTCTGCATGTGTAACAGATTATCTTACACCACTTTGGTCAAGTGAGCTTATTTTTGCCCAGCAGTTGTCTCCATTGGTGTTTATAGAGCGGAATAATAATTGTTTTTTATTCAGCTCTGTTTTAATTGGCCAAAACTAAAATTAGACTAATTCCATTTGTCAATTTGTCAGCAGTTGAATATTCACGAATATTGACTTGAAATTTGGAAATGGAGATAGTTTGTCAATAACTAGGAGTAGAAAGAATCATTAAGACATAAAATTGCAAAATCTTCATTAGGTTGAGCAGATGAAACTGGCTGTTAGCTTTCTATGCAGCTAAGTGTGAGGCCAGTAAATTTTTTAAGTGGTGGTAGTGATGCCTTGCCAATAAATTGCTAAAATGTAATACTTGGGTACAAAAAATTGGCTAATATTCAGCCTTTCTAATATCAATGTAAAGAGGAGGTAGTTTTCAACAACGAGACAAAACCCAAGTTAGACAATAGCAGGGTGATGTATGGTTCTGGGCAGTGTATCTTGGAAAAAGTGCTGTACATTTGCACCATGAAACCAGGGTTTCCATTGGGTTACAAGGAGAGATTGCATGAACTAGAATTGTATTCTGACTTGTACAATTTGGGGATTTTTGCTTGAGATTTTTAGGATTTTGAATTTTTCATTGCTGAGCCTGAGGAATGGTCCTTCTAGGACAAGGAGATGCAGTCATTAAAATGTGAGCCAGGCCATTTGGGAAAATAGTTGGACAATACTTCTACATGCAAAAGGATGGTAAAAACATGCAAAGCAGGAAATACTAACTCCATTTTATATCTAAGTTCACTAATTTGTCTGTGAAGTAGAATGCAGAATATGGAGCCTGGATGGGTGTAGCCTTGATGGAGATTATCTATCGACCACGACATTGAATGTTGAAATAGTGTCAAGTGCCTACTCATTTCTATGTTGCATAATTAAAAATAAACAATTTTGAGAAAATTATAGCTTTGAATACTACAGTTCATGTGCAGTCCATAATCTGGGTTGACCACAACATTGTATTCCTGTTAATAAGGAGGTTCATGGTTATGTTTTAATGGGACTGTAGCACGGTCAACTCCCTGAAATAGCTTTATTTATTCAGAGTACTTTTCCGGTCAGTGTAATGACTGATTAGCACGGATTAGCTTGACTTGATACAAACTCTGTGTTGCTTTGAAGGAACTGGCTGCGTCGGAGCGGGCCCGTCGCCATGCAGAACAGGAACGTGATGAGCTGGCAGATGAAATTGCAAACAGCACATCTGGAAAGTAAGGAAGAATGGCATAGATCCATAGCTGCAGAATTTATTACTGAGACATGTTTATTTAAAACTCTTATCAAATTGAGTCCCAAGTTTAAATCTAAATGAAATTCATGTTTTGCCAACAACAATACAGACTAGAGTTGATTTGTATCTTGAGCGTTCACAACTGGCTGAACTGTATAAACATCGTTAATGCTGGGCATTCAGTCCTGAGCAGTAAAGGACTTTAATGTCCAAAGTGCCAGGCTATTGCTTGAAGGTTCTTCAGTTTTAAGTTGTTCTGGATACTTGGCAAGTTACTAACAGTGCCTTCGGTTAACTCGTATCTGCAATTTATTAATGGTCATGTTTCACTCCAAGGTCAGTTAGTCTTCCCCCAAATCTTTTCTTTTTTCTCTTGTGATGTATTTTCACTGCTACCACCACTACTAGTCTGAGTAGGCACACTCTCTTTCTTTTGGTGTTCCCTTTTGTAAGTCCTGGAAGGACTTTAAGTTCCAGCAGCTTATTTGACTTGGCAGTATTTCAGTTTAGTTTGCTTTGGTCCTTGGTCCATGTTCAGACACTTTTCAGTCAAGGTCATGAAACTCTAATCGCAGTATAAATCCTGAATTCAAAAACCTATTGTAAAAATCACATGCAAACATCTCTTTGGGGGGAGAGTGAAGTGTTCTCCATGCTACACTGTTCTGCCAAGATCTGTTGAATGAAGGATATGCCAGTGTGTATGAAAATGACATCCCATTGCAGATAAGCAGTTTCGTATCCTCCAGCTAGATATCATTGTATCACTTTCTCCTGTTGGATAGAAGCTAGGGGTTGTGACTTTTCAGAATGGCACTAGCAATCAAGTCTAATATGACAGTCATGTGAAAAGTAAGTTAAAGCAGGCAGCATCAAACAGTTGAGAATCCCACCCCGCTGCATTGACGATGGAAGTGAGTAAAAGAAGTTTTCCACCTATTTACCTTGTGTGCATTTTGTACTCTGACTGCCCATTGGCTAATGTAAAGTTGCCTTAAGGAGAAATGTTTGTACGTTAAACATGCCTGTCAGGGTTTACTTGTCGCACACATCTGTGAACCTTCATTCTTGTGATTTTCGTTATTTTTTACTTTATTTTACAAGTGGTACATAGAGGAAAGTTGGGCTTTAACTTCTCTATATGAATGCTCCATTGTCATTTACTTTGGCAAACACCATTTGAAATGTGGAGAATGCAGAATCTGAGATTTCCTTGCTTTGAATCTTCATTCTTTGAGTTTCATTTACATTTCGTAACAAGCACTTATTAATCTGAGCATGGGTTAAACTAGAGCAGATGAGCCCATATATTGCTGCAAATGCTTTGGGCAGGTGAAGATTGTGGTGTTAACTTAGGGCAGTGACATTGGTATGAAGTCAGTTATTTAACTTAAGCTGTCATATTTCTACAATTTTTCTGATGCAGGTGGAACATAAAATGCTGTACTAATTTTTTCTTTGAAAGAACTTTTTAACAACCTGGGTGATATTTTGCTGGCATGAAATCAACCTACCTCCTAAATCACATCCCTTCTAATTTTACTTTGTGCATACATGCTCATTTCATGCTGTACATGTTTTTTTGGCTGGTGCCTTGTCTGTTAGTATGTTCTGGTTATCTGCACATCACAGGTTCCTGCTGCCCTGTATATCATTTAGATGTCTCAACCTCCAAAATCGACTCAGTCTGATTTTATCTGGTTCCAGTGAATGGAACATCTGGATGAACAAATCCTCCTTTTTAAAGACTCTGTCTGATTCCTCAGATCTGCATTATTGGATGAGAAACGTCGCCTAGAAGCTCGTATTGCCCAGCTAGAAGAAGAACTTGAAGAGGAACAGAGCAACATGGAGCTCCTGAATGATCGTTTCCGTAAAACTACAATGCAGGTTTGATTTTTTCACTGTTCAAAGTTAATCCTACTGTGCTCGGCCTGACTGAGAATTTTCCCACTGGGCACACTAGTAATATATAATCCATTTTAGTTTTGAGTATATTGACTCTTTGGCACACTTTGTATTTGTTTCTTAGAGTTGTGATAAACTTGCATAATATTTACTAAGCTGATTGATAATGAAATGTATAATCCAATAAATAAACTCGGTATATGCCCAAAGTTGTTGCATCAATGTAGTGGCTGCAGTTTCTCAAGAAACCAGAGAGCTGCTTGTCAATTAATTCCCATCAGTAAAGTTTCTCATTTAGACTAGCTTAGTATTCCTGTAGAGAGACTGTGAAATACCTTATGTTGCATCATCAACTTGTGCTGCTATGAAGCTGGATACACTTACAATAAATTTTCACTTTTAATGTATAGCACAGAATTGCTGTACAGCCACCAAAGCACACCATGCCTTGTCAGGAATTGCTTTGGTCTGCGCATAGTTCTGGGACTTGGCTGGTTTCTGCCACTTTGAGCAGTATGAACCTCCAACTCTTAAGAGAATTCTCTTCACCACCTGGGAAATAGCTTTAGGGATTATTTGAAAAATAAAACGGAGATCCAGTGCAAGGATTGTGATTGGCAAGATCAGATTTTTACGTCAATGAAGTGCTGACTTTATTAATGCCCTGCAGCAAATATTAAGCTAATTTAATGTAGCCCCAGTATTCCTTTGGCCTTTCCCTAGCTTAAGTTCAATGTACTAACTACAACTCCGACTCCATCTCCTTACAAACCCACTACCAAACTCCCCATTTTCCTTTCTCTGGGCTGGATTCTTATTCCATATACTAAAAGGGGAAAACCCAAGAGAACAAGAAGCCGTCTGTCTTTCATAAAATCTAGAATTTCACCTTTTACGACTAATCTTGTAAAATGGTTTTGGTCTGCCTGAAGTTGATTGGTATGTTGCAATTCTACTTGGTTTAGCTGGGGGCAGGGTAAGCATTTCCAGAGTCTTTCCTTGAGCAGTGATCAAGTGGAGTGTTTTGTGTAAGAACTAGGTTCATTGAATTGCATTTGCCTTCTCTAACCCATTCTATTCTGTATTGAGTTAGCCTCTCACTTCCAGTAAACAGAGCAGCCATTTGCAAGTCAGAGCTTCACTTTTTGGTGTGCGTGTGTGGGGTTTACGTTAACCAAGATATTGCACACCAAACCGTATGTAGATACTTTTTTTGCGAAATTAAAGTTTTGGAAGTCCTTTACTGCAAGTGTTCTGATTTATTTCCTTATACTTTTTGGATCTTAATATCTGTATTTTCTCATTAAATGATACAATAGTGCATTGTTTGACTAGCTGCCTTTTAAAATTTATAGAAGAAATTTGATTCATTCATTTCCATGAAGGATGCATAGCACTATAGCATTTGCAATAACAGATTTGATGCTGTCCACTATATTTATGTAGTTCCACTGTCTGACCATATGTTTTCATTGATGTATTAAATCAGTGACCAAGGAAATATCAACTAATTACATTGGGTCATAGCTAAAGCCAAAGTATTGGAGAAGCATTTAGCAAAGTCTGAGATTTCCAACTCTTTACCCATTTTTGTTCTGCTTCAACTTCCTTGCAAGGTTGAAACTCTGAACTCTGAGCTTGCTAGCGAACGCAGTGCTGGACAGAAGAGTGAAAATGCACGGCAACAACTTGAACGACAAAATAAAGAACTCAAAGCCAAGCTCCAAGAACTGGAGGGATCAGTCAAGTCAAAATTCAAGTCAACAATTTCTGCACTGGAGGCCAAGATAGCGCAGTTGGAGGAACAACTTGAACAGGAAGCCAAGTAAAATCATTGTGCATTGTATTTTGTGCGCGGACACACATGGCACTTTATGCTTGGTTCCTGCCAGTTTCATATTAATTTTCATTTTAATAATGAGTAATTTGGTCCAGAAAAATCTTGTAACTGAGAGCTAGTTCCCAGATACCTCCCAGGGCTTGCTTCCATAATCTTGCATTTGGATTGTAAATTGCATTCTTATTGCTTCAAATTTATTCTTGTTCTCATCTATTGGCTGGGATGGTCTTGTTTAAATGAGCTGCAGTTTTGTGAAGGGAATTATTATAAAGTTTCCTTTATCCATCCCGGAGGGTGGGCTAGAAAAATCTTTTCAGCAATAATTGCTAATTGGATGTTTAAAATTTTAATCTTCGATTAAGATAATTAATGTTCACGCAGCTTGTGATAGCTTCTTATTGGAGCTCTAGCTTTCCCATATGTTAGCAGTGGCCATTGATAAAGGATGGTGAGAGAGGTTACAAAGTTTACAATAGGTATGTACAGCAGAACTGTGATGCCAAATGATTACTTTATGCAGATCTATTTTATCTTTGGTAGCTAATTGACACTTTAATTGAAATGTTGCATTTAAACTATTTCAAACAAAAGGGATTTACAAGGATGATGCCAGGGTCAGCGGACTTGAGCTATAGGTAGAGATTGGGGCTGTTTTTTCTTGTCAGAGGCTGAGGGGTGACCTTTATGGGAGGTTTATAAAACCATGAAGGGCATGGATAGGTTAAATAGCCGTGCTGTGTATCTGACACCTTGACAAGTGATTTTTCAATATAGTCAAGAAATCTGTGCAACTGGTGCCAGAAATTTGATTTTAATCTCCAGTGTAACAATGTAACATCCTGTTCAGTACATGTTGTCTATACATTATAATTTGAGATTGTAGATGCATAGCTGTAAAAATAACATTGGATGATTCATCAATCAAACTTATTGCACTTTTCATTGGCCATTTCACAATACTGTTAATGTCATTGTCATCAGTGTGTTCTTCAGAAAATTGACTAATCTGAAGAATTTTCGAAAATGCCAAAATTCTTGAAGCCCATTTTTAGAGCACTTGATATTGTTGATTTCATTGGTGTTGGTAACAGTATTGATTTTAGGTTTTTTGAATACCTCAATTTTTAAGAAAATCTAATTTGAATCTTATTGTAGAATTTATTTTTGTTTTAGTAAATACTTCTCCTTGAACATGTCCAATTTACTGTTAGTCAAATTCTGACTAATTCTGTCATTAATAATCTGTTCTGAAAACAGTTCAATATTCAAAGCTGAACAATATGCCACTGAACTTGTACAGATTTGCTACTTTTGTTGAGTATCTTTTATGACTTGTATGAGCATTTATTATATGAAGGTCTGAACAGGTTAGGTACCACACTTGCTAGAACATGGTGCATGCAATTCTATGCGAATGTGTATCATACTTAAAACGTATATTGGTTATCACAAATATTTGGGATAATCTTTAAATTGAACTGCCAATATTTTGGACCAGTAGCTGAATTTTAGGCAGTCACTTGGTGATATAGAACTTGAGTATTGCAAACAATAAATTTACAATTGAAGCTTTTAGTCTTGCATTTGTCAGGACAGACACCCAAATAAAATTTTTACATCAATAGAGGATGCTACTGATTAGCAGATGGATTCTGAGACCTTGCCATGGAGAATGCGCAAGGGGACACTTGACACCCAAGCCTTTGTTTAATTTTTTTTTTAAAAAGTGCACTGTGTACTTTTGCAAGCAGGGTTCTGTGTATGTATTTCGTAACTTCAAGCAAGTGAAAATGAGCCACATTGTAAACTCAGCTGATCTCAAATTTGTAGTTAGCATAATTAGTGCATTTGGGATTGTTTGGCAAGTTCTGTCAAATTGCAGAATCCTAACTAATGTTGGGCACTGATGGATTTGTTTAATTAAATGTGACATATTGTTGGCAGGGGATAACTGCTACCAGATGCATTCCCCATGGCAATGCCTTGACTAATTGAAGCTACTTGCACTTTATTTAAAAAATACAAGGCTAGGGATAAATCTTCATTGGTGCCTTCTTTACAGTAGTGCCTTGACCAATCGGCACAGTCTTCTCTTCTCATGCAAATATGAATTGTTATTCCCCTTGAAATTTGGTATCTTTGTTCCTGTCCTCATGAGTGCAGAAGAAGCAGCTTCAACAGCATGTCTCTTTGTTTCTCCCTGCAGTCTGGATTTCTATTCCATCTTTCCCCTTTTCATTAAAGACCAGTGACTTTGTCATTGCAGAGAACGGGCAGCAGCCAACAAGCTTGTTCGCCGGACCGAAAAGAAGCTGAAGGAAGTCTACATGCAGGTCGAAGATGAACGCAGGCATGCAGATCAATATAAGGAGCAGGTAGCTTTTCAGCCTTTGTTCCTCAAATATCGGGATTCATGTAGAAACTGTGAATTTTATTTGAATGACGAGAAGTGATGTTGTCATAGGGTATCTGAACACAGAATCACTACAGTGAGAGAGCAGGCCATTCGGACCATCAAGTCCACACTGACTCCTGAGGAGCATCCCACCCAGACCACCCATCCCTGTAACCGTACATATACTGTGGCTAACCAACCTGGATACTACCAGACAATTTAGCATGGCCAATCCACCTAACCTGCACATCTTGGAATGTGGGAAGAAACCAGACCACCTTGAGGAAACCCACCCAAATATGGGGAGAATGTGCAAGTTCCACACAGTTGCCCGAGGGTGGAGTCAAGCCTGGGTCCCAGGCACTGAGGCAGGAGTGCTAACCACTGAGCCACTGTGCTGCCCATGTCTAAGGTATATCATTGTACTGAATCCTGTACCTCTGACATCCTTCAGCACTTCCTTTATAGTATAAAATAATAGGAAAGCTGTGCCTTTTGACCTTCAGAAAACATACATAATGTTACTTAATAAAGCCTAAAATGTAGTTAAGGACTGGACACTTCTCTAAGTCTGGCACTGAAAAACCAGTGAACTTCACTTTTCTGATTCCCAATACTGGACACCTTGGTTGTTGCCCAGTGGTTTCGCTTCCCCCCCCCCCCCCCGCCGCTAAATGCATCCTCTGTCACCATGGAAAAGGAAAATCTACTTTTTCCTGGATTTTTATTCAGTTTTAAAATGTTTTTAATGTTGAGTTTCTACTGGGTTGTACTAGCATCCTCACTTCAATTTTCCTAATAGTATCTTGCAGTGGTTCAGATACTATGGAATTTTGAGCGCAAGTTGTGTACTGTTACAACTCTAGTTCCTGCAAGCCTGTGCGCTGGTTTTGAAAATGCTATGTGGTACATGCAGGAGCTACTTAAAGTCTGGTTGAAGATTTGTAGCTCGGGTGTCCGTTGTTCTGTTCGCCGAGCTGGAAGTTTTTGCTGCAAACGTTTCGTTCCCTGGCTAGGGAACATCATCAGTGCTATTGGAGCCTCCTGTGAAGCGCTGCTGTGATGTTTCTTCCGGTATTTATAGTGGTTTGTTCTTACAGCTGAAACTGACACCCGGAAGCGGCAAGAACAAACCACTATAAATACCGGAAGAAACATCACAGCAGCACTTCACAGGAGGCTCCAATAGCACTGATGATGTTCCCTAGCCAGGGAACGAAACGTTTGCAGCAAAAACTTCCAGCTCGGCGAACAGAACCACAACAATGCAGGAGCTACCCCCAAAACTGATCACATCCCCAGGAGAGAATGAATTAGCCTTGGACAGTGTACTAACTCACTTGTGTATCTATATCATGGACCTTCCAAAAATATCAACCTAAGTGCAAGCTCACCAATTGGTATTTTTTGAATGACTTTTTTTTCAATTTTGTTAGATTTGAGGCTGTTCCTAACTGGATGATTCTTATTTGGAAAGTAATTTTCAGTAACTTAAATCCAGCTTTTACCTGATGGATTGACAGATTTTAAAATACTGCCTTTCTGTAATTAATCCCACTTTTGGTCGCAGTAATCAAACTTACTGAGTTATCACTCTTCAGTATGTCAAGAAGTATTTTTAAAGCTGTCTTTGAAAATGAATTTGGCTTTAAGTGCACAATTACACTGGCTCACAGCCAATTTTTGCATTAATCATAAAGTAAATCAGTTTAAGCAGAACCTTCTGGAGAGAGAAGTGCATTTCAGAATGGATGTAATTTGCAGAACTTTGCCCTGAGTGGACAACAAAGGAAGTTAAAATAAGGCTGTTAGTAATTATTTTTATTTATGCATTCTATTTATTTTGACTTTAAGTGCCATTATATTCCATAGTAAATGGATACATGCCACAGTTGAGACTAGTTTTTCAATACAAAGAATTCAGTTCAGTTTTCATAAACAACTCTAACCTGAGCCAAACCAAAAAACCCACAATATTAATAGACATTTTATTACAGGGCTGTGTGCACAATATAACGTGATACTATCATGCACCGATCACTTTGAAGTAATGGATGAGAACATATTTTGCAATTTATGCAGCACAGGCTAAACTAATTGAAATTCATTTCAAGATGCAAACTTTTATAGAATAAATAGTAATTAAGATGACAATATCGTTACTGACTTCGGAAAAATAATTTGGAGATTTGAGACCTTTATCAGAATTTTTTGACTAAGGTTTTATGGCAGTATTAAACACTTTGTTCTAGCATATCCCTATGACATAAAACTACAATGAATGAAATACGTTAGCTGCACTATTTATTGGTGTCAGGGGGCCTTGAGTGCTACAGCTGTCAATCAGATTACATTTCAAAAGACTTGATGGGTACCAGATGAACTTTTACTTGAAACAAATTAAAACAGCTGCATCTGCCATTATTTGGAGTACAATCCAATTAGCTCCTTTCTAGGAGAAAGTGAGGACTGCATATGCTGGAGATCTGGGAGTGTGGTGCTAGAAAAGCACAGCTGGTCAGGCAGCATTCGAGGAGCAGGAGAGTCGACAGCTCCTTCCTGATGAAGGGCTTATGCTTGAAACATAGACTCTCCTGCTCTTCAGATGCTTTTCCAGCACCACACTCTTCGATTAGCTCACTTCTCCCAATTTGTATGCTTATGCATGAATTCCCAAAATCAATAGATACTGTTGAAGGGAACCATAACCTAATTAGCAGAATTGAAATCAGACAACTCCACTTCGTTATTCAAGATTTTAAAATGGATAGTTTCTGCGGAGAAGTCACTAGCAGAAGCCCAGGACAAACCTGCGGGAGCACAGGCTTAGTTTAACATTTGATTCAATAGCATAATTAAAAACGCAGGTCCTTGTTTGTCACAGGTTTGTAGAAGTCATGCAGTACAAACCAACTGAATTAATATTTTGAGACTGTTATAATAGCTAACGGGAGCAGCAACCTTTTTGACTAAGATCAGTTCCAAGAAGCTTCATGTTAATTCCTTTTTATTGATCACAGTCAGACATTGACATTTTTGTAAACCACGTTTGCATTGCTTGATCTGGTTGTCCATTACATATCAGATTGTACAATCTCAAAACACCGATAAGAACGTAATTGCTAGGAACCAGATCATCGATCCTGACGAGTTGGCTCCAACAGAAGTTTCAATCTTGTTCAAATTAGGAACAAAACTCTGCAGAAGAAATAAATCGGGTTGATGTATGAATGTTGCTACAGGTTGGTTACCACTTGGCAGTTCCTCCCTTCATTGCTAATGTGGTCAGAGCTCCCTAATAAGGGAAGGCACTGACCCAAAAAGTGAAGGATTGTGGAGGACCTTTTTAAAGTATGTAACCTAACAACTCAGTCACTGAGAACTTTACCATGACTTCAGGGCAGGTGTGATTTCTTGTCCAACATGATGGTAACCATGCTTTGTTTAATTAAAGAGCACAATGCCTGAACAAAGCTTTGGCCCATATTGGACAGTGAATACAGATGTAACATTTAGCAAGTGTGATTTGAGCTAGACTGAACATCTTCACTTGGCTGGCCTATGCACTTGGCATCTCAAGCACAGACATTCATTTCTGACATCACTGGTATTGACAAGTAGCATTACACTAACAGTGATGGCATGACCTGGAAGATGTTAGGTGAGCTGACTGCTTTATATGTCACCATGTTTTCCTTATTGCAGTTACTGTCAGTTACCAGGGTGTGACCCATTTACTACCACTTAACTTTTGGGGATAGTGATAAAATAAAAACTGATTCCTACGTAGCCTTGGGTGATTTGAGGCAGGTGGTTGGGGAAGGTGAAAGTAGGCAACATCACACAGCTTGTCTTTGTTCAATTTGTTCAAAAATCTAACTGGGAGAGAAAGCCAGCAATGATCAATCACAAGTTCTTTCTTTGGGAGAAGATTTGTAGCTCTGGTGCTCGTTGTCATTCTGTTCGCTGAGCTGGAAATTTGTGTTGCAAACGTTTCGTCCCCTGTCTAGGTGACATCCTCAGTGCTTGGGAGCCTCCTGTGCACATATTCCCACTCATCGACCTGGACCCAATATCCCAGCCACTGCAGCGGACAGCTGGAACTGACAACTGGAAGCAGTAGAGACAAACCACTATAAATGCCAGAGGAAACATCACAGATGCGCTTCATAGGAGGCTCCCAAGCACTGAGGATGTCACCTAGACAGGGGACGAAACGTTCTTAAGTTTGACAGCAAGAGACTGGCAACCTGGGCATAGCATGTGCCCCATAAAATTGTAAATGAGGTACTAACTGCATAAATAGGGTTTAGATTTGCATTCTATAGTAACCTCTAAATAGATGATACTCAGTGCTCTGGAGGAGTAATAAGTTTAATGCATTGAGACTGTGTGTTTACAGCTCTATGTTCAGCTTAAAACCGCTCCTGTGATCACACCTTTCTGCATTTTGAACTTGGAAGCAAACAGAGCAATTGCATTACAGGCACTTGTGGAAAGTTAGTCTCCTTGGCAATAGAAAAGTGTTGCTGTAATCACTTATTTGATGTCTGTACCTGATTCTATTGTCTTTTTATTCACGTCAATTGAGATGCCAATTATTATTTCCAGGTAGAGAAATCCAACTCTCGCATGAAACAACTGAAGCGACAGTTGGAGGAGGCTGAAGAAGAGGCGACACGTGCTAATGCAGCACGTCGGAAACTCCAGCGTGAACTGGACGATACCACCGAGACTGCTGAGGCGATGAATCGGGAGGTCAACACTCTGAAGAGCAGGCTTCGGTAACGTGGGCTTTCTCAGATACAAGTCTCTGTTCAACAAAGTTTTTTTTTAATTATTCTTTTTGTTTTGCTTGGGAAATGGATGAACTCCATCTGGAGTTCATCTCGTACTTTTAACCACAATTTCTTCCACACTGAGCCTAATGCCTGTGGTTCAGGGCCACATTGAGCAGTTAATACTGTGGCATTGCTGACTTGCTAAATATTGTAATAGTTGAAATTCCAGTTCTGGGTCATCACGAAGTGTTGTCTGTGTGCATATAAATGTAAACTAGTTTTTCACTGCAGACATCTTGCTTCAAATCCATTCAGTAGGCCAGTAGTATGAGGTACTGTCACCTGATTGGGATATGCACAGCAGCATTGCTTAATAGATTGGGTGGAAAAAAATGACCAGTATTAATTCTGTCACAGTCTCCCAGTTTGCTTTTGAACAGTGTAAGCAGCACCATATGAATTGTAGTATTCGTGGTCAAGTTATAAAATCATCAATGGGATGACCTGCAAGGGTTTTCGTGCACTTGAACCTGTCACAGTTGTAGCATTTGCATTTCCCACTGTCATTTTCTTTAAGTAGTCCTTGAATGAGATTGCTAACTATGTGCCAAAATGTTAGCAACTTAATGCTGTGAATGCCCTTTCCCACTGTGGGCCACTGGAGTTAGCCCAACCTCTTTGCAGAAAACACAACTGGAAGTGATGAAGAGACCTTCAGTCCATCGGTACAGGCAACTGTCCTGCCCAGTTTCTGCAGATTAGCCCCAGTAACCACTGAGCTCTTTTTGATCTAAGTGTTAACATCAAGATTATTTGGTAAAACGCCAGATTCCTCAATTAGGTTTAAGTTGATTTTTGCTAGTTTTCAACATAGCACAAGAAATAGATGAATGCAAATCTGATAAACCCTCCCTGGTGCCAATATAAATAACTATCTAGTTCACTTTCAATTCTAAAGAAAATGGGTGCTGTAATCCTATGCCATTGCCTGGTATTTTGCACTGTACCTAACTGCTGTTCCTTTTTCCTCTAGGAGAGGAGGAAGTGGTCTGACATTTACAACTAGTCGAGCAGGAAGGCGGGCACTGCAACTGGAGGGCACTGCCCTTGAACTCTCGGATGATGATGTTGATAGTAAAGGGGGTGATATCAATGAAACACAAACAAGCCAGGGAGAGTAGAGCCATTGTGCAGTCAGTACAGAATGCCCTTCTCTGATTTCAGAGAGCCTCTGAACATAAGAATGATTTCTCAATTGCTGACTTCTGATTCTCTCTACTCCCATTTTATTTTTTTTTAAACTGGCAAGCTAGAAATCGTATAAATCTTTGCTCTCTTTGGTCTTAATTTTTTTTTTTGTCTCGACATATTGCACCATGCACATTGTATTCACACAATTGCTTTCCTAAATTGTCTTTTGATAATCAAGTACTAATTTGAGCACATGTTGACTGTTGAGACAACACCTGAATTATGTTTTCTTTGGAAACTTAACTAAATTCCAGACATAATTAAGATAGGATTGAGAGGATTCTTGTATATTACTATGCATGCTACATGTACAAATAAACATGTATTTCCATATAATTTTGTGGGTAATTAATCAATTTATTAGTCTGCAGCTGACTGCTGTATTAAGACCAAACTGTGACCATTGCTGGATCTGTGTAAGCAAATTTTATAATGAGGAAAAAAAGTCTGAAGATTGCGGTATCTGGTTAGTTTGACTAATTAAATGTGAGGATTGACTCAGACTGTGTTAGTGCCAACATATTTTGAGTAATCGGTGATTACAGATCATGTATAGGATAGCAAATAACCCAAATTTAGCTACACAAGTACCCTTGAAGTCAGTCATAATGTAATTTCATTCACTTATTTTTGCAATAAAGATTTCTAATATGCATTCACTCATGCTGCCCAGTAAACTTGTTAGGAACTTAATCTTTTTTCAAATTACTAGAGGTGACTTAAAGGTAGTAAGGGCCATTGGTGTTCAGATAATTTGCACAAATCATTTTGAAGTAAGTACAACTTTTAAGTGTTCAATAGCTATACTGGAAATCAAAATGTTGTACTTAATGTGTTTATGGTGTTTGAACTATTTGTCTCATTTTCTCATGTAGCTGCTTATATTTCTGTACACAGTGGACGTCAGTATTTCAGAAGCTTGTTCTGACAATATTAAATTCCTTGGTATCAATTTTCCACTTCTTAAAAAAAAATGTGGATGAAAACTGGCTTTTACAGGATGGACCCAGGAAGGTTGCTGGCCTTTTTTTGTATTGTCCCACTGAGCACGAATGAACAGCGTTTAGCAATGTTCTTGTTAGCCACAACCTGATCCTACATTCCAAATTTTCTCACCCTTCCAAACTGTTTTCACCTCCAGTGTTTTCTGGTGTGGGGTGATATATACCTGGTCTTTGGAAATTTATAAAATAAATATTTGAAACAGTCCCCATAAGCTACCAGATGCTGTGTTTCAAAAGCATACTAATAGATTCCTATCAATTTTTGTTTGATCCAGATTTACATCTGGAGTCCTATAAAGAGGTTTCAGAAAGTGCCTTAGACATGGCTTATAATTTGATTACAAGAGCAAGTATCACAGTTGAAACCATATAGTACATTATGCTGAGTTTATAACCATTAAAATGGTTTTATATTTTACATGCAGCTGTGCTTTATGCCTTGTGCAGCCCTTGTGATCAGACGATGATAGAGGGTTTAACTCAGTGTTATTGAATATGTACCTTGAGCCTTCTGTACCAAGCAGGAATTTCTCAATTTCTTCTGGTTTAAAGCTTTAACATCAGTTTGAAGTATTTTTACTGTACTGGCTGTTGACCACCAGGCGCTGTTGTTCTCATACCTTTGTATACCTGTGTTTCTAGACAGTTATACCATTCAATAAATTCCTTTGGAAACAATTTTTTAAAAAAAATAAACTTATTAAATGCACTTGTTGTTCAGTAGTTTTTTTTGTTTTTATTATAAACAAACTACTTTCCACTTAAATATTTTACTTAAATAAGGTTTCCTCTTCTTTTAAAATGTTTGTGGTGTGTAGAAAAGCTGCTGTGGTTGTGCAGAATAGGTCTGAAAAAGAGAAAATGTCTTCTTGTTTTTTAAAAACTTGCTCAGTGCAAAGTAACTGACCTTAATGTTTGTGGGGAGCGCTCCGTGCTTCCAAAGTGAGATGTCAGTGACTTCCCACTGTTCTTTTACAGATGTAAGTAGATGTGGGTGTTGGAAAAGGGCAAAGTTAGACTTCTATTGTAATGACCGTCCTCTTGTGTAGGAATTGCTTACCACTCTGCAGGCCAAAACAGGAAGAATGTGTTTGAGTAAGGTTAATGAGCAGCTGCAATGTCTGTGCATAAATGGCAGCCTTCAAAAAGAGAACAGTCCCAACAAAATGAGGGAGCCAATTTACAGAATGGCTTGGTGAAGCAGCTAGCTAGTGGTTAAAGATTGTTGATTTAAGCAATTTCCTTGAGTGAAGGATTATCAAGCTTTTATAAAATGAAAATGGACTATAATATTTTAGCATTGTTTCATGTGTGAATTAGATTCTCAACCTCTCTTTGTCAGATAAACATTAACTAATCAAATTCTGTCCTTGTATGCTGGCATTTGAGCAATGCAGCTGTAACAGCTTGGCTGCCTTTGTGCACATTTTTATTTTCAGGTTTGAGATTGTGAATTTGGGAACTTAGAGATAACAAAACCCACTGAAAAGAGGTGTGGTGATGCACTTGTGCATATTTTGTAACCATATTGCAATGTTCTTAGAATTGATCATTTTTAGGTTGTGTTCCTGTTCAATTATCAAATTACAAACATTCCATGAGTCAATGTAATTTGACAATTGAGAAACTGGTTTATTTTACTGCTTCCACTAAAAAAAAATCCCTTCTGCCATGAAAGATTGCACTCCGATAATGCAGTAGTCTATAGTTTTTTTTATTTTAAATATAGGTTTGAGGTCATTCTGTTGAAACTTCAAAGTATATCCAGCCTGGCATTATTTCCAAGTCTGGTGAATCTAACATCCCTTCCTTCCACAAATACTGAACTGAATGCTGGGGAGAGAAAGATGCTTGCTTATGTTCACCTTTTGCCCTTTGATTACAGCTGTAGAGGGTATATAGGCTAAGTACTGGCAAATGGGACTAATTAATCAAGGATATCTGGTATGGATGAGTTGGACCAAAACATTTGTTTCTGTGCTGTACATCTGACTGAGCCAGTTATGCATTTTACTTTGATTTTCTTTGCTTCAGGTCATGAGAATGATATCTGCTAATCTTGGTTTTTTCCAGCATTACATTTTAATGATGTTGTGTGCAATTTTTATAATTAAGCTGGCCCTTTCTCTATCATTCACTGACTCCCCTCAACTCTATTTTGATGTCTGCTCAGTGAAACCAGCTTGGGCTTGCTTACTGTCCCCAGCACTGAAGACTGCAGTATTTTGTTCATAGCCACTTAACAATAAGCCCCATTCACTCCATCTCAGTGATTGACTACAAAATGAAATATTAACAGCAGCTGTTTAGTACAGTGTTGGGCACCATCCCATGGCAATTGCACCTGTTGGCAGATCTGGATCAAAGTGTTGGTTAACTCTATCACAAAAACCGATTAGGAGCTGGAAATGTTCCCAATCACTCAGGCATCATGGAGATGGCATTACTGATATAGATGGACAATACCCTGGCAGAGACCCACTGATTAACAGGACACACTTTTTGTCCCTCAGGTGTCATACCCACTGTAGCACTGGTAGAATGGACACCAGGTTGGGGAGAAAAGAGAAAGAATACCACTGGCTAATGAAGACCTGGTCAAGCGTGAATACCACTTTGAATTCAGTTTTTCAATGTTTGTAATCTTTCAGCTAATACCGCTAGCCACAGTAGCTGATACCTCTGGGTTGTGGCCTGTGCTGGTTACCACCTCTAGGAATGAAACAGCCTGAATGTACTGTGTAACAAATTGCTGTACATTTGCAGCTTTATTGACTATGTTGTGTATAAGGCCCTTTCCTTTTATCTAAGGCCAATATCTCCTCCTGATGTCATTTACATCAAGTAGTCATTTAGTTACCATCAGCATAAACATCAAGACAAACTTTTATTTAGATATTTACTAGTCCCAATTTATAAAAAACTTGCAGTGTCTGTGTGTAGTGATTAGTAATGTGGCTTCCAATAGCATTTGATCACATCTGACGGACATTTATGGTAACTAATCAATGGAAGCATATGGAGTCTCAAAACTTGGTCCAAGTAATTTTTGTTTAGGTTGGGAGAGTTCAAAGATGCCTGACACCAATGAATACAACCTGCATGTCAGAGGAAGAGCAAAAATTGGTCAATTCATTGTACAGGTGGTTGATAGAGAAGTGACAGTTGTGTTCACTTAAATTGAATAATTTGTCCTCCTAGCTGAAATGACCTTTTTCAACCCTCACATTTTGCAACATGTATTGCTAGTTAGAAATAGGAAAAATGACTGAAGATGTATCACTTGTGAAATAACTGTAGAGACCGATGTCCCATCACCTTTATTTTACACAAGCATACTACATGCACTCTGACCAGTTAGTTCAGTGCCAGGCTCCTGGCTATAGGGACTATCTCCTGGTTTCTGTCAGCTAGTTTAACACAAGACCTTAAGATCCAAACTGCAGTCAGATAAGACAGCAGGCCATAAACTTTTGTTTTATGAACTGAATGTTGTCAGCCAAAAACCTGGTGCAGTCAAACAAGGTAAAGGGCAAGGCATCTAAACTAGAGTATAAAAACCAAAGTAATGAGTAATCATGTGTACATGAAGGATCTTGCAGTTTACATCTTCCACTACGCTGCTGAGGGCCCTATGTTTATTTTTACCAAAATGCAATCTATCTCTCACCCAAATCAAACTCCATTTGCCACTCCTCAGCCCACTGGTCTTCACTGTCTGCTGTATGGTAACTATTACTTAGTGTGGAAACAAGGCCCTTCGGCCCAACAAGTCCACACTGAAGCGCAACCCACACATACCCTTACATTTACCCCTGATCTAACACTAGGGCAATTTAGCATAGCCAATTCACCTGACCTGCACATCTTTGGACTGTGGGAGGAAGCCCACGCAGACATGGGGAGAATGTGCAAACTCCACACGGTCAGTCACCTGAGGTGGGAATTGAACCTGGGTCTCTGGTGCTGTGAGGCAGCAGTGCTAACCACTGTGCTGCCCACTACAACAACTATGTTGTTATCACATTACCAACAAAAACATCATGAAGCTAGCAGACTTGTGTCTCACCACCCACTTCACCTTCAACAACATAATCTACAAACAAACCAATGGCACACCCATGGGATCTCCGCTATCAGGATTCAAAGCAGAAGCGGTAATGCAAAGGCTAGAACGAATAGCCCTACCAATCATCAAACCAAAAATCTGCGTTCGCTACGTAGATGACACCTTTGTCATCACAAAATGAAACAAGATAGAAGAGACATTTAACATCAACAACACCCTCACAGGCATAAAGTTCAGCAAGGAGGAAGAAACTGACAACAAACTCGCATTTCTGGATGTCACAGTAGAAAGAAAGGACAAGGGAGAATTACAAACCTATGTATACAGAAAACCGACAAACACTGACCAAATACTCAACTACACCAGCAACCATTCCAACACACACAAACAAAGCTGTATCAGAACACTATTCCAACGAGCCACCACACACTCCAGCACAGACAGACTTCGAAAAACAGAGGAGAACCACCTATACAACATATTCGAGAAGAACAGATACTCAAAAAACACAGTGCGCGGATTCCTCAAGAACAAACCATGACGAGCAGGCAAAACACAGCCAGAAACCCTAACCACCTTACCATATATCAAAGTAGTTTCAGAAATGGCAGCCAGACTACTGAGACCCTTCGGAATCCTAGTAGCACACAAACCCACCAACACAAACAAAAACTAAAACTTAAAAGACCCAGTACATCCCATGGACAAAACTAACGTCATTTATAAAATCCCATGCAAGGACTGCCACAAACACTACGTAGGACAAACAGGAAGAAAGTTAGCCACCAGGATACATAAACACCAGCTAGCCACAAAAGGACACGACCCCCTCTCCCTCATAGCCCTACACACGGATGAAAAAAACCCACCATTTCGACTGGGACAGCACATCTATCCTGGGACAGGCTAAGCAAAGACATGCCAGAGAATTCCTAGAGGCCTGGCACTCCAACCACAATGCCATAAACAAACACATGGATCTAGATACCATCAATCAACCCCTCAGAAAACGAACAGGAACCCCATCCATGAGAAAGATATAAATAGAAAGCAGGAGACAACAGCTTCGCTTCACTTGGAGGTCACCACTGATGATGTTACCTAGCCAGGTAATGAAACGTCTGGATATCAAACTTACAGCTCAGCGAACAAACCTATACCCTAATTTTGACAAACATTGACAAGTCGCCAGGGTCAGACCACATTTGTCCTCGGCTGCTTTGGGAAGTGGGAAATGTGATTGTTTCGCCGCTTGTGAAGATCTTTGCATACTCGCTCTCCACCGGAGTCGCACCGGAGGACTGGAGGGAGGCAAATGTAATTCCTCTCTTCAAGAAAGGAAATAGGGAAATCACCAAAGTGGACAGGGTTGTTAAGAAAGCATATGGTGTTTTGGCTTTCATTAACGGGTGGATAGAGTTTAAGAGTCGTGAGATCTTGTTGCAGTTCTATAAAATTTTGGTTAGACCGCACTTGGAATACTGTGTCCAGTTCTGGTCGCCCTATTATAGGAAAGATGTAGATGCTTTGGAGAGGGTTCAGAGGAGGTTTACCAGGATGCTGCCTGGACTGGAGGGTTTATCTTACGAAGAGAAGTTGACCGAGCTCAGAAAAAAGGAAGAGACGAAACTTAATTGAGGTGTACAAGGTAATGAGAGGCATAGATAGAGTTGATAGCCAGAGACCTTTTCTCAGGGCAAAAATTGTTAACATGAAGGGTCATAGTTTTAAGCTGTTTGGCGGAAAGTATGGAAGGGATGTCAGAGATGGGTTCTCTACACAGAGTTGTGAGAGCATGGAATGCGTTGCCAGCAGCAGTTGTGGAAGCAAGGTCATTGGGGATATTTAAGAGACTGCTGGACATGTATATGGTCACAGGAATTTGAGGGTTCGTACATTAGGTTTACCTTACATGAGGATCAATGGTTGGCACAACTGCGTGGGCTGAAGCTGAAAACGTGTTGCTGAAAAAGCGCAGCAGGTCAGGCAGCATCCAAGGAACAGGAGATTCAACGTTTCGGGCAGAAGCCCTTCTTCAGGAATGAGGGCTGAAAGGCCTGTTCTGTGCTGTATTGTTCTATGTGCTAATCCAATGTGGTCGAACTGTACTAATTAGTCTACCATGCCTCTGGACGTACTCACTTTTGAAAGCCTCCCACTTCAGTCATCTACTTCCCCTGCTTAACTGTCGATTCCTGTCGACTTCTGAGAGTTCTTCTCAGACCATTAAAATTTGCCTTATTCCAATTAAGAACTTTTAAGAAAGCCTTACCTTTTTCATAACATTTAAAAATAATAGAATTATGGTCATTAGTCCTAAAATATTTCCCTGCTAACACTTGATCTGCCTTGTATCCCAAGACGTGGTAGAGTTTGGCTCTCTCTAATAGGAATGTTCACATATTAAAATTGTCATATTTAACAAATTCCTCCCCATCCAAACCTTCATTCCAATCAATGTTTGGAAAATAAGGTAGAGTACAAATAATTAACTGTAGAAAATCCAACTGAAGGGTAAGAATTAGTCCATTTTATTCAGCTTAGATTCAAAGGTTAGCAGGAAATATAGTATCTAAATGCACCCTCTGAAGCACAATCAAGATATATTCTCCTAAAGGGGAAAAATGGACAAGCAAATCCAGAGATCGCTAGATAATACAAAATGGGGGTTTATGACAAAAAAAGTGTGCTTTATAACAGATGTCAGATAGAAAATACAAATAAAGACCGAAGAGAAGGTTGAGAGGAGACTTAATGGAGACAAGAGAGAAAGGTAAATAGGGTGGACAGTGAGCGCCTTTTTCCTCAGATGGTGATGGCTAGTATGGCAGGATGTAGATGTAGGTCAGATGTCAGTAGTAGGGGCTTAGAATGCATTGCCCGCAACAGTAGTAGACTCACCAACTTTAAGGGCATTTAAAATGGTTATTGGATAGGTAT
This sequence comes from Hemiscyllium ocellatum, assembly GCF_020745735.1. Taxonomy (NCBI): domain Eukaryota; kingdom Metazoa; phylum Chordata; class Chondrichthyes; order Orectolobiformes; family Hemiscylliidae; genus Hemiscyllium; species Hemiscyllium ocellatum. Next base: position 37,138,082 of record NC_083425.1, read on the forward strand.
TTGGACGAGAATAGAATAGTGTAGGTTAGACGGGCTTCAGATTGTTGCACCGACCTCTGGAACCATCGAGGGCTGAAGGGCCTATATTGCACTGTAATGTTCTAAGCTGACTCTAGAAGGTTCAGAACAGAAGTGACTAAGCAAATCCTGCAGGAAGAGAGAAAGTAAAGTAACAGACTAGCGGTGACATCTGGAAGTTCTGTAGGCATCGATGTAATTAAAGGATACCACAAGGGGTAGGGCCAATTAAGGACCAAGAGGAATTACTTTCTGCTATTCCAGATTCCAGAAGTATTAAATGGATAGTTTGCATCTGCCTTTACCAAGGAAGATGCTGCCCAGGCCACAGGAAGAGATGATAATAAATACAGTAATTGATATAGTCTATAATTAAACTTGGCAAGATAGAAATAGATGGGTTGGATCGGAGAGAGAAAGGAGTACGTGGAAATTGCAGAGGCACAGGCTGTAACTTTTCCATTCGTCTTTAGGGATTCAACAATAGTTTGAAGACTGGGCATTGATGTGCCCAGTAACTATTGGCCAGTCAGTTTAACGTGTGGTGGCAAAACTCATTATGTGGCATAAAGGAACAGAGGCAATGTTAGGATGAAACTGGCTGAGTGACAGGAAACAGAAGTGGTGAACAGATTTTTTTTTGGGCTGGGGAAGGCTTGTACTGGAGATCACTAAGGTGATGTCGGAACTCTTGCTTTTCCTAAAATATTAATGACCAAAACCTAGTGTACAAAGTCAAGGGATGAATACCTGCGCTTTTCCACTTAGAGTAACGTTGCACTAAGCTAAATATCAGATTTGCTCATAAAGCAGATACCACTGAGCATTAATGATTTCCAAACTTAACAGACTTCCAAACATACGTATAAGAAAACAAGAATTAACCATTTCCCTTACGTCTTTGCTTGAGTGGAGTTAAACATCTAGTGTAACTTACCTGAAGGAGGATGCACTGGCCTTAGTGGGGCATGAAACAAAGGCTCATTACACTGGAACCTCCTATCAAGGGAAGTTTCCTTTATGGAACAAGAACAGGAATTCTTGCTTTCATTCACAAGCAGTAATACCACCATCCTCTGGAGGAAATTAAAATAGCAGAAACTTACCATTTCTTAATGAATTAAATGAACTGGTATTAGAACTGCGATAGACTAAAATCAAACAATGCTTTTATCCAGACAATAACGGCTATTCCTATAGCAAGCTGGATAATAGGCTGCTAGGAAGTGAATTTGAAACAAAAGCACAATAGTTCAGGCAGAAACAGGAAAAACATTACAATTTTAACATGTTTTAGGCAACCCTTAGATCTACATTAAAGCTAGACATTGGGGCAGGGTGAGAGCAAACAAAATGGTGGTGGGGAAATAAAGCAACGGGATAGTAAAAAAGGGAAAATAGAATTAGAACTAAGAAAAAGGATGAGGGCCGGTGACTCTGCTGGCACAGCAAATGGAAAAGAATGGCTAAGAACGGTTATGGTGTACATAAAGGGGAAAAAACCAAAACAGGTGCTGTTAAGACTGCAACAGAAGAAAAAGAGGGTAATTAAGACCTGGATCACAGCATACCATTTTCTGTCAACGAAATGCAGTTGTTAAAACTTCAATTTTCTTCTTCAAAATGGAAGTACTTTGTTTTTAGATTATAAGTTATGATAGGAGGTAATATCATCAAGGTCACCTTGTGACATCACAGAAATGTAAAAGGACCATTTGTTGTTGGTACTTTCAGATCATATTTTTGTATCCTTGCATGAGTCTACATTCACAAGTTCAGCATCACCAGTAATTCCAGAGACAGATCTCAAATCTCTCATGACTTGTATTTGCTTTTATCTGCTCACTATCGTGGTAAATGATGCAAGACCAAGGGATCATACAGAGAACTCACTACCAACTGTTGGAACAGATAGAAAAATCATACAAAAATTAAACTATTAGAAAACTGGTACGACTGTTTTCAGCATTAAAGTCACTATCCAGTTGCAAGTTATAAATATCTCAAATAATTTCACCAATAAAAGGAAACCGTAGATCTCAGATTAAAAGGAGGAAATATCAAGACTTCTGATTAAAGGTTTGGGTAAAGAGTTGCAGTCGGAGATGTACAGCACAGAAACAAACCCGTCCATCCAAGTTGAATTGTAAGGAAAATATTAAAGAAAAGGGGATTAAGTTAACGATGTGAACAGTGCTGTCATGCTGATTGGCACATGTGGACCCACAGCATCCCCTAATGCTGTGCAGGGAAGGATTACAACCTACTACATTGGAAGATTGGCAGTGAGAGTGCGCGCAAGGGCAAGAGAACGCGCGAGTGAGAGGAAGGGTGAGATAGTGAGAGTATGATAGAGAGAGCGCGCAAGGGCTAGAGTGCGCGCGAGGGCGAGAGTATGATAGAGAGGGCGAGGGAGGACGAGAGAGACAGCCTAACTCACGCTATGTTGGGGGCTCAGCATTGTAACCCAAGTAACAGCTTGTTTCCCATTATGGTTTTGCTATTGATGCACACCATGCGATGGTCACCACAGCCCATCTAACATCTGAATTTGTGGCTTCCACTTTGAGCATTGTCACTACCCTTTCCAAGTATTTATTTTACTAGAAACAGGGTTAAAATATTCAGAACATGTGAATATAATACAGAAGGCCATTTGACCCCTTAAGCCTGCTTCTTCATTTATTAAGATAATGAATGATCCAAATAAAGCTGCAATCCAGATTCCTCTTGACCCAGATAATACTCTATTGTTGCTTAGCAAGAATCTGAAAAAGGATGAAAAATGATTTTTCATTATACCCAGAATATTACTTAAATGTGACAAATTACTCTTAATATTAAGATTTTATTAAAAAGCAATCTTCAGACACCATTCAGCCTAAACCTAACAAATCTAAAAGGTGAAATGCAGAAATGAACAAAAAAAACCTTGTATTTAAAGATGGATAAGTTGATTTCTACTTCATACAAATTGGTAATCATGTCAATGCTGCATTTACAAAAATTCAGTAATGCACTTGTTAAAACAGAAAACTTTAGTGGCACTTCCCTACTCAGTCTTGTAGAAAGGAATCTTACCATATTATGACTACTTTGCACACTGTAACTGTTTAAACAACAAATTTATTTTCAGAAGTTTAGACAGCAGGTTCTACATAATGATATCGTATGATTTGTTACAACCGTGTATGGTAAACTGCTTCATTTATTAAACATGCCATATAGAATCTGAATAAATAATGCTACAAAGCCCAAGCTATGTACAAATATCTTGGGCAAAGTTATGTTTACAAACTTATATACAGTAAAAGAAACAAACCAGCCAATGTAATTGTCCAAATTATGCAACAAAACAAAATGTCACAAGTGATCGAGTTGATGCATAGAAACAAAAATCAATGCTGTAAATAGTTCAAAAGTTTGTTTATACAACTTCAGTTTTTTTTAAAAACAAACCAATTTACACTTAATGCTTAAATATATCTTCATAAATTTGACTTTAGAAATCAAGCAAAAATTGTACAGTTCAACATAAAAATTACAGGAATTGGTGTTTTAAAATATCACCAAATCCAGGCACATAACTGAGAAACCCAGACTATCTGGAGAGTCACACATCGTACAAGTGGCTTGAACAAATACCATATATACCAGAGTTAACTTTAAATATGTAGACTTTTCCCAATACTGGCTGGGATTTCAATTGTTAATTCTCAATATACAAATCTGTTGTCATGTATAATAGGAATAGCATTAAAATCCCCATGAATGGTAGGATAATGGTAAATTAACTACACTGCAGTAACAGTATACCAGAGATTAAGAGGTAAACTGTTTAATAAACACAATCTTAAAGAATAAGCAAGATAATAATTCAGAAGTTCCTACACACCGCAGTGCACTCCATTTGTGATCAGGGTTATCCGGTTTCTTGAAGTAGATGGTTAAAAATAAAAGATGTAGTTTGACTGTTCAGACACTGAGTGGCAGCATGCCTGGTGGTGAAGGTGGTGGTGCTGATCCAATTCCTACAGGTCCTTGTTCTAGACCATTTACTACCCTATATTCAACAAAAAAAAACCAAGATATGAAACAGTCTCATACAAACTTTCTACAGTGGTAGTAATTTACAACATTCATGACAGTAACATTAAATGAGAAGCGTTCCTCAAATTATCAAGTCCATTCTTAGCTCTGGGTTCAGGAGAAAATTTAAATTATACGATTCAATTTCCTTGTTTGGTTTGTTAATGGGTATAATTTTGAATTTTAGTATGTTTGTTTTCTGCACTATTACCTGGGGTTGAAAATTAAAGATGTACATTAAGTACGTTAGCACAAAAACTACAATAACATCATTTTCAAGTAAATTTAAATAGCTACCAAGTGCTACTAAACATTGATCCCTATCATATGCAATTGTGGCACAAAGCACATTGGATCAATCAATTTGATTTTTAAAACCTTAATTGCCATACTATAATATTTTGGTTTGATTCAATGCCATTTGATGTGCAATTTGGAAACATTTTATAAAAATAAAGCTACCCCAAGATGACTGGAATTCCTTCAAGTTGCCTGAAGTTGAAGAGTTTGATTTTGATAGGAGTTTTGGAAAGTGGAAATAGCAACATTCATATGAAAACCACTACAATAAATCATTAAATGATCAATTTGTCCAGATGCAACAGATTATTGTAAAATTACTGTGTATATTAGTTATTTCTGAAATGTATATAGTTTATATTTTTAGAAAATGTAAACATGCAGATCAGAAGACAGTAGCAAATGCACAACTTACTGTATATTTTAATGTAGGCACTTGTTAGTAGTGATTTTAAGTACAGCCATGCCTCAGCTTTTAATGTACAACAGACAAACCACAACCAGATAGCTATTAATAAAATATTACCCCCTCGGTATGAACCATTCTTTCCTTTCTTTAAACATTGTCCAGTTTTATTCTGATAATAAACTTTCTATTTAGTAATTAGTTGTTCAAATTGATTATTCCATTGCAAAACTTAGCTAAAGTGCACAAAGCTTTCACTGAGTGTTTCCGCATACATTTTAAACAAAATGTAAGTTTGATTTTCTTTCATTCACCATAACACTTAGCCAAGCAGGCTCAGTATGATGCAGAGTTGTCAGCACTTGACCAGAAAAGGTGTAAGGCTGGAGAGAAATCTACTCAAAATCTAAGTGCGTTCTGCAGTTACTCTTGCAAAGAAACTCCTAGGCAGAGTATACATAAACATGTGGAAAATGCTGTTACCTGTTAGACATATGTCTGAAAAAACCTCAGTCATAATTTTGATCAATATCCTGATTCTTAAAACAGCTTGAACAGCCATTTTCCACATTCTATAGTACCTCACTCAGCTTAACAGATATTATACATTACATAGGTTGGCACCACACAAACAACTGCGTAAATATGTTTCAATTGCAAAAAAAAAGGTGCTTTGTCAACAAGAGAATTTTCCATCTTAGATACAATGTCCACAGATCATTTGGCAAGCCCTATACATTGACTGCAAAAGCAAATGGTAAAAAATTTGAAGAGCCACCAACAAGCATTCTATTTTAAATCGAGGTTCTTACAAATGACAGAATACCAAATTCCCCGTGCAGTTAGTGGAAATTCGGCCTAAATCTAGTTGTTAATCCTGCTTTCATTTACTTCATTATTGTGCTTGCATGCAAGTGAATACTTGAAAAGGAATACAATAAAATTAATTACCCATGATAAACTTGGTGAAAAAGACTCTCTCTTTTCTGATAAAAGAAAAGACATACCGAATCAAATTTAAACATTTGTTGATTTCTAAACTAGTCTCAGGCGTCTTAAATACTTAAATCATTCTACATCTTAAAGCTAAAATCAGATTCTTGTTCAATTGATTACACCTAACTGAACAGGTTGGAAATTGTTGAAAGTTAGTGTTATGGAACTTTAATTTGTGGAATAAACCCAAATACTGCCCCACGTTGTCCCAAAAGGACAGGAATGAGCAGTTTGACAGTAAAAGAATGGACTGGATACAGCAGATAAAGGACAGAATGCCAGAGTACACCAAAATTACAGCACAATGCAATTTCATACTAATTTACTAACCTTTCTTTTGACCTCAGCTTTTACATGGGAGAATGCTATTTGGCAAGTATTCTCACTTTTGAAGAGGTTGACTTCAATTGAAATAAAGTTTCACAAGAGTTCATAGCTCATCAGTACCTCTCAAAGATTGCTCCTATTTGAGCCCAGATGCCAAGTATGGACTGGATATTTGCATGTACAGACTGCATTCTAAACTAAATTCCTGCTCATCATGCCTACATACCAATCTCAAGCACAAATCATCAGATAAAGAAACAGGCACGGCATGCTAGCAGCTCTATCACTCCCTGACGTGGAACACAACTCACGATTTGAAACTCATTGAGGCCAAATCAACAGAGGCCACAAATTCAGGATCAAATCTGGAATTTTCTCGTCTAAATAGTATAACAGCTGGACATGCTGTATCCACCGTGCCATCACAAGAAGCAATTAGACTCAAAATATTTCCATTTTGTTAAAGATAGTACTACTAAATTAGAAATTTAGTAAAGCTAAACTAATGTCAAACAAAACATTCAATTATTATTCAATCATATTTACGGAGAGATTTCACAGTTTGGAATAAAACTTTCTCTCTAATTTGCTTAGGTTTTTAACTTTTTTTTAAAAAACGTAGTGATCAAAACTAATAATCCCTCTTCATAACTGAATTACTTCTCCATAAATTTCAACATGCAGGAGAGAATAATTACAATTGCAGTTTAAGGAGCCTTAGTGAAATTCCGCAGTGAATCCTGCATCACAGAATCCCTACAATGCAGGAGGCCATTTGGCCTCCTGAGTCCACAACAACCTTCTAAAGAGCTCCCACCCAGCTCCCTACCATATCCCCTGGAAATGGTACACACAACTGCTGTGTGGAAGAGTGAATTATAAGGATTGAGGAACCTGGGAATGGTATTAAGTTTGTTGACTTATTGGGGCTGCATTCATTCAGACAAGTGGGGAGCATTCCATCACAATCCTGCCATGTGCCTTGATGGTGGATAGGCTTTGAGCAATCAGGAAATGGGTTACTCACTGCAGGATTCCTGGCTACAAGAGCAGTCAGAAGCTATGTATTTTTATGGCTCATTTAATTTCTGGTCAATGGTAACCCCCGAGATTATTGTTAGTGAGAAATTGAGTGGTGGTAACACACTGAATGTCAAGGGTAGATGATGGCCATTGCCTGATACTATGGTAGCATGAGTATTACTTGTCAGTTGTCAGTGCAAACTTGGATATCATCATAGACTGCTTCAGTATCAGAGTCGTCCCAAATAGTGAACATCCTCGCTACTGAGCTCAAGGTGGAGGGAAGGTCACTGATCAATCAGCTGAAGATGGCTGGGCTACGGACACTATCCTGAGGAGTTCCTGCAAACATGACTGATCTCCAAAAAACCACAACCATCTTCCTAAATGCTAGGTATCATTCTAATCCAAAACACTGATTTCACCTGGATTCCCAGAGGGCTTCTTGACGGGAAACTCATTGAAATGCAGCCTTGTTGTCAAGGGCAGTCCTCACCGATCCTCTGGAGGCTCCTTTGCACCAAGGCCACAATGTGTTCAGGAGCTGAGAGGCCCTGGGAGAACCCAAACTGAGCAGTGATCAGGTTATTGCTAAGCAAGTGCTGCTTGACAGCACTGCTCATGACTCCTTTATCACTTTACAGACAGTAGACTGATGGGGTAGTAATTGCCTGGATACTGCTTGCTGTGCAGACGATACGCCTGGGCAATTTTCCATACTGTCATGGAAATGCTCCATCAGGGTGTGAAGGCCTAGTGATATTGTCACTAGACTATTAACCCAGAAACTCAGCTAATGCCCTCAGGACCTGTAACTATTTAGAATTAAGAAACTAAACGAACACGAAACTACTGCTCACTGTCAGAAAAATCCATCGGGTTCACTGATGGGTCAAATCTTCCATCCTCACCTGGTTTGGCTTACATGTGATTCCAGAGCCACAATGTAGTTGGCTTTCAATTGTCTTCCGAAAGGGCCTAGCAAGCCACTCAGCTGTATTGTAACGATACTATTTTTCGAGGTGCATTTTGTCTCAATCTTCATTAAAAGTAAATAGCTTCCGAGGTCTTGGATTTTTTAAAAAGTTGGAACAATAGAAGCAGCCTGTATGGATGGGGTCAAGTCTCTCAGAACCAGGATTCTTAGTTTGAGCTTTCTGCAGTTGCCGGGGCTTTGAAGCTGGATGTGGCAACTCTTTAGTCCTCTGTATTACAGCTATAAGCTGGGAGTTTTCTTCCTGCTGCTAGAATCACATATGAGACAATCTATTTTACTAAATTTGCCTTTGCCAAGAGAGTGTGTTTATGGGATGTGACTATAGTGTAACAGTTAATTAGTAATCTAATATTTTGTTAAGCATTTCAACACAGTTACAGCAGTTTGTTTAAATTTTGTGTGTATTTTAACTGCAGTGTAAAAATAAAGTTGTTTAAAAGGTGAAAGCAAATTACTACGGATGCTGGAATCCAAAACCAAAAGAGAAAATGCTTGAAAATCTCAGCAGGTCTGGCAGCATCTGTAGTTTTCTCTTTTGGTTTCAGATTCCATCCGCAGTAATTTGCTTTTATCCAGTGTTTAACCCACTTCCACCTCTCTTCCAGGAACGCCTACCCTGAAGTACTGCTCTTCTCTCCGACATGATTTTTGTTTGTTTGTCTCTCTCTCTCTCTCCCACTGTCCACCTTCACTGCTTTCCTTTTCTCTCTGTGTTAGACAAGGTATTTACTAAGACTCGCTTCCACAGCCATATTTCCTTCCTCAGTGACGGTCTTCGCCTCAAACTTACTCCATGTGGATTTCAACTCAAATTCCACCCTGCATACAGCCTCCAGGATTACAGGTACTTGCACGATATACAAACAAAAACAGCTTTGACAAAAGGGTCAGGTAGACGCGAAACGTCAGCTCTTTTCTCTCCTTACAGATGCTGCCAGACCTGCTGAGATTTTCCAGCATTTTCTCTTTTGTTTAAAGGCGAGTAGTTTGACTCAATCCAATTACATCTGGAACACAATACCTAACACGTAGCTTTAAAATAAGAAGTTAGGGTCTACACAATTTTATTTTGAGGGGGTTTCGTCTACTCTATAACAGTATCAATTACTACAAAGTCTCAACAAAGAAATGAAATCAGACGGACCACATGGCATCGACCTAGACAGTGAAAATGACAACAGCAGAAACAGCCCTGCTGACCCTGCAAAGTCCTTTTCACTAACATCTGGGGGTTAGTGACAAAATTGGGAGAGCGGTCTCAAACCAGTCAAGCAATAGCCTTACTGTCATTTTCACAGAATTATACCTGATATACAATGTCCCAGACATTACCATCACCATCTCTGGATATGTTGCGACCCACAGGCAGGACATACCCAGAAGTGGCCGAATGTTGCCCTAGGAGTCCTCAACATCATCTCTAGGCCCCATGAAGTGTCATGGCTTCAGGTTAAACACTGGCAAGGAAACTTTCTGCTGATTGCCACATACCGTCCTTACTCAGCTGATGAATCAGTACTCCATGTCGAGCAACACTTGGAGGAAGCACTGAGGGAGATTTCAACGTGCACCACCAAGGGTGGCTGAGCAGCAGCATGACTGATCAAGCTGGTCAGATCCTAAAGTACATAACTGCTAGACTGGGTGTATGGAAGACGGTGAGGGAACCAAGTGGGAAAGTTTACTTGATCTCATCCTCACCAATGTGCCAGCTACAGATGGACTTTCCATGACAGCATCAGTAAGAGTTACCACACAGTCCTCGTGGAGACAAAGTTCCGCCTTCACATCAAGAATGCCCTCCATTGTGACGGGGCTATTTATGAAATCTCCTTCCAGTGAGTTGTTTAATTGTCCATCACCATTCATGACTCGATTTGGCAGAACTGCAGACCTTAGGTCAGATGCATTGCTTGTGGAATCATTTAGGTCTGTTTATCAACACAAAGCTGCATAGCTGATGAGAGCCACACCAACAGTCACTATGTCAATGCTGTTCCCAGCACATACTTCCAGTTTTGGAGGTCCACACAAAAAAATTTAGAGGGAATATAATTTGGCACTTGCTGCTTGATACACACTAGTCCTTTAACAGACTGACACCGATTTTTTAGGCACATCTGGTGATGCTCCAGGCATGCCCTCCTGCACTTATCATTGAGGCAGGGATGGACTAGGGGAAATGCTGGGTTGTGAGGGTGCTGAGGGACTGGGATTGCAATTCTGATTCTGATGGACCAGAGTGCCTCATGGATGCCCAATGGAGACTATTCTCACTGTGCAGACAGGACTTTGTGGTGGTCACTCCTGTAGACACTGTTATAGACTGATGCATCTGTGAAATGTAGATGAAGGAGAATGATTCCTCTGTTGGTTCCTCCACCACTTAACATAGACCTAGGTCTAATCTTTAGGACCCGACCAGCTTAGTCAGTAGTGGTTGACTCTGTGGTGGACACCCAAAATACATTTTGTGCCCTTGCCAACCTCAGTGCTACCTCCAAGTAGTGCCCAAAATGGAGGAGTAGTGGTTCATCAGTTTGAAGGTGGGGGTGTGCCTCATTGTCAAAGTAGAGAATTGAAAAATGTGTTGCTGGAAAAGCGCAGCAGGTCAGACAGCATCTAAGGAGTAGGAGAATCAACGTTTCTCCTGCTCCTTGGATGCTGCCTGACCTGCTGTGCTTTTCCAGCAACACATGTTTCAGCTCTGATCTCCAGTCCTCACTTTCTCATAGTAGAGGATTTCCAAGGCAACTCCTTCCTGACTGTATTCCACACTGCTTGGTTGTTCTGCAATTGGGACAGGACATAGTGGGCGGCACGGTGGTTAGCACTGCTGCCTCACAGCACCAGAGACCTGGGTTCAATTCCCGCCTCAGGCGACTGACTGTGTGGAGTTTGCACGTTCTCCCCGTGTCTGCGTGGGTTTCCTCCCACAGTCCAAAGATGTGCAGGTCAGGTGAATTGGCCACGCTAAATTCCCCGTAGTGTTAAGTACAGGCGTAAAAGTCGGGGAATGATTCTGGGTGGGTGAGCTACGACGGGTCGGTGTGGACTTGTTGGGTCGAAGGGCCTGTTTCCACACTAATCTAAATAATCTAATTTAATATACAGGAATAGCCATGGTGATATCTTGCTCATTGCCTATGAGGCAAGTTCTGTGAGACTGCTCTCCCAATTTTGGCACTAGCCCCCAGATGTTAGTAAGGATGACTTCTGCAGTTTCGACAGGACTAAGTTTGCAGTTGGCAACCCGAGAGTCATTACCAGCTGGTTTCATCATTTAAGATTTTTTAGCAGATAGATAAATGATTTGCCAGGTCATTTCAGAGGACAGTTAGGAGGCAAACACATTGCTATTGGTCTGGAGCTACACAGACTAGACCAGACAACGATGGAAAATTTCCCTTCTTAAAAGGACGTTAGTGAACCAAAAATGTACTTTTTTAAAACAAAACAATTGACGATGCTCAGATGGTCATGAATAAATTTTTAATTCTAGATTTAAAACAAAACAATTTCACTACCTGTGGTGTCTCCGGAGTATCTGCAGATTACTATTTCTTTATTACCATTGCATTACTGCACCCCCCTCCAACATGCTTTAGGTAGGCATCTCATCTGTATACAGAATACTGCAGATTACACATTAACATTTGCCTGAAAGGGTACAGTTTTGAGTAGAAAAGCAAGCTGCTATTTTTAAAAGCCAAAAGCCCATACAACTGGTGTCTGCCGCAGGTTGGGTTAAGAACAAAAATCACTTCTTGAATATCTCAATAAATACATATATACTGTGTCAGTGTGACGTAGTGACTTGGATGAATAAATAGTAAGCAACTAAAAGTGGGAATGGGGTGAAAAGAGTAAAGAGAAAGGATGAAGGATTGCAGGAAAATAGATCCGAAGCTGAATCCAGAAGAGATCCACAGTGGCCTTTGAGGTATACAGCACCAAAAGGAGGTTAGACAACCCACACATCTTAGCAGCTGCTTGAAAATGCCATTCAACTAGTTTCTCACCCTTATTCCAGTCTTTTTCCATTAAAGTAATAAATGCAATTTGTTTGAATGTTACCACTAAGTCTGTTTCTACCATTCACTCAGGCAGTGTCTTCCAGATTCTCTCAACTTGCAGCATTAGAAAATGTCCACCCACTTTTCTCCAGGTTTTTTAAACCAATACTCAATACTAGCAAAGTGTACCAGTGTACTAAAAGTTTAATTATTTGCTGATTTGTTTTCTTAAAGAATGATTGGCACTTTTGTGCGTATTAAATACTTACCCTTTGTCAAAATATGTTGCAAGACCTGAATTAGAAAACTTTGCACTGTTGACCATAGCAGAGGTGCCATTGCCATTCCCTGAACTGTAACTTTTTCTTGTTGCTTGGTCCTTTGCAAAATTTCTGCATGCTGCTAATTTTGATTCTAAGGCCTGAAAAAAGTCAACTGTTCGTTAGTGGGAAAAATTAAAATGAAAGAATTCCATACAACAGTTTGAATTAATAAAGGAACTTTTACTTTCCATTAGACTGTTCAAAGAGAATTCACGATAGCTCCCCCACCATCTCACCACAAAAATAGCACTGAATTTTTTTGAACAACAATTTCAAAGTAACTAAAACAAGCTAGAAAGGAAAACAATACCTGATCTATAATGTTTATACTTAAAATTTAGAACAATGGCAGATGACAAAAATCAGACCTGGCTCAATTGTGGATAGAGGAATATAGAATACCATTTTGTCTTTTGAGCCTGTTTTGGCATTTGATGAGATCAAGGCCTGTCTATAATCTTTGTTTTATATCCCTGAATATAAATGACTAACAAAAATCTATCAACTTCAAAATTAAAATGAACTGATCCAGCATCAACTATTGCTTGTGAACAAGTGTTCCAAATTTTGATCACACTTCCCTTTATTCAAAGGAGGCCCAGCTCGAATTTATTGACTTTAATCTTGCAGAGTGGCTAACCTGGACTTTTATACAGCTGCGTGACCTCTTGCAATGCACAAAGTAACCTGAAATATTGTACTTCTTGGCTGTGAAGCATTTGAGATGGTAGTAATGAAAAATCTTTCTTTTAAGTCTGCTAGATTAAAAAAATCCATAATTGCAAGAGCCTTTGTGAATAAGTTTTGTACCAGTCCACCCATCCAATGTTTGGATCTCAGCTGTCTCTAGCTTTTCAATATGGAGAACAAATCCTGATCTATTTAGTGAATGTCTACATGCTGCAGTTTCATTGACTGAATTAATATCTTCATAATTTTATGCTTCTACACAAGAGAGGGAAAACAGTCTAAAATTCAAAGTTGATTTTAACGTGTTCTGCATGAGCTCATAGTCCTTTCTTGCCAACAAATAATAAATTATCTTAACCTCCCTTTACTCCACATCTGCTAATGATGACTCATGCTGCAGTTCAGATTCACGGTGGCACACGCTCAATTTAATACAAATGACCTTTCATCATCAGCAAAGCCGAGCACGGAATGATGACAGGTTGTTTAACCTGAAGGTCACACATAACACGGAGGTTGCTGTTAAGTAGGAACTCTTGCAACTTTCTTTCTCAAATCCAGATCAACTGCAGTGTTCTTTTTCCCTATCAAAATGTATATATTCTTAAAATATTAAAGATCTGGTATAATTCGGAATGTTAATTAGAAATAGTACTTACCCCTACTTTTCTTAAAAGATCCCCAACAATATTTAGTGCAGATATTCTTGCTGATGGAGTTAATGGTGTTGCACCATAGCCATTTGGTATAGCTAAAAACAATAAGCCTTAAAGTTTTACACATGTAATATGAGCACACTGATATACACACACCTGACAAACAGCTCAATTTAATAGTTCCCAAAGAGTAATCATTATGTGATTAACCAGTACTTGTTTCCCTGGTTGTTTCACAACCAACATGTGAACTTTAAATCATTTTAAACAGCAGTCAACTAAATCTTCCAGCTGGTACTAATTATACCCTTGTTTAGCCTCATACACTACTGGCACGACAAATTTAGACTGCAGTTTTTATAAATAGCCTGCACCCCTACAATATAAGGCACATGATGTTTGGACAAGGTGCTGGCAGTCACATGGACAGAATCTGACCTAGGAAACATATGTGGCATCACAATTGAATGGAGTCCCATGTTTTCAGACACTGTCTTACCAAGACAGAGCAATGCTGTTGTTTTGAGCTTTAAAATGTTACCGCTGATATCAAATCAGTGCCACTTTCAATAACACGACACTCATCCACAGGTTCAATCATTAAGCACATCGACCTGGACCCAATATATCGACCACTGCAATAGACAGCTGGAACGGACAACCGGAAGTGGCAGAGACAAACCACTACAAATACTGGAGGAAAGATTACAGAAGCACTTCACAGGAAGCTCCCAGCGCTGAGACAGGGGACGAAACATCTGCAACACAAATTCCCAGCTCGGCGAACAGAACTACAATCATAATTCTTGGTGAGCTCATTTTTGTGCAGCAATCAGCACTCGGTCTTTAAATTTCATTTCATGCCATACGATGGCATTGTATAACTGTTTTGCTTTTATACAATTTTACTGGAAGAGTAGGATGAGGGTGTTATATGATATTTCAGTATAAACTATATAGCAATATGCCCATATGCATATTGGAAACTCCACCTTGAATCTTTGCACGCTATGGACACCCTTCCCAGCTGTTGAGAATGAGACATTAGTTTTACATCTCACATTAGAAAACAAAATGTAGCCTCCAAAACTCTGTTGCTCTGTTGTCCAAATTGTACTTTTGAACCAAGAACAACAATACAAAGTGGTGACTAAAAGTAAAGTAACAAGGAGGCCTGGAGTTTCCACTTGGTGTTGTTTACGACATGCAATGTTATTTTTAAAAATTTACAGTCTTTTAGAGTTTGTCCATTTGTGCCAATCTCTCAGACTGTGCAGTGATACATGAAGGAGTACCAGCAGAAACTTGAAGTGAAAAAGCAAACACATTTCAAAGCAAGCAATTTTGGGCATAAATTCCAGATCATTGATTTCACCCAGAATGTAAAGTCTCAGAATATGTTACTTAAAACAAGCACTGAACACACTATTATAAATAATATCCTGTGATCGAACCCAGTTTCACCTGCTCTTGGTCCCTGTACTGAATTTAGTTAGGCTGATCAACTAATAACTCAAGTAAATATTTATTGCTCACTTTTCAGTTTTTCTGATTACTCTATTAAAGAAACATTTTCAATATTTTATATTTTACATTATAAATTTGCACTAAATGGATTTTTACTTAAACACAAAGCACTAGATTGTACTTGAACACTGCCAAGACCAAAATAGATCAATTTATAATTCTGCATTGAAACATACTTGAGCATTACTACTGTACCCATGAAACTGCTCAACCACACACTGTGTACACAATCCTTTATCCAAAGCCCTCTGAAAACCAGCTGGTTTTCAGATTTCAGAAAAAGTGACAGTTTAACACTGAAATTTTTTTTAAAAATACTTAAAACAGCAGACACACCTGACAGTACTATGGGCCCTGAGACAGAATTGACCCCTGCCAGTGCTGGGTCACGCCCCCACATCACATCAGTGAGATGTGGGGCAAGTAGGTGTGGAGTAGGGTTAACTGTTTGCATGCCAAACCTCATTAATGAGAAAAAAACTTAAAATCTTCATATTTTGGAACTTATCAGATTTTGGATCAAGGATTGTCTACCTGCACCAGCATTAGCTCAACCCCTATCACTACCAGTGAAATTAAATTGTGTTTACCCAAGTGACTTATGACATGAACACCATTCTGATTTCTTGGAAAAGTTGATTAGTATAGAGCACAGGTGGATGTAAAGTCAGAGGATCCTTTCTGCATTTATATACTTATGTATCTCTAATGGCAATCTCAAGATTGAAATGAAGTTAGTATTTAGTTCATTAACTGCCAAATTAGTTAATATAGTTCATTAATGCAGATGTTATTACAATTGATTCTCCGATAGCTGGTTGAAAAGGGAGTTGTTTTCCCAAATATGACTGATTCGAGTTGGTAGCCATTTTAATTTCTAACAAATAAATACAAATTGCTGGAGAAATTCAGCAGCATTATGGAAAGAATTCTTATATGTCAGCTTACTTCAAAACATAATAAACAGCCTATACTTTTAAATGCACGTACACAAACTCAGAATTAATGTTCTGGTGATGCTTCAAAAACTTACACCACATACCTTTGGGTGAAGCAAATCCATTGCTGGCAGTTCTTCCTACAGGCGTGGCTGGTAGAGAAAGGGACGCTTGAACAGCTGTATCCATCTTCTCACACTCTAGCGTTGGTGAACTAGGGGCAGATTTTCTTGTCACTTCCTGCCTTTCCCTGACAGCTAACTCTTGACGCAGATCTGCAAAAATATTCACAGCACCATGGTTGAACAAAAATTGCGCAGAGTAAAAGTTTCAAATGTTAATTTAATATAATTTTAGTAGCTAAATGTTAAGATAAAGGTTACAACAACTCAATAACCAACTCATGTGTGCTACTGACAATGACATCTCCAAATGGCCCAACTGATACAAGAACTCAAATTACATATAGCTGTATTGATATGCACTTCATATTGAGCAACAAATAACGAACCTAGTGTGGGAGGTTTTGTCTTGCTTCCACACTATTGTTAACATTGGTATTGCCGAGTGGTCTGAGGGAATGACTGATGTCTAGCTTGGTCCTGCTAACCTCTCTTTTCTGGACTTCTCAAATATGAGACAGTTCAGTGTACTCATGTTTAATACTCCGAGTGCATAGTAGAAACAGAACATGCCTGTATGTTAAATTTATTGTAAATTACTGTTTCTTAGAGCGAGAAGCTTGGTTTTACTAAGATTTTGTTTATGGTGTTGTCAAGCAACTATTGGAATAATCAAGCACAGGGAGGCCAGCAGTCAGAAAGCAGGCAACTAGAAACAAAGACACTTTTTTTAATACAGTACCACATCACATTGCTGATGCGGGTACTACTGCAGAATTATTCCTGAATATAAAAGTATATTGCATTAAAAATCACCAATTCAGCATACTGATTTCTTTTCCCCTTCTTTTTAAATAAAAAGGTGAAGGGTCTTGCATTTATTCAGCGCTTTACAAGAATAGAAGACATGCCAAAGCATTTCTCAATGGGATACTTTAAGCATAGTCACTATTGTGATGTAGGTATTATGTGGCAAAGGAATCAACTTTTGCAATCTCTGGAAAAGTAGGAAAGCTCAAATTTATGTACACAAGTCCCAGCATTGCTTTGTTGTTATTTGTAAATAATGTCAGTATCATAGTTTAACACTATCTGTTTTAATTCAATGCTATTTGCCAATCTTCCTGTTGTGGCTTGCCTGCTCATGTGGACTTCCTTTTGACACTTCTACTCTTGGCATCAGTTCCTCTCCACAACCTACTCTGTTCTCAGTCTCATTTCCTGCCCTAACTGCTGGCTGCAATTTAACACCCTCTCCTGCAAAGCCTGGTCTCCTCCCTAGCTCCATGTCCCCATGGCTTGACTCACCTCACCTTGCAGCAGCTTCTACCCAGGCATCTCCCCATCTTCCGTTCTTGCTTTATGCTGTGCTTTTAGCCATTTCTGAACTCAAGTCCTCATCTCCAGTCAGCGACATAAGTTAGTCAGTGCAGTGGCTCCAGTTGACAGCTGCATGACAATGTCTGCCACTAGATGGGGCCAGGTAAGTCTAAAAATACTAGAGTTTGTGTATTTTTCAAACTATGCATATGTACTGCATTTCTTATGTTCATGATGCATTTTAGTTTGCAAGTTATGTCAGCTAGGAATGCATGTTTGTTACAGTATTTCAAATTGTGTATTGTTTTTTCTGGGCAAGAACTATTACAAGGAACCCAATTTGAAGCTTTTAACTCTGGGATGCCCAGATTCACTTCAGGATTTTTAGGAACTGAACCATATAAGTATGTAAAGACTCAACTGTATTGTACTTACATTTGTGGTTCCACCGTTAAAGTTTGTCTGCATTTAATTGATCCTGCTGAAACATTGTACTTAAAAATAAACTCCTGAATTGAACTCACCTCGGGCTTCATCCTTTAACCTTTGAACAGAAACAAGAAGTGACTCCTTCTCATCAAGTTCACTTTCTAAAAATGCATTTCTTTCAATTGCTTGATTCAGCCGCTGTTCAAAGTCCTCTAATGATACTATGGTAGCCCTAAAAAGGAGAAAAAAAGACAAGTAATTCTGGGATTCACATTAGACAAGCTATGAAACAACAATACTGATTCTTTGGGGAAAAAAAAGTGTTCCACTACTCAACATGATTAAGTAGTAATAAAGTACAATTTACCAAAGGAAAAACCATTTTGCGTATACTATATAATTAAGAACATTGACATATTTAACAATGCAAAATGATAAACTTAATCATTCTGAACAATCTTCTTGATGATGATGATAGTTGTTCATTTTCAACAGATTTTTTTAAAAAAGTTTAATTAAACACCGGTTGCATTTACTTGGTACCTTTAACTGTAGGAAACTGTTCCAAGGCACTTCACAGGATGACAAATGGACAAAATTTGAGACCCATTCAATAGAAAAATAAAAGGAATGCTTAAAGAAGTGATTTTTTTTAAAGCAGCTGACAGATATAAAGAAATCAAGATTTTGGGGATAAAATTTGAGTCTAGGGCATAGATATAAATGATGTGAAGGCAGGCTGTTGGGGAAAAAGTTCAAGTTCGGAATTAAAGAGAGTACAGTTTTTGAGGGTTGCAACTCAATCACTTTGCAGACACGGAGGTGGTCATGGAGAAATGTGAATACAAGGATGAGAAATTTAAAAACAAGACATTGGTGAATTGGGTACCAATGTAGGTCAGTGGACAGAGAAACAATGTCAGTGTGATTTGGTGTGGATTAGGATACCAGCAACAGAAGTATTATGGAGTTAAGTTTCTGAATTACATAAGATGACAGGCAGGTTAAGACGGCATTGGAACAATGGAGTTTGCAAACTTGCACGTAATTTAAATGAGGAAAAGTCCAATTAGGTCCAACATGCAACAATTTTTGCTTTAATGACTTTGCATATAAAGTACAGGTCATTCTGCTACAATACATTTCATTAATACAAATTCGCTATAACATGATTAAAGAATTTGGGGCATTTTCTATAGTGTAAACTTTTAAAGCGTGTATTGGTTATAATGCCGTTCCGGCCTCATTAGTTTAATGAGTGCTATTACTCAATTTTTCTTAAAACAGGATTACATGAGAACAGAACTACTGTCTTATAGCAGAACTGACTATAAAAGATAATATTTTGTATCATTTCGAGGACATGATACAAGAGCGTCCTTTAATCCCCAAAGGTTGCCCGGTGCATACCCAGAGTCAGTCTCCAGTATAAGTACAGGCTTTCCATTATCAAGAGATCAACTAAACAAATAATACTTAGTTTCATATTAAATTTTCTTTGAAAAAGCAAGCTCTTACCTTTTGGCTCGTTCTAAATCATCATTTGCCTGCTCCAATTCTCTAACGTATTTATGCAGCTGATCTTTGATACCTCTCGTTTGACCCAAGTCATCTTCTAGCATAGATATCTGTTTATAACTCTGTGCATATTGTTGTTCAAGTTTCTCCTGAAAGTAAAACAGCAAAATCAAAAGCAATTGCCAAGATTGGATTTGGGGTAATTTAAAACTTTTAAAATCTAGACCACATTTTATGAGCCTACACATAGTGATACCATGGAAGTCACAGTCTCCTTTGGGGTGGCACAGTGGCTCAGCAGTCAGCACTGCTGCCTCACAGCACCAGGGACCCAGGTTCAATTCTAGCCTTGGGAAGCTGTGTGGAGTTTGCACATTCTCCCCATGGGTTCCCTCCAGGTGCTCTGGTTTCCTCCCACAATCCAAAGATGTCCAAGGTTAGGGGAAATGGCTATGCTAAATTTCCCTTAGCTTTCAGTGTTGGTTAGGTGCATTCGTCAGGGGTAAATATAGGGTAGGGGGAAAGCATCCGAGTGGGTTACTCTTTGAAGGGTTGGTGTGGTCCGAAGGACCTGTTTCCACACTGAAGCAATTCTATGATTCTAACCCAAAAGATTTCAAATTAGGTCCGATTGAATTAAATAGTTCACAAAGTTACAAATCACCTCAAAAATCAACCAAATAACCAACCAGGTTCTAAGCCTAAATAAACCACAATTTGAATTCCAGAAACAAATGATTATTTTTGGGGCTGTTTTCCCTGGAGTGTCGGAGGCTGAGGGGTGATCTTATAGGAGGTTTACAAAATTATGAGGGGCACGGATAGGATAGGACAGGATAAATAGACAAAGTCTTTTCCCTGGGGTCAGGGAGTCCAGAACTAGAGGGCATAGATTTAGTTTGAGAGGGGAAAGATATGAAAGAGACCTAAGGGACAACTTTTTCACACAGAAGGTGGTATGTATATGGAGTGAGCGGCCAGAGGAAGTGGTGGAGGCTGGTACAATTGCAACATTTAAGAGGCATTTGGATTGGTATATGAATAGAAAGGGTTTGGAGGGATATGGGCCGGGTGCTGGCAGGTGGGACTAGATTGGGTTGGGATATCTGGTTGGCATGGACAGGTTGGACTGAAGGGTCTGTTTCCATGCTGTACATCTCTATGATTCCATTTAAAATTACCTTCCTTGATCAGCATTCTAAATACAAATTCAAATGATCCAATTACTTTATTGCAATGACTTGCCTCTTTTGATCTACTACTGTACACTACTACTCAATGAAATGATTGGCAGGGTGGGTTAGAGCATAGGGTTTTTCGCTTCTGGGATAGGAATTCATAGCCTGGACTGAAAGATAAAAATATCTGTTCTCATTTCTAGATGCAAGAATTCAAAATTAAAATTATGAAAGGTTAAGACCAAATTCAAAGTGGTACATATTGACAACATACAACAGCTGTCTCAAGCCAAGGCTGTACGGATCGTTGGCAGAAATCTTTTTCCAATGAAGTTGGGGAAACCACTATTCGCTATTAAAGGTGTACTTCATCTTTGACAATAAAATTCAATGGGAGAGAGATAGGATAGTGATAAAATATGGATCAATTTTCCAGTGCTATTGTCTGATTTTAATACCTGGACTTTCATGGATTGAAATGATCTCCATTAAAAAAATGGACTTAATTATTTATTAAATAATTTTAGTGGAGGTTGGTTCTTATTTAATTAAACGAGACTGAAATCATAAAACAATGTATTTTCATTTTGATTTAATGCTTTTGAAAAAAGTTAATATACTGCAGGTAAAAGAGGAAACACCTGCGGTTATCTGCTCAAAAGCTAGGACTTCCAGGTATTAAGATACACAAACCATGTGTATTTTCGGGAGCAGCTTTTAAGCAGAGCAGAGGAGATGGATTTGTAAGTGGAATCAAGAACATTCACCCTGCTGTTTTAAAAAAGATAAAGCGCAGTGCTAAAGCAAATTGAAGAAGAATCTGAACAGAGCTCAAAATATATCTGCAATATTCATAGCTGCCATGGATCCAGGACATCCTAACAAACCATGGTCTTAGATGAAACGAATAACTGTTTTCATTGAGGAAATGACAAGTAATTTTCCAGAGAGATTTTAAGGGATGAGGGACACATGACAAATCAAAGAAAATTAATATTCAAGCAGGACATAAACAGTTAATGGTAGGATCCTGGGGACTGTTGTCGAAGAGACCTTTAGGGGTACAGGTTCAAAGTTCCTTGAAAATGAAGTCGCCGGTAAAGAGGATGGTGAAGGCAATATTTGGCATGCTTGCCTCCATCGGGGAGTGAATAGAGGTATAGAAGTTGGGATGTCATGTTGTGGCGGTACAGGATGTTTGTGAGGCGATTTTCAGGAATACTGCATTCAGTTCTGGTCTTCCTGCTATAGGAAAGATATTGTTAAATTTGAAAGAGTTCATAAAAGATTTACAAGCAAGTTGCCGAGATTGGAGGGTTTGAGCTTTGCGATAGGCTGGGGCTTTTTCTCCCTGGAGCAGAGGCTGAGGGGTGACCATATAGTGGTTTATGAAATCATGATGGGCACGGACAGGGTAAATAGAAAAGATCTTTATCCTAGTAGGGGAGTCCAAAACTAGAAGGGATAGGTTTAAATTGAAGTAACCAGAGGCAACTTTGTCATGCAGAAGGGATGCATGTATGGAATGAGCTGTCAGAAGTGGGGGTGGTGGCGAGTACAATTACAACATTTAAAAGGCTTCTGGATTGGTGTATGAATAAGGAGTGTTCAGAGCGATATGGGCCAAATGCTGGAAGATGGGATTAGATTAATTTAGGATACCTGGTCAATGCAGACAAGTTGGACTGAAGGGTCTGTTTCCATGCTGTATAACTATGACAATGTTGGTTCCATTGAAAAAGTTAAACGGGTCTGAAAGCTGCCAAGTCCCTTGGACCTGATATTCTACACCATAATGCAGAAACTAGCAGCTATGGGGAGAACTGATGCATTGCCGATCTTTGCAGAAAATTCTAGAGGACTGGAAAGTAGAAAATGTTGTCCCACTATTTATGATTGAAAATGCGTTGCTGGTTAAAGCACAGCAGGTCAGGCAGCATCCAAGGAATAGGAAATTCGACGTTTCAGGCATAAGCCCTTCATCAGGAATGAGGAGAGGGTGGCCGGCAGGTTAAGATAAAAGGTAGGGAGGAGGGACTTGGGGGAGGGGCGATGGAGATGTGATAGGTGGAAGGAGGTCAAGGTGCGGGTGATAGGCCGGAGTGGGGTGGGGGCGGAGAGGTTAGGAAGAAGATTGCCGGTGAGGAGGGCGGTGCTGAGTTGAGGGAACCGACTGAGACAAGGTGGGGGGAGGGGAAATGAGGAAACTGGAGAAATCCGAGTTCATCCCTTGTGATTGGAGGGTTCCCTCCAACCACAAGGGATGAACTCGGATTTCTCCAGTTTCCTCATTTCGCCTCCCCCCCACCTTGTCTCAGTCGGTTCCCTCAACTCAGCACCGCCCTCCTAACCTGCAATCTTCTTCCTAACCTCTCCGCCCCCACCCCACTCCGGCCTATCACCCTCACCTTGACCTCCTTCCACCTATCACATCTCCATCGCCCCTCCCCCAAGTCCCTCCTCCCTACCTTTTATCTTAACCTGCCGGCCACCCTCTCCTCATTCCTGATGAAGGGCTTATGCCCGAAACGTCGAATTTCCTATTCCTTGGATGCTGCCTGACCTGTGCTTTAACCAGCAACGCATTTTCAACTGTGATCTCCAGCATCTGCAGACCTCATTTTTTAACCCACTATTTAATGACCACAGAGAGGAAAAAAAAAGGGGAATTACAGATCCATAACACTGTACAAAAGTAGCTAAAATATATTAAAAGCTTTTATAAATGGATAGTTGTATAATAAAGATTTGATTTCACACAGTCAGCAAGGATTTGTGAATGGGAAATTGTTTGACTAGCCTGTTGGAATTTGAGGTTATTGTGAACAGAATTGATAAAAGGGAGTCAGTGGATGCAGTATACTTGGATTTGCATAAGGGTTTAGTGAAGTCCCCACAGAAGTTTGATTAACAAAATTAAAGCACATGGGACAGGCGATAATATAGTGTTACGGATGAAGAATGGGCTAACAGGTAGAATGCAGTAGAAATAAAAATGGTCATTTTCTCATTTGCAGGCTACGAATAATGCAGTATTACAAGGATCAGTCCCTGGGCCCAGCTTTTCATGATATGCATTTGGTTGGAAAGTGAAGATATACAAAAGAGACCTAGGACCTTGTCAATAACTCACTGAAAGGTGACATGCAGGTGCAGCAGGAAGTTAGGAAAGCTAAACATTAAGAGTACAGAAGCAGCAGAGTCTTGCTTCTATTGTATTGAAATTAGTTAAGTACCTGAATACTATGTGCAATTATGATTCCCTTATCTTAGGAAGGCTTTTGTAGCCATAGAAAAATTGCAAAGGTTCACCAAACTTATTGAGATGGCAGCTCTAACTTATGGCGAGACTGAGTAAACAGAGTCTGTATTTGCTAAAGTTCAAAGTATGAGAGGTAATCTCACTAAAGCCTACAAAATACTAGAGAGAGCGCGAGAGCGAGCGCGAGAGGCAAGGTATTTTCACTTGGAGAATTTGGGCCAGGGTCACAATTTCCAATTAAGGGGAAGTCAATTAGGTCCAAGTGGAGAAAAATGTCTTGTTTACTCAGAGTTGAGAACCTTTGGAATTATTGCAGAAATTCTGCCATTGAGTATGTTTAAGAGTGGAGATTGACAGATTTCTTAATCTTGTGAAGAGAAAGATAACAAAGTCATTATTGTACTAAATCATATCCAAGACTCCAACTGCTTTTACTGCGTTCTTAACTCAAGAATAACCCAAGGACATATTTTTTACCTTCCTTTTTATAATAGATACTATCCCTTTTTAACTTTGTACCTCTTGGTGTCGGTGTCTGCTGGATGGTGTATATTTTTTTCCTTTTTAATGAGTAATAAAATTGATCTTCCTTTCACTCAAGATCTTGTAATTGGCTCCCTTATTCAGATAGTGTTGGAGTTTTGAATGACCATTGCAACCAAAGGATTTCTCCACTTACGTGCACATGCCCCACATCCTGAAGCTGTAGTCAGTTTTAGATACTGAAGTATGGGTAACATTTTAAGTTACTATCAACATTTCCCCCCTTCAATTCTGGAAAATCCACTGTAAAATGAGATTCCTCCTCAATAATATTTTGACATTACGTTTCAAAATGCAACATGACTATTTGAAGCCATATTTCAAGCTTTTAACAGGAAAGAACATCTGTCGCAGAAAACATCTCTTTGGTCTCGTGTTTTCCACTTAAGTAGAAGATATGAAATTGCCGTACAAGCATCCAGAAACACACACTGACATGAGCAACTTTTTGTCATGAAAGCCTTTGCACTTGGAGGATACGTTCCAAACGTATATGTATATTTTAGCATTATTCAGCTAGTTATGATTCCCAAAATATTAGAATTTTGACATTTAAGAAAAAATATCAGTATATGGACTACAATGCAGGTTGTGTTTGTATCCAAGATTTTATAGGAAAGCTCCCTACACTATTCATGTCAGCCAAGTCCAATTTAGGTAACTGCCTGCTAATGAAGGAACTTAACCACCCCTGTTTCCAGCTGACAAGCAGTTTAAAACAATCCAAAAGCTATAAAACCAGAATCAAGTTTTCCAACAGTTTGGACAAGAATGGTTAGTAAAAACAAATCACTTGCCTACAGTATGGCAAAAGATGATAGCACAACAGCAATATTATTAGATTAGTACTCTACAGGCCCCAGCTAATGCTCTGGGCTCAGGGGTTCAAATTCCATCAGCTGCTGTCATTTATTATCTGTAATTTCTTTTGACACCTCGAACATTGGGTGAAATGTCATGTGTGGCTTGCAATAGGTTCGGATAGTAATCCGACAATACCACAGAATCATAGTAGCACACTGCAGAAAGAGGCCAGTCAGCCCATTGTGTCTCCATCCACTCCCTTAAGATGCATTGTGACTTAGTGCCATGCCCTTGCACATTACTGTTTAACTAGAAACAATGACATCATAAATGGTTAATTGAATGTGCCTCCATCACACTTCCAGGCAGTGCATTCCACTCCCAAAAGCATGTGCTAAAACAGATTTGCACACTGGGTGATACAGAGCATGGAGTGGCAAGTGATATGAAGTAAGGAGTGTGATTAAGCAGCGTAACTGTGCAAGAACCATAAAGGTAATCAGGGCTCAAATTCAGCACCAATATTCACCACCACAGTTTTAGGTAAACTTTGGTAAAATCATTCAAAGCAAAAGGTTAATCAGAGTTCAATGAAAGATGAAAGGAAATCTCTCAAAATAAGCCTTTTGATGGAGAACCAGGACAAATGCTGGTGTCAAAACAATAGTAAACAATAGATACATCTATGCATCATTTACTTGAACAAAAAGTACCAAGTGCAATGTTTTGTGTAACACTAAGGCTGTTGATTTTTATATCATTAATGATACATCAACACTCAAAAGTGGACGTGAAAACTATTTATTCACATTTTAGGATTATTCTGTGTGAAATGTCAATTTAATACAACTAACTTTCATGACACTGTATAAAATGTAAAGGGTAACCAATATTGAACTGATGAAAAAATTCAGCTTTACAGTAATCTTACCTTTAATAATTCCAAATCCAGTTTTAGTCTTTGGTTGTCAGATACTAAGTCTCTATTTCTGTGCTCTGCCTGTTCCAACTGTGCTTCCAATTCAGCCTCAAGCTCCCGGCTTCCCTCCTGGAATTCTTCCAGTTCTTCACGTGTTTCCAGAAAGCTAAACAAGAAGTTGAAAGAGATCACAAAATTTACTGTTAAAAAATGGAAAGACTAAAATAAAATTCTGATACAATGCAAAGATTGCACAAAAGTAGCAGACTGGATAAATACATTTCTAATGATACCTACAGAAACCCTCACTCTAGTGCTGATCAAGTCATAAAGCCATCATTTTAGGTACAATTCCCAGACTCCGTCTAAGTCATGTCAGCATAGATAAAAGTTTAGCTGTCCCTATGCAGGATGCAGTGCAGCAATTTGACAAGGTTCCTTCAAACTAACATCTATGCCCAGACAAACAAGGGTAACAGACGTATGAAAAGGACCAACATCTACAAGTTTATCTCCAATTCACATGCCATCCTGACTTGTAACTATATTGTTGTTCCTTCACTGTACATGGGTTGAAATCCTGAAATTCTGAGAGCCGAGTGCATACACCAAAGCTGCAGTTCACCATCATCTCAACGGCAATTGATAGCAACTCCCAAATATCTTTAAATTTTTATTTTCAAAACCACCTTGCAAATACGGAGTGGAAGATAAATGAGGGAATTACAATTTCTAATGCTTATGAAGTACAAATTCATGGAAGTGTTGTTTTGCAGCAAATTCTGAGTTTAAGTTGATTACAGTGAGTTGAGAAGATTTGTAGCTCAGGTCGAGGTTCTGGGCATAGGTTTGCTCACAGAGCTGGAAGGTTCATTTTCAGACATTGCCACCATACTAGCTAACATCAGTGAGCCTCCGGATAAAGCACTGGTGGCACAACCTGCTTTCCATTTATGTGTTTAGGTTTCCTTGGGTTGGTGATGTTATTTCCTGTGGTGACATCACTTCTTGCCCTTTTTCTCAGGGGGGTGGTAAAAGGGGATCCAAGTCAGTGTGTTTGTTGATAGTTCCGGTTAGAATGCCATGCTCCTAGGAATTCTCATGCATGTCTCTGTTTGGCTTGTCCAAGGATGGATGTGCTGTCCCAGTTGAAGTGGTGTCCTTCCTCATCCGTATACAAGGATACTAATGAGGGTGGGTCATGTCTTTTTGTGGCTAGTTGATATTGATATATCCTGATGGCTAGTTTTGTGCCTGATTATCCAGTGTAGGGTTGGTTACATTGCTTGCAAGGTATTTTGTAAAATTACATTAAATGTGCTTGTTTTCTGTATGGGGTCTTCAAGTTCATTAGCTTCTGTTTTTAGTGTGTTGGAGGGGTTGTGGGCTACCATGATGCCAAGAGGTCTGAGTAGTCTGGCAGTCATTTCGGAGATGTCTTTGACATAGGGGAGAGTGGCTAGGGTTTCTGGATGTGTGTTTTGTATGCTTGTTGGGGTCTGTTGCTGAGAAATCAGCAGACTGTGTTCATTGGGTAACCATTTTTTTTTGGATACACTGTAAAGGTGACTTTCCTCTGCTCTCCATAGTTACTCTGCTGCAGTGTGCAGTGGCTCATTGAAATAATGCTCTGATGCAGCTTCATTTGTGGGTGTTGGGATGATTGCTTCTGTAGTTCAGTATTTGCTCAGTATATGTTGTTTTCCTGTAGACGCTGGTTTGAATCCCCCATTGGCTATTTGCTCTATTGCGACATCTAGGAATAGCAATTTGTTGTTGGTTTTCCTCCTCTTTAGTGAATTTTATGCGAGTAATGGTATTATTGATGGTCTTGAAGGTTTCCTTTACCTTGTTTTGTTTTGTGATGACATAGGTGTCATCTATGTAGCGGACCCAAAGTTTGGGTTGGGCAGAGCTATTTGTTAGAATCGCTGCACTACTGCCTCGGCTAAGAATCCTGATATCGGAGATCCCATGGATGTTCCGTTGGTTTGTTTGTAGGTTTTGTTGAAGGTGAAGTGGGTGGTAAGACATAGGTCCACTAGCTTGACAACATCGTCCTTGCTGATGAAGTTGGTGGTGTTTGGTGTATATATCTTTGGCTCTTCTAACAATGTAGGCAGTGTTTCCTTGGCCAGGTTGATGCTGATGGATGTGAACAGGGCTGTTACATCAAAAGGACACCATTATTTCATCCTCTTCTTGGTGTCTTAAATGTCTTAAATACAAACATTCCCTTCACACCCCAATAGCCAAAAGAATAGCAGAGCAAAACAGCTGCAGAATGCTTAGAGAAATTAAATGATGCTCACAGACTTCGTAAATACAACCGGGAAATTTCATGTCAAAAAACCTTACTCACTAATGCAACCGATTATGAATGGACAGACACAAAACAACAAGACATAGACATTAGGCAGCGACAAAAACAGTGAAAAAAACTAGACAGAAAAAACAACTAGACAAACTTCCTCAAAACAACATCACAGAAGCATGGATAAAAAAAAACTTATCCGACTGACCCTTAACAGACACTGAAAAAGCCATCTGAGTAAGAGGATTAAATTACAACTTTCGGGATGCGGACAAGAGGATTTCTTAGCAGCAGTAGAAACAACACTAAAAAACAATCAACTCAGAGGAAACCCAGCAAGCCAGCAGACAGACAGTCGCATCAACATTAAGCAGGAAAAAGGAAATACACTCAATGCACAAGAAAGGAAAGCGCTAGAAAGACGAAAAAAAACATTGCTATCCTACGTGCAGACAAAGGATGCTTGAGTCATTTCAAATCAAAGAGACTACATTGAGAAAGCAAACACACTACTTGCACATACCAACACTTACCAACAAGTGTCAATAGACCAGACCCCACAACTAGAGAACCGAATCACAGTCCTACCTCAAAAAACTTCAGAAATCTGGAGAAATAAATAAAGATAGACTTCCAAAAAAAATGCAAGCAGACAGATCCAATACACCAGGCTTCCACAGATTACTCAAAATTCACAAAGATCCCCCCTCCTCCCTCAGACCCATGGCACACCAGTTTATAGATTGGTCAAGGAGCTACACAAAAGACCAAAACACTTAGAAGACTCACACTATTCCATCCACTCCACCCAAGAATTCCTGAAGACCAAAGACACCAAGATAGAAGAGGATGCAATAATGGTCCCCTTAAAGTAACAGCCCTGTTCACATCCATCAACATCAACCTAGCCAAGGAAACACTGACTACACTATTAGACGAACCAAAGATACATACACCAAACACCACCAACTTCATCAGCAAGGACAGGTCCATTAGCTTGACTATACTATGCCTTGCCACCCAATTCACCTTCAACAACAAAACCTACACACAAACCAATGTAACACCCATGGGATCTCCGATATCGGGGTTCTTAGAGGCAGTAATGCAGAGATTCTAACAAACAGCTCTGCCAACCACCCAACCCAAACTTTGGGTCCGCTACGTGGATAACACCTTTGTCATCACGAAACAAAAACAATTTAGAGGAAACATTCAAGACCATTAATAATACCATTACTGGCATAAAATTCACTGAAAAGGAGGAAAACAAACTGCCATTCCTCAATGTCGCAGTAAAACAAACAGCCAATGGGGAACTTCAAACCAGCATCTACAGGAGCACAACACATACTGACCAAATACTGAACTATAGAAGCAATCATCCCAAAACCCACAAATGAAACCGCATTAGAACATTATTTCAATGAGCCACCACACACTGCAGCATAGCAGAATTACAAAGAGCAGAGGAAAATCACCTATAATGTAGTCAAAAAGAACAGGTAACCAAAGAACACGGTTCACCGATTTCTCAGCAACAAATCCTAACAAGCGAACAAAACACGTGCAAAAACCCTTGCCACACTCCCTGACATCAAGGGAGTCTTGGAAAAGACTGCCACACCACTCAGACCTCTTGGCATCATGCAGTCCATGAAGCCACCAGCACACTAAAACAGCAGCTAATGAACTTGAAAGACCCCATACAGAAAACAAGCACAACTAATGTCATTTATAAAATACCATGGAAGAACTGTAATAAACACTTTATTGGACAAACGGACACAAAACTAGCCACCAGGATACATGAACATTAACTAGCCACAAAAATTCATGAACCACTCTCACTAGTATCCTTAGATATAAACAAGGAAGGACACCACTTTGACCGGGATAACACATCCATTCTAGGACAAGCCAAACAGACAAGCGCGAGAATTCCCAAAAGCATAGGATTCCAACTGGAACTCTATCCATAAACACATTGACTTGGATCTCATTTTACCACTGTTTGAGACAAAGAACAGGAAATGACATCATCAAAGGCTTGCAGATAGAGGTACATAAACCATATACATAAACTGTCATGTCAGGTGCAAGGAATGACATGGAGATCTTACAGCTACACATAGTCCTGGTCAGACAACATCGCACATATGGTGAACCGGGTAAGGTTGGTGATGCTCAATAAATGTCTCTGTACAAATTGAAGTAATCTTTGGAAGCTGCCTTTTCTACTTAGACCATTGCAAAACGATGGAAAGACTGATAAAAGCCTGCAAGATTTGCACAACGAAAGAATAACTAGACTCCTAGAAGTGAAATTAGAAAACATTTCTTCGCAAAAGCTGGTCAAGGTTTGAAACAATCTTCCTCAAACAGCAACTTAGGCTAAATAAATTGCTAAGTTTAAAATGAAGATTGATAGTTTATGGTTAGTGAGCATAATGGGGGACATGGGACAAAGGCAAGTATATGTTGTCAGAGTGCACCTAATGGTGCATCAGGCTTGAACATTTTGATGGCCAGTCCTGTTCTTTTGTTTCTATAATTCCCAAAATTACTGTAGTTACAAATCATTGAACCAAAGATGATTTTCTGATCCTCTAGCTAGTTTATTCCACACTGGAGCTACAGCTTAATTTACACTTCGTTTTCATGATCCTGAAAGCCAACATGGACTCTTAGTTACATTATTTCCATCTACTCCACTGTAAACATATCAAATGTCAGTGTAGTCTAACAGTGCAGATAGCACAAAGAAGGTAGTTGAAATATCAGTTAAGTGACCCAGAAGCAGTATTTAACATACGATGAACGGCTGAGGATCCTGTGGTTATATTCATTAAAGCTTAGAAGGTTGAGGGGAGATCTAATAGAAACTTATAAGCCATACATTATATTTTAAAAAGAGTGGACGCTGGGAGGGATGCTAGGACTCTTGGACACAGCCTTACAATTACAGGGGGTCCGTTTAGAACGGAAGTGAGGAGATATTTCTTCAGCCAGAGTGGTGGGCCTGTGGAGTTACCATGGAGCACAGTGGAGGCCGGGACATTAAATGTCTTCAAGGCAGAGATTGATAAATTCGTAATCTCGCAAGAAATGAAGGGATACAGGGAGAGTGCGAGTAAGTGGCTTTTAAACGCCATCAGCCATGATTGAATGACAGAGTGGACCTGATGGGCCAAATGGCCTTACTTCCATTCCTATGTTTTATGGTCTTACATCCTGAAACAGAGGTTTAGAGTCATGCAACAGAGCTTTCTGGTAATTCCTAGTAATCCAATACTACCTGGTTTTACAACAGGAATTGAGCCCAGTGCAAGCCAGTCACATAAGTTAATTTCCTGGAATCCCTACAGTATGGGAACTGGCCCTCTGAAGAGTCACCCAACCAGACCCATTTTCCTACCCTATTACTCTACATTTACCCCTGACTAATGCACCTAACCTAAACATCCCTGAATACTACAGGCAATTTACCATGGCCAATTCACCTAACCTGCACATCTTTGAACATTGGGAGGAAACTGCAGCACCCAGAGGAAATCCATGCAGACACCAGGAGAATGGCAACTGTCTATGAAGTTTGCAGAGGCTGGAATCGAACCAGAGTCCCTGGTGTTGTGAGGCAGCAGTGCTAATGAGCCACTGTGCCGCCCAAACCTGTCAAATTAAAGCAGAGGTAGCTTTTGCCCTAGCTTTCACCTTTCTACCAGAGCTTCAGATTACTTTGGTATACACGGAATCATCCTTCCCATCTTCAAACAACTGACAAGCATTCACTATCCATACTATTACAGCTTTTAATACAAGAAAGGCAGAAAGGCAATACACCAACTATCTCAAAAGAGTGGTGGTGGTGGTGGTGGTGGGGTGAACTCAGAACCATTACAACAGTATCCTGGCAATGAATGGTTCAAAAGCCTTCAGCTACTTATTGATGAACACCTACATGTTAAATCCTCTTGATGATACAATCAAGAGACTGATTGGAAAACATTACACATCAGGGAAAAAAAATAGCATCTACCTATGAATGGCAATCCTATCCAGTGGAATCCCAATGACATACTTAAAAAATTAATTCTGACCAGTACTCTTCATTGACACTCTAATGTCCATCCTCTATCTATTGAGAGAAAAATAGTGACTACTCAAATGTAACAAAAAAATGCAAACTAGGTTCAAAACTGTAATACCACAAGTTTGCATTTATACATTTTAACATAAGATATCCCAAAGCACTTCACTAAAGCAATACAAATGATATCATTACGACAGTAAGCCACAGGAGTTACCAGAACAGATGACACAAGGCTTGGTCAAAGCCATTTAAGTAACTAAAGATGCAAAACAGGGTAGAATGAACAACTATGGCAGAAAGATTTAAAGGAGGGAACACTGAAGGTCAGAACCAAAGATTGGCTGTTATATCTGTGGCAATTACAAGCCAGGATGTAAGCGATCAGAACTGGGTATGCGGTGGTTAGGACGACAAGGACGAGGATGAAGAGAAGGAAGAGGGAGGGAGGAGACAAAGCGAAGAAAGGGGACAGAGATCAAAGCACAGTTTACAATTTTGATATTACGTCTATGAAGAGTGAAAGATGTAAAGCTTGGGAATGATCGAAATAGTTTAATTGAGAGGTATCAATGACACGAATGAAGGCTTTAGCGGGTGAGCTGAGGCATTGAAGCAGGCAACCTTGGCAAAGTGGAAGTGGGGTCAAAGGACATCTAGATGTCAAAGAGCATCAAGGTTTTGCATAGACTTTGTTCACTTCAGATAATTGCCAGTGACAAAAGCAGCAGTCAAGGCATGATTTTGTTGTAGCTTTCCTAATATGAGAAAATTTCTGTTCTTTCAAACTTGAACGTTAGACAGTGTGACAAATCACAGGTAGTAAATAGCAGCCACTGAAATGTGATATTCTAGGCTATCCTCATTGTTGTATTAACATTTGGCAGAGTCATATTTACAAATAAACAAATTAAAATTAAATATTATAATTTCCTCTCGCAATACTACATATTTTACACTGGAGTAAACCATTAGCTTTTAAAACCTCCTTGCAAAAGCTGCAATCAAAATAGACATCCAATAATTATTCAGTAATGTTTTACATGTTAAACCAGGAATTCAGAACCACATTTTTATTGTGGGCTACACAGTTATACTCAGAGCACAGTTTGAAATTTGCTGAAATTATGGAATTTGTAACAGACAACAGCTCATTGTATACAGTAGAAATGGGGGAAAAAACTCTTGCATCACTAGCACCAAAATGAATTGCACTGCATTAGCTAGAGGATAGTTAAACAAAATGTTAACAGATGACTGTACAAATCATGTCTATCACATAGCTCATGTGGCTGTATTAAATCTAAAGTGACAAGGATACATCCCGCTCAATGACTTGGACAAAATAAATAGGAAACAAATAAATTTGACACATGCCAATTTAGAAATTTCAGTACAATAACTAAAAGTGAACAGTAAAGAGACAGAAAACTAAGGAAAGCATTACTGCAGTAAGGAAGGGGGAAACATCCCTGAAGGGTCTTCAAATCACGACGACGACGACGACAACAACTTGCTAGGATTGTATTACATGCCTCCCAAAGAGGAAGAAATAGGGATAGAAGGCACTTCAACTTGACTAACGTTAGCTGGAATCACCCTATTCTGAAAGGATTAGACAATGTGGAATTTTTGAAATGCATCCTAGAGAGCTTTTTGTGCTAGTACTTAGATAGTCAGACCAGCGATGGGGCAGAGGGCTCGACCTAATCCTAGGTAATGAAGTTGTCAGGTGGCTGAAGTTTCAGTGGGCAAGCATTTTGGAGATAGTAACTATTAATTCTAAGTTACAAAGTAGTTATAGAAAGGAGTAAGAATAGTGCAGATGTGAAGTATCTTAAGTGGGGACAGCCAATTTCAATATCATTAGACAGGATCTAGAAAACAGACTGGGAGCAGGTACGTGGTAAGTCAACATTTGGAAAAAGGGAGTCTTTTAAAGCTAGCATAATTATAGTTCAGGGCTGGCGTGCTCCTCTGAGAGAAGGGTAAGGGCAGCAAGTCCAGGAATGCTGGATGTCTAGAATTAGAGAGGTTGATAAAAAAAAGAGGAAGCATAAGTCAGGTACAGTGCATTAAAAATAGAGGAGACCCTTCAAAAGTAGAGAATGCCAAAGGTTGCTTGAAAAGGAAATTGGAAGGGAAAAGAGGGGGCACAATATACCTTTGGCAGATGGAATGAAGAAAAAACAAACTTAAGGTGTTTTAGAAGTACATTAAGACTAAGAGGATTACCAGGGAAATAGTGGGACCTATTAGAGAAGAAAAGGCAATTGTGCCTGAGCCAGTGAACGTGGGTGAGGTCTTAAATGAACACTTATCTATACTCACAAAGAAGAAAATAAGTTGTCGTTGAGGATTTCAGTTGGGATGAGGTTCTTGAACATGTTAAGTCTAATAAGGAGATATTAGATGTTTTAGTAGGCAACCAGTGCATAAATCCCCAGTGCCTGATGAAATATATTCCACACTGCTATGGGAGGCAAGGGAGCAAGTTGCTGGAGGCTAGGTGGATATATTTACTATTGCACTAACCACAAATGAAGTGCCAGATGACTGGAGGATTGCTAATGTGGTTCATTTGTTCAAGGAAGGCAGCAGGATAAGGCAGGTAATTAAAAGACCAGTTAGTCTGACATCAACGGTAGGGAAATTGTTGGAAATATTTCTGAAGGATAGGATTAATCAATACTTGGAAAGGGAAGGATTTTTCATGGATAGCACAAATTTGTTAGAGGGAGATCCTGTCCGACTAACTAAATCAAGCTTTTTTTTTAAAGAAGGTGACTATGTTGAAGATTGCACTTCATGGGGTTTACATGGACTTCAGTAATGCCTTTGACAAGGTCCCACATAAATCAGCTGTTCCAAAAGCTAAGAACCCATGGGACTCCAGGTAACTTGGCAAACCAGATCTAAATGCCCTGCAATTAAGAAGATTGAGGTGACGGTGGATGGTTTTTTTTTGTAAATGGAAGTCTGTGACTAGCAGGGTACCACAGGCATTGGGTGCTGGGACCCTTGCTTTCTGTTATGTGTATTAACAATTTGGGTGTGAATGTAGAAGGTATAATTAGTTAAGTTTGTAGATTACAAAAATTGGTGGTGTTGACAATGAGGAGGAAGGCCTCAGGCTACGGTCTGATATTGATCAGCTAGTAAGTTTGACACGGCAATGGCAGATGGAATTTAATCCCAATAAAAAAAAAAGTGAGGGGATGCATTTTAGGTGGTCTAACAAGGTAAGGGTAATCAAAATGTGGTATACACACAATGCGTGGCCTCATTATCAGAGGCATAGTATATAGGAGCAAGGAAGTGTTATTATAACTTTATAAAAGATTCTTAGTCCACAGAAGGAATACCATGCATGGAGGAGATTCATCTGGAGATTGTCTGGGATGAATGTTTCTATTAGGAGGACAGAATGTATAGGCGGGGTTTGTTTACCTTGGTGCAGAGAAGGCTGCGAGGCAGGGGGGGGCTCTTATCAAGTGAAGCAACTTCACATTTCAAAAGTCCTAGCTTCAGATTTTAGACACATTAGCTGGGTCTGACAACATAACATTAGCTTGATATCAATTCTGATGGTAGTGAGATGATGGCCTAATTGCAATTTGTTTTGAAGGTGGGGGTGAGTCAACAGAAACTGTGCAGTGTAGAAGATAGGAGGCAAAGTTAAAACAAACAAGAATGAATTAACTATACATGGCAGAAACAGAGCTTCTGGCACTAATCTAAAAATACACACTGAATCAAGTCACATTAATTTCTATTTCAGTTTTGTCAGCAGAAAGGCCAACAGAATTTTGTACATTTTTTCCCTCAATGCACTTTACTTCAATACTGACAAAATATAGCACTTCCATGTGATGTGCAGCCAAACAAAATCTGATATCACGTCTATTCAAACTGCATGATTTGATCACAATAAACCACACACTAGCAGACAAATAAAAATCTTTCCAAAAATAGAATCAAAAATTAATTCCACCAGTAAATACTATGCTGTACACTGTAGCTTGGTGTCTAGTTGACAGATAAAATAAACACTAACAGAGACCATATTAGACCAACTGTTCAAATCAAGT
Source organism: Hemiscyllium ocellatum (assembly GCF_020745735.1). NCBI lineage: Eukaryota > Metazoa > Chordata > Chondrichthyes > Orectolobiformes > Hemiscylliidae > Hemiscyllium > Hemiscyllium ocellatum. The sequence continues at coordinate 37,174,978 of NC_083425.1, forward strand.
ATTGCGTACGGTTCTGGCCACCACACATTATAGGAAGGATGTGGAAGCTTTGGAGAGGGTTTAAGAGGGGATTTACTAGGATGTTGCCTGGTATGGAAGAAGGTTATTTTTGCATTATCTTGTAGACATACTCAAAACATGTCAACCTATAAAACTCAAGAGTTGCCAGCTTTGAAAAACTAGCAATTCAAAAACAATGTAACAGAATCCACTTAACTGCAAACTCAAGATGACATATAAATTACATTAAATTGGGAATTTCTTAAAAGTGGGAAGCAGCAAAAAAGTTAAAGCAGCTGTGGTGTACAGAAACCTTTGTTTAAATTTCATAGCATTATACTCAGTATTACGTAACGTTTTACTTTCCCCTTTCATTCCAAAATTGCTATCAAATCAGATGAACAACAACAAATTGGATTTCAGACACGAAGTAATCAAACTGAAAAATAGAACATTACAGTGCAGTACAGGCCAATCAGCTCTCGATGTTGCGCTGAACTGTGGAATCAATCTGAAGCCCATCTAACCTACGCTATTCCATTCTTGTCCATATGCCTATCCAATGACCATTTAAATCCTCAAAGTTGGCGAGTCTACTACGGTTGCAGGCAATGCATTCCATGCCCCTGGTACCCGCTGAGTAAAGAAACTATCTCTGACATCTGTCGTATAACTTTAAATTGAAGGGTGATAGATATGTCCCTCTTGCTAGCCATTATTAACCGAGGAAAAAGGCTCTCACTGTGCACCCTAGCCCTCTGATTATCTTAGATGTCTCAATTAAGTTGCCTCTCAATCTTTAATGAAAAACAGCCTCAAGTCCCTCAGCCTTTCCTCATAAGACCTTCTCTCCATACCAGGCAACATCCTAGTAAATCTCCTCTGAACCCTATCCAAAGCTTCCACATCCTTCCTATAAAGTGGTGACTAGAACTGTACACAATACTCCAAATGTGGCCACACCAGAGTTTTGTACAGCTGCACCATGATCTCATGGTTCTGAAACTCAATCCCTCTACTAGTAAAAGCTAACACTGTACACCTTAACAACCCTATCAACCTTGGGTGGCAACATTCAGGAATCTATGTACCTGGACACCAAGAGCTCTCTACTCATCTACGCAACCAAGAATCTTACCATGAACCAAGTACTCGGCATTCCTGTTACTCCGTCCAAAGTGAATCACCCTCACACTTATCCACATTAAACTCCATTTGCCACCTCTCCGTCCAGCTCTGCAGCTTAACTATGTTGCTGTGTAAACCACAACATCCTTTGTCACTATCCACAATTTACCAACCTTAGTATCATCCACAAATTTACTAACCCATCCTTTTATGCCCTCATCCAGGTCATTTATATAAATGACCAACAACAGTGGACTCAAAACAGGTGCTTGCTGTCCACTAGTAACTGAACTGCAGGATAAATAATTTTCATTAACCACCACTATCTTCTTTTAGTTAGCCAATTTCTGATCCCAACCATTAAATCACCCTCAATCCCATGCCTTTGTATTTTAGGCAATAGGCTATCATGGGGAACTTTATCAAACATCTTACTGGAATCTATATACTCAACTGCTTTACCCTCATCTACCTGTTTGGTCACCTTCTCAAAAAGCCCAATAAAGGTTTGTGAGACACAACCTACTCCTCACAAAACAGTGTTAACTATCCCTAATCAACTTATTCATCTCTTATAACCCTTTCCAACACTCATCCACAATCAAAGTAAGACGTTCACATCTAATAATTTCCAGGGTTGTTTCTACTCTGAGTAAGGGAGCAACATTTGCTATCCTCTAGTCTTCAGAGGCTATTCCTGTAGACAATGCCAACATAAAAGATCAAAGCCAAAGGCTTAGCAATCTCCTTCCTGATTTCCCAGAGAATCCTAGGATAAATTCCATCCGACCCAGGGGACTTCTACTTTTACACTTTCCAGAATTGATAACACTTCCTCCTTATGCACTTTAATCCCAACTAGTCTAGTAGCCTGTACCTTAGTATTCTCTTCGACCACATTGATGAAAATATTCATTTCGCGCTTCCCCCATCTCCTGACTCCACGCACAAATAAATTCCCACTACTATGCTTGATTGGCCCTAATCTCACTCTAGTCATTCTTTTATTCCTGATGTAGCTATAGAAAGCCTTAGGGTTTCCCTTGACCCTATCTGCCAATGACTTCTGAGGTCACCTACTTGCTCTACTTAGCGCTCTCTTTAGGTCTTTCCTGACTAACTTGTAACTCTCAAGAACCCTAATTGAGCCATCACATCTCATCCTAACATAAACCTCCTTCTTTCTCTTGACAAGGGATTCAACTTCCTTTGTAAACCATGGCTCTCACGCTCGACAACTTCTTCCCTACCTGACTGGTACATACTATTCAAGGACCTGCAGTAGCTGGTCCTTGAATAAGCTCCACATTTCAATTGTGCTCATCCCTTGCAGCTTCCTTCCCCATCTAATGCATCCTAATCTTGCCTTTCCCCCAGCTATAAATCTTACCCTGCAGTATACACCTAGCCTTCTCCATCACTAAAGTAAACATAATCAAATTGTGGTCACAATCAGCAAAGTGCTCACCTACCCCCAAATCTAAAACCTGGCTGGGTTCATTACCGAGTACCAAATCTAATGTAGCCTCACTCCTGTTGGCCTGTCTACATACTGTGTCAGGAAACCCTCCTGCACACATTGCACAAAAACTGACCCATCTAAAAGTACTTGAACTATAATATTCCCAGTCAATATTTGGAAAGTTAAAGACCCCCATAACAACTACCCTGTCACTCTCGCTCCTATCAAGGATCACATTCCTCTACATCTCTGGAACTATTTGAAGGCCTATAGAAACCTCCCAACAAGGTAACCTCTCCTTTCCGGTTTCAAATCTCAGCCCATACTACCTCAGTAGAGGAGTCCTCAAACGTCCTTTCTGCAACCGGAATACTGTCCTTGACTAAGTGCGACACCATCCCCTTTTACCACCTTTTTCTCTGTTCTTACTGAAATATCTAAATCCTGGAACCTGCAATAACCATTCTTGTCCCTGTACTACCCATACCTCCAAAATGGCCACAACATCAAAATCCCAGATACCAACCCATGCTGCATGTTCACCCACCTTATTCTAGATGATCCTAGCATTGAAGTAAACACACTTCAAACCAACGTTCTTACGACCTTGAAATCTTAGTTCTGACCATTATTCTCATCCTCCCATATACTCAAACTACAATTTCGGTTCCCATCCCCCTGCTGAATTAGTTTAAACCTACCCGAAGAGCATTAGCTAATTTCCACCCCAGGATATTGGTACCCCTCTGGTTCAGGTGAAGACTAACCTGTTTGTAGAGGTCCCACCTAACCCAGAAAGAGCCCTAATTATCCAGGAATCCAAAACCCTCCCTCCTACACCAACCCTGTAGCCATGTCTTCAACCTTTCTATCTCTGTTCTTTGCTTTCCTAGCATGTGGCATGGGGAACAAACCAGAGATAACAACTGTTTATTCTAGCTCTAAGCTTCCACCATAGCTCCCTGAATTGCTGCTTTAAATCCCCATTTCTCTTCCTAAGTATGTCATTGGTGTCCATGTGGACCAGGACTTGGGGCTGCGCCCCCTCCCCCACAAGGATCCCAAAAAACATGATCAGAGACATCATGAACCCTAGCACCTGGGAAGTCACACCAAACAGGAGGTCCTGTGGGAAGTGAAAGAGACTCATCTGTCCCTTTAACTATGGAGTCCCCAATGACTAATGCTCGGCTCCTCTTCCCCCTTCCCTTCTGAGCAACAGGGATAGGCTGTGCCAGAGACCCGTGCGCCGCTGCTTATCCAAAACGGTATACTTGTTGAGGGGAACAGGCACAGGGAATCCCTGTATTGCCTGCCGGCTCCCTTTCTGTCCCCTGACAATAACCTATCTACCTTACTCTTTTACCTGAGGTGTGACCACTTCCCTGCAACTCCTCTCAATAACCCCCTCTGCCTCCGAAGTTCATCCAGCTCCAGTTCCCTCACACTGAAACCAGTCATCATACCAACTGGCGCACGGAACCTTTAAGAAATGAAAACCTCAGGTTCAATGACTACTTTGATTTAAGTGAGACTTTTAATCACCACACCAACAGGAATTTCAGTAACAACTTTCCACAATTGTACACTTAGGAAGCAAACGGAATTACAATTAAGTGATTTATCACTGAATAAGCATGACCATATAACTGACAAATGGCTTTGAAAAACAGCTTCTAAGGATAGGCTGCTCCATCGAGTAATTGAGTATGCTAAATTTCTTTATTTATCATCAACCTTTATAGTTTTTCAAATTAGTCATTGGCAATCATGATTCAAATTTTCTTTTCAGTGAAAATCAAAGCAATTATATTTGCTCCCTGGAGTTGTAAAATCACAAGACAGATCAAACTCTGTGATGCAGTTCCAGTAAGCAATATGAAGTATTCACAAGACCCATTCAAGCTTGCAAGAGAAACAAATGCCTGTACTTCAGGTATAGCATTGAAGGTGCTATACTCACTTTAATATGCTCCTCAAGACACTGTCAAAATCATTCCTCCACGTAACCAAACTCAGACAAAGCACATTATGAAGGCAACAATGAGTGTTTTCATCCCTATTTAAACTCCGCATATATCACACCCAGAGGCCTGGATTGAATTTGTAGGCAACATATCAAATGTGTAAACCATCGACTAAAATTTAACTTTTCATCTTTGATATGTCATTGCTTGTGACACATCTAGTATAACTTGCTAGTAGATGACCATGCAACACCAATGTAAAGACAAGACTGAACTTTAATCTTCAGCAGTTAATTCTGTCTACTTATTTCACAAGACTCCCAAATCTCAAAAGACTTCAATTAAACTCGATAGCGATTTCAACATAGATGCTACAATTAAATACCTTTCTTGACATTTTCCTGTGACGATATGGACAGAAACAGATGCTTGCTCTTTATTTCAGTGGATGACTCTCAGGCTGCCAAAGGGTCTCCCAGCTCTCTTTCCTCTAATTTTCACTTCCTGATCAAAACAGGTCATCCCTTATGTCAGCCAACTAGATTTCAACTATCTCCACATTTGCTGTTTTGCACCTTCTCAACAAGCTGCACGGTTGAGGCTCAAAACTAACGTGTTTACAAATAGAATGGTTTGGCAATTATGATCGAACAATGGATGACTTAGACTTTAGGGTGATTAGAAACCTATCAACTACATTACATATTGTTATTTCCTTTCCCTTACTCAGATGTAGACACTGTTGGAATATCATAGGCTTGATCCAAATATATGAATACAAACATGCATGAGTATATGTGCACACATGAAGGTATATAAAATACTTCAGACTGACAAGACAGAGTCATGTACACATCTGAATAGACCTTTACGTGCAAATAAGCACATTCACAGATAAGGGTGTGAAAACATGTTGAATCAAGAAAGTAACATCAACTGCTAATAGTGAGCGATGAAGTGTACAACGTGATGAGGGTTCAATTATTTTCAAAACACAAATGAATAATCACCAGAAAAGCACAAACAAGATCCATTACAAATTGATTATTGCACACTTGGAAAGAAACAAGCCAGCTAAGCAGCACCATTTCCCTGGCCTGTATAGTGCAACAGTCTAATGCTTGAAATTCTTACCAACCTTTTTTTATATTTCAAAGCCAGCTCTTTCCAATACACAACTTTTTCTTCTGCAGTTGCTGGTTCTGGGCTATCCTCACTATCCATGACGAAATGGACCTAAACAAAAGTGCAAAAAGGCATCACTATTAATAGAGTTCATAGTAGTTTCTAGTGCAATTATTAAAGATACAACTGCGCACAAACGGCGCAGTGGATGGAAAAACTGACAGTCAAGATTTTGTTCTCAAATTTGGAAGTAAATTCCATGAGCCATTTATTTAAAACCAAATACACAAGGTCTTAACATTCACTCTTTGCCTTTAGTACAGTAATGTCTATCCACCTTTACTGGACTGAAACTTGGCACTTAACATACTTCACAGGCTTCAAATTTGGCAACAAAATTCATCTACCTTCTATAATATTAAGATGACACTCTAACGCACAATTTGAACTCATGTCCTTCCAGGTCATCTACTTTGCATGATTTCCATGCATGAAAACATTTAAGATTCTCTACTTATTCTTCATAAGAGTACCACCTATAAATCTGCCTGGCCCTCATTCACATACTCACTTCCATCAGGAGTTGCTGGATAATGGTCAGACTCAAAAAGCTTACTTGAATAAATTTTCACCCTTAAATCAAGAGGCACGTTGATCAACTGTAGTTCTTTACCATGGTCCTGACCACAATTAATCTAACTCATCTTAGATGATGGATCAAACCTGAATTTGGCAACCTGGCAGACCTATACACTGGATAGGCTCTCAGAACTGTCACAGTAAACGTTTCTGATATCACATTAATCTGATATTACAATCAAAAAATAGTTTTTCTAAACAGTGATGAGCACCAAATATCCCCCTTCAAATCCCTCGGCCAAAGCCCAAACCTAAAACCAAGACTCAACACGACATTGCTTAAAAAAAATCTGCAGAATCAAAACAAAGAGCATTCCTTCCATATTCAAAAATTGAACTTTAATAGCCATTTCCTCATCCATATCCCAATGCACATTACCAGGATGTTGCCAGGTATGGAAGATTGAGTTATGAAGAAAATGTCATATCCAAATGTCTTATAAATGTTCTAGTTATAAGGCGATGAACAGGAAAGGTTGTGGGATATGGGCCAGGAGTAGGTGCGTGGGACTAGTTTAGTTCGGGATTATGGTCGGTGTGGACTGGTAGGAATGAAGGGTCTGGTTCCGTGCTGTATGACTCTAAGACTGAACCCTCAAATTGGATCAGGTTATCTTGGAAGAAAGAACATTGCCTGAATCCAGCACTTTTTTGATAAGTTACACAAGATAATTCAGAGACTTTGAAGTATTGTACTAACAATTATTTGGGTTCAAATCAACAGCACTTTGGAACACCATTTATGCAGAAACACTACTGCAACTAAAATGTCCTGAAAATAAGTTAACCAACACCTAATATTGAATCTGCAAGTTTTTAAAATAAAGAAGCAAAGACAAACTGTTGTACATGCTATATTTAGATGCAAAACAAAATGAAAGTTCAAGTTACTACACAACATAAAATTGGAATAGCTCAGACTCAAAATACAAAAACATGTCTGCTTGTTCAAAAGTTACAAAAATCAATCAAGTCACAGTTTGATTATTCAGTTTTATATTGATATCGGTATAGTGTCTTATATTAAAAAAAAGGGTCTTTTTGCACAGAAGGATAAGATAAAGTTTGTTTCTCTTCAGTCACTTTGGGAATGAGGAGGGAGGTTTCCTTAATTAATTTGTCACTTCCAAAAGAACTTTCATCCCAGGTCTCCTGATTTACCACCAAAACATCTTTGTATACTACCCTGCAGATTCTGAAACAGATCATGTGAACTCATGTCCTGCATGACCCAGAATTAATTTTAAACTAGTACTGTAATGATCACCAAGACAGATTACAATCACATGCAACCCTACTCATCCTCTACACATCCTTGCACTAACACCTCACCAACCCCTAGTCTCACTCCACTATCAAAATCCTGAGCTAATTGGACTACTTGCATAGTTACATGGTTTAAGTGTGTTTATCTAGCTTATCCTTAAATGGATTTATGCTAATCACCTCAATGACTCTTTCTGGCAGCAATTTCCACATTCTAATCTCTGCAAAAGAAAAACTCCCCTTGAATTCTCTATTTGATTTATTAGAATCCATGGGTTATCTTTATGAGTGGCAGTATCGCCTCTACGCCAACATTTGCAAACTCTAACATGAAAGACCTCCATCCAGGTCATTACTCAGCCTCCATTTGTCTGGAGAAAAACAGTTCCAGCCTCTTTAGATTATACTGGAGGATATAATCTCAATTCTGGAATTGGCTATCTTCCCCACCTTTGTTCCAGTCTCTTTCCATTTCATTATACTGAAATCTAAACAGCTCGCAGTACTCCAAGCATCTAGCCTGAGCAAGGCTCAATAAAATTTAACATTATTATTATTCAGGTCTATCCATTGAGAAAGGAACCCAAATGGCCTTAATAACCTGCATCAGTATCTGCAACCACTTGTATGTTTGCACCAATGCTCATGTACTCCTTTAGGTACTGTACTTATTTTCCCAGGAGAATGTGACCTTCTTAATCTTCCTATCAATACCTAGTACCTTATTTTTTCGATATTAAAGTTTATTTGTTAATTATATGCTCATTTTGCAAGTCCTCCTGTGTTTTGTCACATCCTCCTTTGCTTGAACACCCAGTGCCCTGCTCAACATTTTAAACAATACTTGCGATTACTAAAGTACAAATCAATTCAGAGGTGGGGAGAAAAGAGAGAAAGAGACGAGAGATAAAACATTCTAGCAGGTCAGTTGTGATGGCCAGTAACCCAGCTTCCAAAGTCCAACTTACAAAGTAAGGCCAATCACAACTTAATGTGAACATTATACAGTGATGAAAATCACACCTTTAACTTGTTACAGTTTCACTTTTGTGAAACTTTCTTCACTAGAGGGGCTGCAACTGCTTAATTTATAGTTTGCATGCCATGTCAAAAAATGACAAAGGGCAAGTGATTTTCCATGAAGATTCCATTCACAAAGTAGCATTATACTATATGTATATAAAATTCTGATTATACCAGCTTTACAACATTACATAAACCAGATTAATACCCTGTAATATTGCATAATTCTTAAATCATTTACAAATGAATTATGCAGTGCAGGGATATCTCTACAAACATTGGATAACCAAGTTCTAATCTGGCAATGACTTAATGAAGGAACAACTGAATATTTAAGTTAAATATTTGCATGCATACAACTTCTGCAAACAGCAGTTACACCAATTCAAAAACCACTGCATTATACCTAATTATTAAATTGGCTGAAAGGATTTTGTTTTGCAAAATACTTCAGATTTATGAAAATCACAAAAAGAAATGAGAATAAAGCATAAAAGACTGTCATTAACTGAAAGACTTAACATAAATATCAGCACAACTTCACTGAAGGACAATAGCTTTGAATTTTTTTTAAACCTTGCAGCATTGCACCGTTCATGAAAATGAATGAGCTGAAAACAGGGGACCGAGTAAGGGTAAACCAAGGTTATTATTTCCAGCTTTGATACTTCCACTGACTTGTCCTGAAAGTTAGGGATACTACTTATTCCAGAGTTGTCACCACCAGATGCACCCAAAAGCAAGCAATAAAAAGGAGAAAATGCATTCAGAATTATTACTTGCAGTCGTGACAAGTGTTTTGGTATTAAGCTTCATCATTCTTCATCTGTACAGGATGTTAAAATATTTAAATTTAAGTCATCACTGTGGGAGATAAAGGATTACAGAAAAATCAGTGTAATGAAGTATCACAGACCTTGGTACTGATGTCATCATTCTAAGTCTGCAGGAAAAAAGGGCATACATCTTTGATCATTGGGATTAGCAGTGGGGAATCTTTTGTTACAATCTCTTTCTTGATCATCACCTTTTTAGATAAACCTTGATATCAATTTTCAAAAGCACATGTTTTTCACAACACTTCCATCAAATTGAAGCATATCAATGCCATTATTTGTTCACACCATCTTCCATAAATATCTCAAATCAGTTTGACTGAATTTGTAATTACTGTATTGTTTATTGCAATCAATTTGCATAACCTTGCAGTTTTTAACACCCAAGTGCAATAAATTGAACCACTCAAGCAACTTTCTCAATTCCTAATGTGAGTTTAACGTAAATATAATCAAATTTGAAATAGCATATCCTCAACCTACTTTGGCCAATTTAATAGCTTAAAAAAAACGTAAAGCTATAATTAAATTAACAGGTCATAACTTGTACAGGTATACAGCCTGTTGCTGTGATTTATACTCAACACTTCCATTTTAACAAGACCATTAAAGATTAAATGCCAGCTCATTGTAATTGCATATTAAATCCCAAAGATAATTTTCTCATTCTGAGTCCAAAGAACAACAGCTTCCATTCTAAGTTAACAATGCTGAAATAAATGGTTAATATTCTAGGTCAATTGCCTTTCATTAGAACTGAAAGCTGCAGTACATTGCTAACTTTCACTTGTACTGATAAAAAGTTAATTAATCCAAAAGATTAAATTCTGTTTTGCTCTCCACAGAACTGCTGAGAAGGTCCAGCATTTTCTATTTTTATTTCAGATTTCCAGCATCCACAATATACTGCTTTTCTGACATAAATGATGTGTTTTAGTTCCTTCCATAATCCTGGAGGTCAGTACTAACCAGAAACTTAACTGAGCATGGTTAAAAGAGCAAATCAGAAGTCAGCAAGTAACTCACCAAACTCCCCAAGGTCTTTCCACCACCTAGTAAATAAAATCTATATTCAGTCCATTACCCTTCGTGGTTAGAATGGCAGCAAAAGTACAAAAGCACTGATCTTGGCTCTGTGATAACTCAGCCCCTGACTCTCAAAGCCTACTAGGAGAAAGTGAGGACTGCAGATGCTGGAGATCAGAGTCGGGAGTGGGGCACTGGAAAAGCAAGCAGGTCAGGCAGCATCCAAGGAGCAGGAGAATCGACGTTTCGGGCATGAGCCCTTCATCAGGAAATTCTCCTATTCCTCGATGGCTGCCTAACCTGCTATGCTTTTCCTGTGTCTCTCTTGACACCCAAAGCCTACCATCATCTGCAAGGCCCAAGTCAAGACTGTGATGGAATGCTCCCTATTCGCCTCCATGCAGCTCTAATAACAGTCACAAAGCTGTTATACAATCAAGGTTGAAACAGCTGGTTGATTGGCACCACATCTACAAATATCTAGTAGCAATACGTGTGCCATTTACAAGATGCACTACAGAATTTCCCTAAGGGTCCTTAAAACAGCACCATCCATACATGACCATCTAGAATGGCAAAAGCATTAGATGCATGGGAACACCACTGCCTGCAAGTTTCTCTAAGCCACTCATTGTCCTGACTTGGTAACATATCTGTGTTCTTTCAGCATCACTGGGTCAAAATGCCAGAACTCCCTCAACATGGAGTTCTCCAATTTCAAATAACCTCCCTTCCCAGCTCTATCCCTTCCATTACTTTGATTGATTCTTCCTTCCGTCTATCAACCAGATTAATTCCTCCCATCAACCAACCAAGTAGAGGTCATACCCTCTACTTGTGCTCACCTATCCCTACCTTACCACCCCACCTCCACTTATCTGCAGCCCCCCCCACACCTATCCCCAGTCTTGAAGAAGAGTCACATCTGAAACGTTGACGTCTCCACCTCCTAAATGCTGCCTGGCTCGCTGTATTCTTCCAGCCTCCTGCTGGTCTACCTTGAACTCCCTCCCTAACAAGATGGTGAGCCTACCCACATCAAATGGATGACAGCAATTCAATACAGCAGTCCTCCATCACCTTAAGGGTAACTAGGGATGGAAAATAAATGCTGGCCCAGCCACCAACACGCCGTGAATGATTTTTTTTAGAAGCTATAACATACCGTCTCCATGCTTTGCTTGCCCACATGCTGATGCTCTGGCGACTGTACCCCACAATTAACTCGGATCATTAACTCCATGCTAAGTCTCATGCAAGCTAATATTGTTAAGTTCATTCTCTTCAAGGATTGTCCCAAGCCTCTTTAAAAGCGTCATCATAAAACCTCTCCTCAAAAAGACCATCTCATCTTCAATGTCTGCCTGTTCTTTCCAAGGTCCTTGAACTTGTTAGCATCACCCAAATCACAGACTTGTCTTTCCTGGAACTCTATATTTGAGTTCCTCCAGTCTGACTGCTGCTCCTACCACAGCATCCAAAACACTCTTTGCTGTGTGACATGTGACTACAAATCCTTCCTTGCCGATATGGCCTTTGTTATGGATTATTACACCATTCTCCTCAAACATTCCCCACCGTCAAACATCTTGGTGGCACTGCATCCACCATCCTCATTAGTTTAACACAGTCAGAGCATCATTTGCAGTTACTTCTCTTCACATGCACTCACTTTTGCCTCTCCTATTCTCATTGCAGAAACACTGAAGCATCACTGAAATGTAGCATGAGTCTTCACAAATGAGAACAAAAGGAGGCTAAAGGGAAATAAAATTAAATTAATGTTTATATTAATTTCAGATGCTGCCTGATGTGCTGAGATTTTCCAGCCTTTTGTTGATTCTTATTTCAGATTTTTCATATCTTTAAGATTTTGTTTTGGAATTAGTTTTTACTTGCATGTTAACTGCACCCAACTCAGCTCACCGTCATCTCTCTCAACTAAATTAACAAAAACAATTTGTCTGACATCCAAGTGCCACGTGAACCAACATTCCCTTCAACAGAATATTTAGCAGGCTGAAATCCTTACCTTTCATCCTTGCCCCAAACACATTTCGTTAACCATTGACTCCAACCCTTTTCCAGTCAGCTGTCAGAAGATAAATCAAATCCTTCTGAAAACTTTGCTTTCATATTTGACCAGAATTTGAAATTTGGCTATTTATCACCGTCATTATAAAGACATACTCCTCCCAGCTCCATTCAACCACTTGAATCCTCCTAATCCCAGCTCACTTTTGCTGAAAATCTCATCCGTACTTTTGTTCCCAAGACTTGAATATTCCCAGTACATTCCTAGCCACTTTCTGCTTTAAAATCTTTGCAAACCCTTCAGTTTTGTCTTTATCCATACTAAATCCAGTTCACTCATCCCTACACTCTCTGACCTACATCGCCATCCAATATTGAAGTTCTTATTTTTGTTTTTAAAATCTTGCCAAAGCCTCCTCAATTCCCATCTCAAATCTCAAGCTCCAGTTATCGTCATTGATCCAATTTTGGCCTGCTGAGTATCCCCAATGTACACTGCTGCACCACTGATGACTGCGCCTTTAGCTGTTGATGTCCAAAGCTTTGAAATTCCCCACCTAAATGTTTCCATCACTTTTTCCTCATTTAAAGCGTGCCCGAAAACAAACCTGTGGGCACAAGCCCTGGCTAGTTTCAAATTTTGCTTTGTACTCCTTCCATGAATTGCTAAGGATGCTAGATTAAACACAAGCTGAGACAGCCACTGTAAGCAAAAAAAAGTTGCAACAACCCATATAAAATTTAGTGAAGAGACATAATTTACTGCCTTTTTAATTCTCAGTTTTCTTATTAACTTTGATATTTTTATTGAGTTGAATTACGATGAGACAAAATCCAGGACAAATCTTAGTTCAACAGTTTCTTGTGGGTGCAAACAAGCAACAAAATTATATGTATACAGGCATTAAATAGATAATAACAATAGCACGTGGAAGAAACAGAAAAAGTCAGGCTGTTACAGTACAATGATTCCATCATTTGGGATGCCTCCTTTACCTCAAACTTAAACCTACTAATGCTATTCTACATAAGAACATACAGACCTGGCAACGAGCGCATGAAATACAAGATGTTCAATTTGCTACCTTGGTAATTTGACATTCAAAAAACAAAAGTGAAAAATGTTGTGTTTTGGAAAACCAACACCAGAGCAGGAGAGTGAACCTGTCCTAAACTCCCAAGCTTTTAGAAAGGTGCAAATTGGATGGAAATTATATAATTAAGTGAAGCATACACCTGAACCCTGATGTAATCAAACCATAAGGTCTACATGTGGCCTACTTGTTGTGATATCAGAAGTATATAAACAACACAACCTAATAACAAAGGAAGAAAGGGCATTCATATTCTTGAATTAAATAGAATTGAGGCTTCATTCATAATGATGCAATATTACTGGCATGTGATTTATCATTTTATAAGTGCAACCTTGCATGTATACTACAAAACCTCCAAAATCAAGTACGGCAAATATTTCAATGCCAAGTCCAATTTCACTTCACCTAGTCAAAGGTAAATTTATGAAACTTGCTGAGTAGTCACATCAATAATTCAATTCCAACTTCAAGACAGATGACAAACAAAACTACAATAAAGTTTCCATTATTCACACTTCATTTATTTGCCTTTACAATCGTCATCAGAATTTTCATACTGCCAAGTCTGGTGTGAGGAATTATCCAGTGCAGCACTTTACGTCAGTGTCTAAAGCAATATGTTTATAAAGCAACTTTTATAAATAGTTATAGGAACATATTTAGAAAATAGAGATATAGAGAATCTGCTGTGTTTAAATTGTAAAATGAATATTGATTAAATCTATGAACTACAAAGACCTTCTAGATTATTGATGGAAAACTCCTGAATTAAAGCCAAGTATCTTACTTTCATGCCAAGTACAAAAGACAGCCAAACATAATTACAACAGAATACCTCTGTGACTCTATACTATAATTACAGAATAGTCATAGCACAAAAAGGAGGCCGTTTGGTCCATTGAGCCCACAGTGCTAGCTAAGCTAATCCTCTTGGAAATTGAGTTATAAAAAAAAAAGCATTTTGAACATAAAATTAAAAAATAAGATTTATATTCTTAATTTTTGTTTTGAAAAGTCTCTGACCTTTTTTTGGAAAAGTGTTTCTCTTTGCTCTTCCAAGAAAAATATTTCATTTCACACTACTCAGGTTTCATTAGGTTCATATCATGTATCTAATCATTCCACCAGCCTGTCCAGATCATCGTTATCATGCTCTCGGTTCATAACATACACAAAGTTGTGTCATCTCCAAATTATGTACACTATTCAAAATCTAGATCAATTTACATCACAAAAAGTAATAGTTCTAGTATTTGTCCCTGGGGAATCCCCCACTCTAACTTCCTGTAATACTTGTGCTTCAGTTCTTTCAACTGCAAATTACAATACATTAAGTTTAACAATAAGCCATCTCAGAATCACAACTGATAGAAACTTGCCACATACAATGAAGCTGAACAGGAACCAATTTTGTAAACTGGAATTCCATGTTTCAAATTAGTTTGATTTGGGTCAGCAACAAAAACTGAAACCAAAGTTTAACCACCATTTGTGGCTTTGCAGTGGTTTCTGATGCAATTAGACAATACTATGTTCTCACACTCAACTTCAGAACACTCATGACTTGATACCTCAGAAGACATCAATATTACTCTTCGCACTATCACAGTTCTATAGTCATAGCTAAAGCCAAAGGCCAGGTAAAAATGATACTCCAACTAGAAATAGTAACTTATGAATTGGTCTTCACTAAAAATAGGCTTACATGAGACAGTGCTTACATCTTATTTCCAAAATTCAATCAGTATTTTCCTGGTTCTTGTCTCACCCAGGGATTGAATGTCTGCCACATTCCACCAAGCTCCTAACCTCTAACTTATGGATTGACAGTAACTGTAAGCTCTACACACTTATCTAGGGGCTGACAGTCTACCCTATTCTGTCCCACACCTTACCCCAGCCCCAAGTTCTTATCCCATAAACCATTCTTCCCACCCCGCACCCAAGGGTAAACCACATTGAACTACTCCATACAGTGGCTGACTCTCTGCCCTATTCCCTCACTCCCTTACCCAGGGGAGGCCTTTCATCCTCCCCAAGGGGTGGACATTCCACACCATTCCCCCCAAGCGCCCTCGCCCCATTCCCCCCTCCCCATGCAGAGACTGACAGTCTGCATCATCTCGCTCTGATCGACAGCCTGATCCACCAACTGGGGAGGGGGCCTGGGTCCTCGCCGCCAATCAGACGCCGACAGGGGCGGGCTTTATCTGAAGGGCGTCACTGACAGGCTAGTCTTTTTTTCACCCTCGGCGGCGGCTTTTGTCGCGGGGATGGCGAGAAGCCGCACCCTCGGACTCGATGTTCTCCCTGACCCCTCGATAACGGGATTGATCCTGTGAGGAAGCGAAACGCCGAATGTCATGGAGAAGGCGACAGCCGCCGGACCCCTCCACCCCCCCCGATATAAAGAGTACGTGGCAGCTGTGCCGGCAGCGTCCGGAGTTAAACTGGACACTGCAATGGGGGCAATGGGAGAAGCGAGATTCAGCCCGGCCAGTCCCCTACCTATACATTTCCGATATGAAGCCGCTCCTGTCGCCGTTAGTAACTCCTCATCGTCACCACCATCTTCCTTCCTCCTGAAGCCGGTTCGGTCTCTATAACATTCAACCCAGCGACAACCACCACCACTTCCGCCCATGCGTCACGTCCGCTCTCGCTTCATTGTGTTGGAGGGCGCAAGCGCGAAAACGTCGCCAACGTTTTTTCCGCGAGTCAGACGTCACCGCGGCAAATGACCCGCTCCTCGGTTTGGCACCGCCCCTCATACGTCATTGAAACCCGGGGTCCGCCCACTGCTACGCCATCGGCGGTCATACCTCATTACGTCAGTGTGTCGAATGCCCCACCCGATGACGTCATCGCTATTGGCGTTGGTCACAATGATCAGCTGATCTCTGTTACCATTTTCGGCTTAAACGGTGAGCCAGGGAATTCTCTGGGGCGTCAATAGCTGTTGATGTTTATTTCATTTCCCTCTGTAAAATAAAGCATACCTTTGCTCGAACTTTTCTTCCGCCTCTACCACCTATCAGGAATGCATCCATTGTGCGTTTTATAACTGTGTTGTTTCCCGGTGAATGAAGTTCTTCACTATGGCACCAAAAACAGCATTGCTGTATTGTGGTTTGGAGATGCCAGTGTTGGACTATCGGTGTGTTGTGTTTACCTGTGTATAGCTCCATTTATGGACACCGATCGTCCCAAAGTTCTTTACAGCCAATAAAGTGGTTTTGAAGTTTAGTGTTATAATGCGCTCCATCTTTAGATAAACTCTATAACAATTATCGTCAGTCTCTGATGTAGGTTACATATTGACGAGAACACCAGGTTAACCTGCCTGCACTTCTTTGAAATAATGATGTGGAGGTGCCGGTGTTGGACTGGATGGATTCTGCACACTTCTCTAGGGGCTGACAATCTACCCTATTCTCCCCCACACCTTACCCCTTAACCTAAGGTTATACTCCAACAGGTTTATTTGAAATACTGGTTAATCGGTCAGTAATGGTAGGGCAATAACAGCCAAAGGCAGAATCGGACTTGAGATTCATCAGATTGCGGTCCGGCTGACACATGCACAAAGTGTTCAACACTGTGACGCATATTACACTTTAAATCATTGTGGCATTGTCTCATTCCATGTGTTCATTAATTCTATCTGGAATTGAATATTTTATTCCTCTCAGGGGCAGCCACGTCTCCCATCTAAATAAACTTGAACTCGAATTCTATTGCCCGTATCACAACATGTCAAATTGAAACATTACCTGCACTTGCTGACCTACATTAGCTCCTCCAGCAATACCTCATTTTAACATTCTCAACATTTCCTTCAACTTTATCTTTGGCGTTGTCACTTGCTCTATTTTCTTGTGGTCAAGACAACAAAGTTGTCAGCATTTGATATCATTGCTCATTTGGAAGTTCCCGGACAACCACTAAATAACATGGGGATCCTGAAGTCATTGTGAGAGTCTGTGCTCCGCCATTATATATACAGTAAAACTTCGTATGAAACACGAACACTAATTGAGGAGAACTTTCATCGTAATGCAATTGATCTCACTGTAAAATTCACTGAGTGGTATAAGAAAGAATAGTGTTCAGCGGATATTTTTCAGGCATGAGGAAGGTTTGTAGTGGAGTTCCATAGGTGTCAGTATTGGGACCCTCGCTTTTCCTGATATGTATTAATGATCTAGATCTGGTTAATCACCTCTGCACCCCCTCCAATGTACTTATATCCTTCCTATAGTGTGGTGATTAGGAATGCACACAGTACTCCAGCTGTGGTCTTACCAAAGTTCTGTACTACTCCAACATGACCTCCCTGCTCTTTTAATCCATGCCACAACTGATAAAGGTAGGTGCCCTGTATGCCTTCTTAATCACCCTATCTGTCCTGCCACCTTCAGAGATCTGTGAAAAAGCACCCGAAAATCCCTTGTTCTTCTGAGCTTCCTAGTGCCCTGCCATTCATTGACTTCTTCCAAACTGCAACACTTCATACTTTTCATGGTTAAAATTCATCTGCCCATCTGACCAATCTTTCCAGATCCTCCCACTAACTTTTTATCATTGTCAATAGCCTGGTCCAATTTTGTGTTATCCACAAAATTACCCCTCATCCCTCCTATGTGTTCACCTCTATCATTTATATGGATTGCGAATAATAAGGAACCCAGTACCAATCCTTGCATTACACCACCAGAAACTATCTCCAGTACATAAACAGTTTCTATAAATTACCTTCTATCTCAAACCACAAAGCCAAGTTTGATCCAACTAGCCAAGGTTCCCTGGCTCCTGTATGCTTTTACTGTTTTTGTCAGTCTCCCGTGTGAGATCTTGTCAAAGGGCTTATAAAGTAGATCAACTGTCCTACCCTCATCTACAAACCTGTTCACTTCGTAAAGTTAAATCAAATTTGTTAGGTATGCCCTCCCTCTGACAGAACCATGCCATCCTTGATCAAACCGTACCTCTCCAAGTAGAGTAGAACTTTCTCCAGTAGTCTGTAATCCCCCCGGTATAACTCTCCCAAGTTACTCAAAAAGTGAAGACACGTTAGCTATCCTCCAGTACTCTGGCATCTTTCATATTGCCAAAGGGGAAATAAATGTCATTTCCTTCCTCGCCTCCACAACAGCCTGGGATATTTCTGAACAGAACCTGAAGATTTATCCACCTTTAAACCTGTCAAAATCATCAATGCCTCATCGCTCCCAATGTCAATCTATACATACGATCCACTTCTCAAAAGGACAACAGATATGAAGTAATCATTCATCACCCCACCAATATCCTCTAGCTCCTAGCTCAGATTGTCCCCTTCATCTCTAACAACCCCTACTCTTTCTCTGGTTATCCTCTTCCTCTTAATATACTGACAGAATATCTTGGGATTCACTCACATCTGAACCACCAGTGTTTCCTCGTGCCACCTCTTTGTGCTCTTAATTATTTCTTAAAAGTAATTTTAAATGAAAGGTCACATAAGCAGGGCTGTTCTGTTTTGCGGAGCTATATTGTAGGTGTTCTGTGGCTGCAGCCATTGTGGCATGGAGATATGCAGAGTCAGAGATCTTAAAGAATTCATTTGAGCACTGGTTACCTCATTGGTTACAGAGAGGACCTCCACTCAATCCCTGGCCATGTTTCAGGCATTGAGGAGGCCACATATTGTTTCCATTTGGCATCAGAGGTGGGTCTCAGCAAGCTCTTAATTATTAGGGCCACCAAATTCAGCTTACTGAGAGAAGAGTTTATTGTGGTGCAGCTGGATTCCTTACCAGAGGATCTAGGTACAAATCCCACTCCAGGGCATATTGGTCATGGACATACTGTGTGAGGACATAGTCATACCATACGAATTTGTTTTTGAGAAGAGAACTCCAACTGATATCCTCATTCTCTTGGAGTTCTTATCACATCACCTTCAACATGCAAGCACTCTGCTAGTTAACCAGCTTTCTTCCCCTTTCCAGAATGAAAACATGAATGTGGTCAAGGAATAAAAAATATATCCAGTCTACATCTTTTTAGGCATCTATTTTTCTTCAGTGCTGCTTGTAACAGTGTCCAAGAAATTCCTAGAGACTCTAGGGCATTCCTAGAGGGTTGGCGACCCTATAATTATTTTTACTGGGTGGACAGCTAACCATCCAACCAGTCTTTACAAAAATAACTGGGGAGAAACCATTTTGGCAAACCAATCTACCAGCCAGCAGAGGAAATTCTAGATCTGCTTGTGTCTGCTCCTGCCTTCAAAACTCTGGCCAAGCCGTAGGTTTCCTCTCTGACTGAAACAGTGAGAGCATCGGGATAGGAAAACCCGCCAAAATAACATCTGAAGTGCATGGGAAGATTCAGCACTACAACAGCAACTTAGAGTGATGGCTGCATATCCATTCAGCTCTCACCCTGGTTAGAAATATCTTTTTTTCTAAATTGCAGTTTTAAAGATTTCCCATTAACTGTAATGGAAAAATAAGCCACATCATTAACAGAAGCTCACATTTCAGACAGCAGCTGGTTGTGTCTGGGGAATTACTAAAGGCAAATTTGAAATTATTTTGTGTCCAGAGCTATCATCTTGCTATGCAGAACAAAATTGAACGTCATTTATTATTGATGAAGTACAATGTTACGGCCTGCAGCCTTATTTTAAGCTTTTCAAATTACACTTTTCTCTTTAACTGTATGTGTTTTGGGAATCATAAAGCCAAGTAATCAATACCAGTGAATGACAGTACCCCACCCCCAGACAAATGAAGAAGTTATCAACAAGATTTCGGTTTCCTGTAACTTTCTCATTAACACAAATCAGAACAAACTTAAATTAATGTGTATTCACAGGTAAATGAAACTTCAAATAAGAAAGTAAATTCACTTCAAGTACAACAAGGATACATCTTTAAAAACCACCAGCAGCCACATCAATCCCTGTGCATGTGATGCCACATGCAGCTGCCAAAGTTCTCTCACTTGATTTCTAGTCTGTGGTATGTCTCACCTTCTCACTTAGTCAATGCACTTATTGAGCAGTTGCATTCCATTCAAGACTGAGGGTATGGTGAGCACCAATAGGTTTTTACATTTACAAATTCTTCTTTGCTCTAAAGGTGCAGCTTTCTGGAGTTCCTTTTTCACCAACCAACCAACCCAATTCACACCATGATGCTCTGATAGAGTTTTCAGCACTTTCGCATGCTTAAGCTATTTGTATCACCTTTAGGATTCAATTCCTTCCAGCTCATTCATATATTTCTTCTCAAGAGTTTCTGGAATCACATGTTTTTCCTTAATGCCAGATTGGAAAACTGACCTTTTCATAAAGAGGTTTGCTGGCTTTTTATCACGAGGTCTGAGTTCTTCTTTCTGCTTTCTCTTTGTGCTTGCATCTGTGCATTGGTCACCTACTGTCTCTAACTCTCCTTTGTGTCCAAGTCAAATAAGAATCATGCTTGCGGTGTTTTAACTGAATTGACACTCTTTAAGCTACCAGTAAAATAAATACCAAATACTGTTAAATTAATATTATATACTGTTCAAAATAATACGTTGAAATTCTTTAAAAATGTAATTTACCCATTTGGAATTAAATATAAAGAAAATGGAAATGATTTTTTTGACTAAATCAAGCCTTAATCTATAGTTCAAAAACTTCCAGCAATGAAGCACATTTCACCATACCATAAAAGCAGAAGTAGGCCATTCAACCCACCGAGTCTAACCCATTATTCAAGCACATCATGACTGAACTGATAATCCTCAACTCCACTTTTTTGCCTTTTCCCTGTACTGGTTCCCTTACTGATTAAAAATCTATCACAGCCTTGAGTATACTTAATGACCCAGCCTCAACAGCCCTCTGTGGTAAAAAAATTCACTAGATTCACTACCTACTAAAAGAAGAAACTCCTCCTCATCTCTGTCTTAAATGTGTGAGCCTTTACAGTAAGATTACACCCTCTGGTCGTAAATTCTCCCACGAGGGGAAACAACCTTCCTCCATCTAGCCAGTCAGATTCTCTAAGAATCTTATACATTTCAATAAGGTGGTCTCTCATTCTTCTAACTTTCAATAAGCAAGGGACTAAAGTGTGTCTAATTAAAACCTGGGCCTGAGCATCAGAGTTCATTCTACTTTAAGGATTAACCCAAGCCTCCTAGCCCACCAGAACTGTCTGTGTGGAGTTTGCACATTCTCCCCGTGTCTGCGTGGGTTTCCTCCGGGTGCTCCGGTTTCCTCCCACAGACCAAAAATGTGCAGGTTAGGTGAATTGGCCATGCTAAATTGCCCGTAGTGTTAGGTGAAGGGGTAAATGTACGGGAATGTGTCTGGATGGATTGCGGGTCGGTGTGGACTTGTTGGGCCGAACGGCCTCTTTCCACACTGAAAGTAATCTAATCTAATCTAAAACACTATCACTGCACTGACAAGACAGCTAGCTTTTGCTGTTGTTATTGAGCGAAACTAATGCCAATTTCTGGAGTCTTCACTTGTGCATTTAAACACGGAAATCCCAACGTTATATCCTGTTCTTCCTATGGCGGCACTGTTGCAGTCTTCACCAATCAAATTCTCATGATCATGGTATTAATTAAGGAAAATTTCCTGTTATAATCACACCAAAGAATGATTGCAAATTTAAACCTTGACCAGTCAGGAGTAACATAGTTTTCGTGGCACAGTTAGTTATAAATAAACAACTTAATTGGCCCTTTAAAATTAATTTATATTTGAAGAGTGTCGTTAATATTTTGTACCTTATTAAGAAAAAACTTTTATATTATAGTTTTTCTCCCCTCTTCTTTTGACCAATCCCACATTTGCTATCAATAAAAATTCTTCAAATTCATTGGTTGAACAGCTTCCCTATCTGTCAGGCTCTCACTAATTCCACAGATTTGCTGTGGGGCGCTGAATTCAACAGATCACCAGGAGACTGAAAATCTGCACTGACAAGTCTGAGGAAAATCTGTGGGTGGATATACACGATGTAATTAACACGAGCGGTTCCGTTTACAGCTCAAAGCAAAATGTTGAGCTACTAGGAAATGGCTAATTATAGGAGGAGAGTGAATCATTCTCCTCTTCCACTCTTCCTTATGTAAATCATGTTACAACTACTAAGTGACTGAATCAGACTCCACTTAGAACAAAGATCTTCTGAAACACACAAAAACAGATCCATCTGCTGCCTTCAGTCAGCTTCGCAGTATTCAGTGTGCAGGGAGCTCAGTCCAGCGGCACTCTGGCTCCCACTGTGGAGAGAAGCAGCTGCTGACTGGAAACAGAGGATAGTGAATGAGGAATTATGTTGTGCTCTGAATGTCAGCTGATCCATAAGCAGCAAGGTTACAAGAAGGTACGATTGTCTCAAAGGCAAATACAAATAAAATCAATACATGATGGCATAAACTTAAGCATTTGGAACAAATTCATTTTAATAGTTTTTATAATTTTTACAAGTTGATGCTTTGGTACTTTTCACAATGATGCATGATGTTCTGCTTAGCATAGTTGACTGGTTGCTCTTTTGAATATTCACATCAATAAGAATGTTATTAAAGTCTTGGCCCTCTCTGCTCCAGTAATAATCTGATCCAGTTGTGAGCTAAGGGGCTGGAATTTACCAACTGGGGGTAAGTCATGACATCTGGGTCAAACATAGGCCACTCCAGTGCACAGTCACATGGCTATACTTAGCATTTTGGGTGTACTTACATTGGAAAGATAGCAGTGGTCCTGGAAGGCAGCTTACCATTGCTTCCTCATGAGTAAATCGAGATGGACGACAAACTCTGGCCTAACCATTGAGACCCACATCCCATGAAAGTATATAGATTTTTATTCCAACCAGTTAAAAAGCAAGTTCCTCTAGAGACCATACTCAGCCTGTGCTTGCAAAATCCCATATAGAATTTCTACTGTGAGTTGTTATCTGTAATTGGGCAACACATTCAACAATCCTGACTGTGCTAATAGCAATACTAGTTTAAGACAATCAGTCCAGCTTGTAACATATTCATTTTTTTTCCTAGAAGGGACATACAGTGAAGCACAACCACTTTTTCACTGCAAACAAAAGGAATATTTTCAAATCTTGTGCCTTTTATAAATTACTGAGAACTTGAGGAGTCATTGGTTTCTCGTTGCTTTCTCCATAGCAACACCTCAGTCAATTTGTCAAATAATCAACACTACTTCCTCGTGCAGTATTAATTTTAATTGATCGTTTGAAATTTACTAATCTAGCATTTGTTCTGATGAGAGGAAGTTGAAAAGCTTTGACATTATCTTTACTTAGATTTAGAATTAGTCATAAAGTGACACCTTATAAATGTCTGGTTCCACTTTCTATGACCCACCTCCAATGTGGAGAGTGTCTCTTTATCTTGTAACAGTCATTATCCAATGAATGGCCAAAATCAGAATGGTTCAACACAGAAAGAGACCATTCTGCCCATTGTATTTGTGTTGTCTGTCTGAAAGAACAATTTACCAAGGGCTGTTCCCTAGTTGTCTTCCTGTAGCCCTGAACATTCTTCTTTTTCAGATAATAAATTCTTTGACAAATATATCGAGGTCTGGGAAGGGATTTGCTTAAATTTGACCAGGCTTGGGAGGCCATTAAACTCTTGAGTCATAAATTTGCAATTCTAACATTAATTTATACAATTGATGTGAACAATGGGTTGGAAAACCAGGACCAGTGCAACAGGGAATCCCAACCCCTTCTCTCCCTCCTGTTTTTTTTAATCCCTGGCCCCTGGCCAGCATCCTTCTCCTGCAAGCTCCATAACATTCAGCTGAACAAGGGAAACTGTGCATGAATAGTTCACTTCAGAGATATATTCAGAGACAGAATAGTTCCACAACTCAGTTGTGCTTCATGAGGAGCTCCTGCATTACGATGAGAAGTCCTGTTCCCAATGGATGGCAGGATAAAAACAGCATAGCTAGAAATGGAGGGGGGAATTAACAGCTCCATTGTGGTTGCACAATATTGGGTGCAGTGTAATCTTATGAGATGACTAGTCATAGAGACTTAGAGTCATAGAGAATAGCAGCTCAGAAAGGTGCTTTCAAATTGTCAAGTCTATGTCAGCGCGAACCTAACTACACTAATCTCATTTCCTGGTAGCATTCACAATAACAAATTTGCAGTTCTGTATTAGAAAGTATAGGCACATTGGCTCAGTGGTTAGCGCTGTTGCCTCACAGCACCAGGGGCCTACTTCGATGCTACCCTCAGGTGACTGGGTGGAGTTTGCACATCCTCGATCAGTGCAGATAATCTCAGGCCAACCATTGGCTTTGAAAGAGTGGCACCAGCTGGTGAGAATGCCATAGGCACAGACTGGCAGGTAGTGGAGAAACTGACAGTTGTGACCACTCTTCATCAGAGTATTGAAGGAAGGCCAATCTCAGCCATGAGTTGTATTGGCAGATAGCTCAGTGAGCTGGCCCTGAGACCCCGGGAACTCTGCCAAAGTAATCAAAGAGCCCAGGTATACAGGGCAGAGCAGCTGGCCCTTGAAAGGGTGAGAAGTGGCTGGCTGGAGCCAATGGAGGCTCTGTTCCATGTGCACAACATTGATAGCTGATCCTTAGACTCTTTGACTATGACACAAATGCACCATCATAATACACAAGGCCTTCAGAAGCTAATAGTCTTCTAAATGATAGCTCTTATCATCACATGATAGCAGTTATTGATGTTACATGGCTCAGTGGAGATGGTCCCACTCAGGCATTAACTGCGATGTCTATGGTGCATGCCCAAATCACCCAGTATCTACCCACTAAAATGTTCGCATGGCTCAAAGTGCTCTGAAACCTGGGACTGACCTACAAGTCATGGCAGGAACAATGAACACACCATCAGACTGTTAAAAATTCAGCTAGTGGAACTCCTACCTGTTCACAATAAGTTCCTGGAAAGTTCCTGGAATAATAAACAGGGGAATATTAAGCTCCTTAAGTGTCCCTTCAACATGCTTGAGGATCCCTCAGCTTCAGATAATTAGACTTAGTCTCTCTGGACTTGAGTAAACGACCATTGTTTCATCAGAATGTGGAAGATTGTACAAATAGGAATTAGGAATGAGACTGATTGTTACTAGTTGGGCTGGAGACATGATGATGGATTCTGATCCCTGGTAGGAAATGCCCAGTAATATTGTTAGGTTGATCTCAGAGTCCAACACTTTCTGCAAATAGCTTTCAATTATAGTTAGCCACTTGGGAAAGGCACAGTACCTCAGCAAGATTCAGAAGATGTGAAGAGAAAGCTGAAAATTAAAATATAATCATTAGAGATAAACAAATACTTGAAACATTTTGCAAAACAATCGGGTGAAATGGAACAACAGTGTTGAAGTGTTTTGTTACAGCATCAGTTGTAACTGAGGAGAGACGTGTAGACAACAAGGGCTAACCTTCCATCTCAGCAACTAGTCTGTCTCTGATGTACCATAATTTGTCAGCTCTCCTTGTGGTATAGTCCATTTTCACACTGCTTCATGATGCTGTCAACACTTTGGGGATATGATAACACAGCAGCAGAAAAAACAACACTAAAATCGGTGGGGAAGTTAGTTGCAATGAAGAAAAAAAAGTTACATGTGGATACGGATAGGTTAGGTGAATGGGCCAAAATTTGGCAGATGGACTTTGACCTGGATAAATGGGAGGTTATTCATTTTGGGGGGAAGACTAGAAGGGCAATTCATCATTTGAATGGAGAGAAATCTTCGGGTATTTCAGTGGAGAAGGATCTGGGTGCCCTCATGCATGAATTGCAGAAAACTAGCATTCAGGTACAGAAGGTAAAGACGTCAAATGGAATGTTGGCATTTATAGCTAAAGGAATAGAACATGAAAGTAGGCAAGTATTACTGTAACTGTATAAGGCATTAATGAGACCATAGCTGAAGAATTATGTTTACTTTGGGTCCACTTACGTGAGGACGAATATAGTTGCATTGGAGGCAGTTCACAGGAGATTCACTAGATTGATTCCAGATATGAAGGGTTTATCTTAGGATAAGGTATTGACAAGTTTAGGCCTATACTCTCAACAATTTAGAAGAATGAGAGGAAATCTAATTGAGGTACACGGAAGATTAATAAAGTAGGTGTGAAACAGATGTTTTCACTTGTCGGGGAATCTAGAATGAGAGCTCATTCTTTTGGGCTATAAGGTGGCAGATTCAAAACACAGATGAGGACAAATTCCTTCTCTCAAAGGGATCTATGGAATTCACTAGCGCAAAGTGCAATGAATGTTGGACACTGTGTAAATTTATGGAGGAGGAAGAGTGTTTTAAATAGCCATGTGCTGAATGGTTATAGAGAGTGGGCAGGAGAATGGAATTGAGACCGAGATGAAATCAGCCATGATTGTACTGAATGTTGGAGCAGGCTGAAGGGACTGAATTACCCCCTCCTGCTCCTCATTTTTATGGTCTTATAAGGGCAGTTAACCAGAGTATGGCATAGAACTGACAGTAAATAGCAACACCTTCCATTTATATAGCCTGTAGGATACCATCGGACAATAAAGAAAGTAACATTTTATCACTTTTTGTATTCATTTATGGGATGGGGTGTTGCTGGCTGGCCAGTGTTTATTGCCCATCCCAAGTTGCCCTTTAGAAGGTAGTGATGAGCTGCCTTCTTGAATCTCTGCAACCCATCTGCTATAGGTTGATCCAGAATGCCCTTAATTGCATTGTCCCTGAAAGGCCTAGATACAAACAAATACAACAGCATCATTGCAAGTTGTCCTCATCTTTAACTCTTTGAGGCCTGGTAAATCTGCACTGCACCTCCTTCAATGCCATTCTGTCATTTTTCAGATGAGTATCCAAAGTTGAACACCTTTCCCCAGATGAGATCAAACTGATACTCCAGCCTAGTGGGCGGCACGGTGGCACAGTGGTTAGCACTGCTGCCTCACAGTGCCAGACACCCGGGTTCAATTCCCGACTCAGGCGACTGACTGTGTGGAGTTTGCACGTTCTCCCCGTGTCTGCGTGGGTTTCCTCCGGTTTCCTCCCACAGTCCAAAGATGTGCAGGTCAGGTGAATTGCCCTAATGTTAGATTAGGGGTATGGTGGGTTGCGCTTCGGCAGGTTGGTGTGGACTTGTTGGGCTGAAGGGCCTGTTTCCACACTGTAAGTAATCTAATCTAAAGTGTAACATGCTCTCCACTGTATCGCAACCTGGTTAATTTAAAGACCATTCTTTACAATTACTGTCTGTATCTATTAGCTTTATTTCATGAAATGTACTTCTGCGGATGCAATCCTTTCCTTCCCACATTTCCTAGCCTCTGGGCCTTAAGAAAATATTCCAAATAGCTTTTCTCAGATCTAAAACACTATTTTTACCAAAGAATTCTGCATCAGGCATACAGCCCTTAATACCATACTTAAGCATGACCAGCTGTATTTTGTATAACCTCGGGGATGTCTATTAAATACCTAATCCTAACCCGTTGTGGGATTAGGTGTTGTTCTGGCATGGAGGGTCAAGCTATTGAATTTGATTTTGTGGCACCAATTTCAAACCGGAAAACTTGAGAAATATATACCTTAATAAATTTGTTAAATAAATAACTTGCTTTCATACATATTCGTATCAGGAATCAGGAATGCTCCTATCAGGAATTCACATAAAAATACTGAAGTTGAACTTTTCCATATAAAGATATGGAAAAGGGTATAAACCGACTGACTCCCACAGCTACCTAGACTACACCTCCTCCCACCCTGCCCCCTGTAAAAACGCCATCCCATATTCCCAATTCCTTCGTCTCCACCGCATCTGCTCCCAGGAGGACCAGTTCCAATACCGTACAGCCCAGATGGCCTCCTTCTTCAAGGACCGCAGATTCCCCCCAGACGTGATCGACGATGCCCTCCACCACATCTCCTCCACTTCCCGCTCCTCCGCCCTTGAGCCCCGCTCCTCCAACCGCCACCAAGACAGAACCCCACTGGTTCTCACCTACCACCCCACCAACCTCCGTGTACAGCGTATCATCCGCCGTCATTTCCGCCACCTCCAAACGGACCCCACCACCAGGGATATATTTCCCTCCCCTCCCCTATCAGCGTTCCGCAAAGACCACTCCCTTCGTGACTCCCTCGTCAGGTCCACACCCCCCACTAACCCAACCTCCATTCCCGGCACCTTCCCCTGCAACCGCAGGAAATGTAAAACTTGCGCCCACACCTCCTCCCTTACTTCTCTCCAAGGCCCCAAGGGATCCTTCCATATCTGCCACAAATTCACCTGCACCTCCACACACATCATCTATTGCATCCGCTGCACCCGATGTGGCCTCCTCTATATTGGGGAGACGGGCCGCCTACTTGCGGAACGCTTCAGGGAACCCCTCTGGGACACCCGGACCAACCAACCCTACCACCCTGTGGCTCAACACTTTAACTCTCCCTCCCACTTCACCGAGGACATGCAGGTCCTTGGACTCCTCCATCGGCAGAACATAACAACATGACGTTTGGAGGAAGAGCGCCTCATCTTCCTCCTGGGAACCCTTCAACCACAAGGAATGAACTCAGATTTCTCCAGTTTCCTCATTTCCCCTCCCCCCACCTTGTCTCAGTCGGTTCCCTCAACTCAGCACCGCCCTCCTAACCTGCAATCTTCTTCCTGACCTCTCCGCCCCCACCCCACTCCGGCCTATCACCCTCACCTTGACCTCCTTCCACCTATCACATTTCCATCGCCCCTCCCCCAAGTCCCTCCTCCCTATCTTTTATCTTAGCCTGCCTGGCACATTCTCCTCATTCCTGATGAAGGGCTCTGGCCCGAAACGTCGAATTTCCTGTTCCTTGGATGCTGCCTGACCTGCTGTGCTTTAACCAGCAACACATTTTCAGCATATAAAGATATGAGCTGCTTCATGGCAACTAATTTCAGATTCATTTTGGACAACGCTAGAAATAAACGTTGTCAGGTAAATGCTATTTGATAAAAATCAAAACTTGGGTAAACTCATGTTCAACTAACAGAACAGCTCCAATAATCCTAGCACTAGGTATAAACATGATGAACTTCAGCTTTTAATTTATATTCAAATAGCATCAATATTTTCAGGAAGAAACAACCGTTATGAAATATGATATTACACTTTAATGCAAAATTACATTTTCATTTGGAAATAATTAAAACAAAATCATCTTTAGTCAGCCATTAATGTTCTATTCTGTTCCACCTGCAGATGGCAAACATGTACCACAGTCTGGCAGCAGCTGTTTCTTATTAAATTTATTTCAGTAAAAGTAACAAGTTATTTTATAAACCTGGAAGCAAAAGCCTAAGTCCTAAATGGTGCTCCCAGTTATAATGTTCATGCATGAATGGGCCTCCTTGTTATGGCTTTCATTTTGTGAGTTGGGTTCCCAGAGTGGCTTCATGAGCTGGGGGCAGAAGGCAGACATCGAAGGGATTAAGATGCATCATAAATAACTGAGTTCTACTTCCAACGTGTGCTGAAAATACTCTTCATATTTCATATTGCAGGTAAAGTCAAATTGATCCAGATACTCCAATGACCATCGGGACAGATTACACTGACAGTAATTATCTTTAAACTGTTCATTAAACTATTGAAGATTTTTCTGGCTAAGTTTCAGAGTTCAGGCCTATTTATCTCTCCACCCCGAGGCTCCCAGCCTCATTGCTGATGAAGGGCTTTTGCCCGAAATGTCGATTTTCCTGCTCTTCCGATGTTGCCTGACCTGCTGTGCTTTTCCAGCACCACACTCTTGACTCTAATCTCCAGCATCTGCAGTCTTCACCCTCGCCTGTTCCAAATATGTCTATTAGAGGAAACCAGGGAGAAACACATTCTGTATAAGAGTAGCAACCCAGGCCAATACATGTACCTTTTCTATTACACTATGTCCCCAGTATTTCAGGAATTAAAAATGCCTTAAGGCATCTTGATAGTCACTGGGGGAAAGCTGAGAGCAGGGTAGTGTGGGTAGGTGGGTATCAATGGAGTAGGGTGCCAGGTGGGTGAAGTGAGTAGGGTGCCAGTTGGATAAGATGAATGGGGTGTAGAATGTCTGTCAGTGAGGGTGATTAATGTGTGAGGTAGGTGGTTGGGTTTTGGTCAAGTTATGCTGGTCAGTTCCAGCAGGGTTGGGCTGGGCTAGGGATGTCAGATCCATTAGGGCCTGTCAGATCAGGCTACAGGTTGTGGGGCTGGGTCCAGCAATGTGGTGTTTGGGTCAGGGGTGTGGGCTGGTGGTGACACATCAGGGGTTGTCAAGAAGTATTATTGGGGGAGGGGCCAATTGGGGGTGTCAGTTCAGTAATTACCTAGAGCAGGCTTTTAATCTTCTAACATTTCTTGAGCAACTATTCAGCTGAAATGAGTTGTTACTCCCAGAATTCTCTGACAATAGTGGACTCCTTTGGAGATTCCAAACACGTGGAATTGTTCATCAGAAAATTCCTGGGCAATTCACATGCAGTTAATTGTGTTATGGTTTCTGTCTAGTCTTGATCCAGTCAATGTTTCATCAGCATCGTTAGCCATTGGAATATCTAGGCCAATTGTTTAGTCAATCAAATACATGGTCTCCATTTTGTAAATACTGCTACTATAATGAATGATGTCAGCTACCTACCTCCCTAGTTTGGGATACGATATGAGATATGAATTTCTGAAATCTTTGAAGTGTCCACTTTATTTTGTGCAATAATACTAAATTAGTAATAGTAAATTGACAACCAAATTTACATTTTTCCACTTATTAACTTCAATCAATGGCTAATTCAGTGCTAGACATGGGAAGATGATTGCATCGTGGTAATATCATTAAATTTATAATGATATTGCTTTGGTGTCATGGGTTCAAATCCCATTAAAGCAATTGTTGAAATTTGAATCACTGTATACACTTGGAATTGAAAGCTGTTTTCAGGAATGCTGATTGTGAAAAATGATCAATTGTTGTAAAAAGTCATCTCGTTCATGAATGTCCTTTAGAGTTGGAAATTTGCCAACCTTACCTGATCTGGCCTACACGTCACTTGAAAGCCACAGCAAAGTGGTTGATTCTTAACTGCCCTCTGAAATGGCATAGCAAGCCTTACTAGTGGTGCCCACATTCCATGAAAGAATACTAGATAAAAATATTTTACAGTATCACTGTGCTAATACCGTGATTACCACTACTGGCACTGCATGGTATCTTCCACATCTGAAGTAGTTCACTGCCTTGTCTCAGGCCTACCAAATGATCAGTGGTTGAGGATACATCACTGTCAGATCTTTACAGAACAGACATTGTTTTTGATAATAAGATGATTTATTCCATGATAGGAATAAGTACACATAAGTAATTGAAAGTCAGGGATAATTACTAGGATTCATGAGCAGTACTGAATAGAGGTAGGGTATCCTTTACCCACACATTTGAAAACAAAAGTACCTTATTACCAAGCCTTTTTTTGAAAGGGGACTCGAACAGACCTATAAGCACACTGAAGTCAGACTGTTTGGAAACAAATGTCATGTGGCTCGAACAGAATCAAAAACAAAGTTTTTTCTTCCAAAGACCCGACCTCTACGTGCCTGTCCAAGCACACTCAAATTTCTTGGGGATAAAAATTTCACTTTTCAATCCATTTGGACCAAAAAACATTTTTTTCAAAGGGCCTGAATGGACCTAAACTGACCCAAACAGGTCTCAGTGGTAGATGTAGCAACAAATGGAGACCAAGAATAATAAGTACAGAGAAAATAAAATATGTTTACAGATATTAGGGTTTTGATAAAGATAATGTGAACCCATTCCCTAACAGACTAGGGTATGATGAGTTCGAGTGAAATAAATATTTTGCTTTAGATTGTGAAATGAGGTTTTATATTAAATGACCTTAGGTGGTAGATACATATATCCAAAAATCCCCAAATATCCTTCATCTGAAAAACAGATAGTCCTACGGTTTTCAGACACAGGATTGTGAAGGCTAGTGGAAAACTCATTTCCTGCACCTTCATGCAGACTGTGTAGTGAGTACAATATAGCAAGAATATAAACTTCTTCAGGCCCTTTACCATATAGAACAATCATAAAATGTCAAAATATGCTGTACCTACTTTGGACAAACTACAAACATGAGAAACAATCTACACAAAAGTAAGGTGTGAAACGCTTTGAAAGAGGGGGTGGCAGAAATGAATTCAAAGACATGAAAACAGCAAGGGAGGTGAATGCACCCATGGAAGCAAATGCTGGAGAAAAAAGAAAGTACAGTAGCCAAATAATTTTTGCTGCATAGTTATAGTTAGTTTTTAGCAGTCATGTGTGCTCTTTTAGAGTTTATATGTAAGGTTTAAAATATGCACTTGGACTGTGCTACTTTCCACATGCTAGAAACATAGTTTAATGTTTATAGAGTCAATTGGAAGTATATGTAACTATGAAGAGAAGATTCCACCACATTCGTTTCATTACCATTTCCGGTATTTAATAAAAATGCAAAAGATGACTTGTGCAAAATCCGGGTTAAGATGCTTTACTTAAGCTCTTGGTCTGCCCAGTTTGATAGAGTCGATGGTTTGTTTCCTGTACAAGTTGCACCTCACTCGAATCAAATCAGTTCAATAATGTTAGAGATGATATTAATTTACCAGGGAGAAAACCCAAAGTACCAACCTGTTTCTATCAAGACAAAGGCAAAGTTTTTTTTCTCAATTGCCAAAACTCAAGGCGTCTACATGCCTGATGATATCAACAAGCAAAGTTTCAATTCTTATGTTTCAAAGGTAAGCTTCCCTTCAACTTTTATTTGAATTTCAGGATTATACCTATCAAAATTCTTCAAACATTTACTTGAACAATAGATACATTTTGGGTTCAAATTTCTCGCCTGGGGTTGCTGGAGGCTCCCTGCCTCCATTGTGCATGAGTAATTTCCCCTGTGAGACATCAAAAAGTGTGCAGAAAATGAATCATCCACAATCAAATACCAAAGAGAATTTTCAGCTAGTTTTGTGTGTGTTGGAGTTCCCGAATTGCCCATCAGATTTCAATGAACAGAACAATGTGACTTGGATCCATTGCGTAGCATCAACGTTGCAGAAACCTTTCCAGAGCATGGGCAAACTCAGAACCAAAGTCCAAAGTCAAAAGGAAATAATCATTCAGAGCCAAACACATACCTGCCTTTCATTTCCCACAAGCGAAACACTCAGTCTCAACTGGATTACCAGCAAGTGCACATGACAAAAGTACTTAAAAACACCACATTTTACTAGTTTTGCCGATTTCAGATACTACTGCAATGCCATATTGGGTTGTTCACTACCATCAAGTCTCCTTTTAATTAACCTGTTCAAATATGTTGTAATGCACCTCTGGAACAGGTGGGACTTGAACCTTGGCCAAGGTAGAGACACTGCTACTGTGTTTCAAAATCCTGCACCTTTCTGCATCTTGAATTTGGGGCCCATACAATTATCAATGGCAAAGGATAAACCACTGGTCAGTCTATACAGAACAGGCACTTGCATTACAAAACACATTTGATTATTGCGTGATAGTAATGGACACAACTTATATTTACTTGTTCGGCAGGATCACTAAAGAGGTAAAAACAATGACTGCAGATGCTGGAAACCAGTTTAGGTTAGAGTGGTGCCGGAAAAGCACAGCAGTTCAGGCAGCATCTGAGGAGCAGTAAAATCGACATTTCGGGCAAAAGCCCTTCATCAGGAATACAGCTGATGAAGGGCTTTTGCCTGAAACGTCGATTTTACTGCTCCTCGGATGCTGCCTGAACTGCTGTGCTTTTCCAGGATCACTAAAGAGTCTTGTGAGCTGTACTGAAACATCTGTTCCCTTCAAGTACTTGTGCAGAACATGATAATGTTCCTCCAAAGACTGTATGACACCATCAGATTATCATAGAATCCCTACAGTATGGAAACAGGCCCTACAGCCCAACAAGTCCACAACGACCCTCCGGAGAGCATCCCACCCAAACCCATTCCCTGTATATTGACTAACCCACCTAACCTTCACATCCCTGAACACTATGTGCAATTCACCTAAACTGCATATCTTTGGATTGCAGGAGGAGACCGGAGCACCCAGAGGAAACCCATGCCGACATGGGGAGAATGTGAAAACTCCACATAGATTGTCACCCAAGGCTGGAATCGAACTCAGGTCCCTGGATCTGTGAGGCAGCACTGCTAACTACTGAGCCACCATGCCAACCCAACAGTGGAGCCCAACAATAGCTCCTTCAGAATCATTACCTCATACAGCATCCCTATTGTTAACATATCTTTGAATTGCTCAATGTTATGGATGGGTCTAAAGTTAGAAGCAGATACTTGCCACATCTCTGGCAGTGATGTCACAGGCTTTGCAACTGTTTGGGCACTGACTATCACTGAGTCAGCAGCAGCCTAAATAAATTCAAAAACGTAAGTTAGAAAATGCTAAGGTAGGCAACAAATCAATGGTTACCAGTAACTGGTCAGGAAGCATTCAAGGAGCAGGAGAATCGATGTTTCAGGCATGAGCCCTTCTTCCTGAAGTAGAGCTCATGCCTGAAACGTCGATTCTCCTGCTCCTTGGATGCTGCCTGACCTGCTGTGCTTTTCCAGCAACACATTTTCAGCTCTGATCTCCAGCATCTGCAGTCCTCACTTTCTCCTCAAAGAGGTTACCAGTAACTCACAAGATCTGAAAATAGTATAATCAGACTAATGGGAGAAAAGTTTCCTTTCAGTGGCATGTTTAAAGATTTCATGTCTATTCATTCTGAAATTGGAGAACCAAATCGTTTTATTTTTGCCCAGACTACATTAAAGTGGCTGGCATACAAATGGACTTAGGGCAGTAGGACGTGCATTTCTGAAGGCAGTGTGATGGCATGTTGTTGTGACTGAGAACAGGAGCTTTATCCAATGTCTGGTTCTTGTTCTACTGTACTTCACTTCACTCTTTACTTTTCAATTATTATTCTCACTTAGACACTGAGAGCAATGGGCAAGCATGTCCTTGTCAAGAGGGCTGCTCTTCACTGTCCCTCAAACTGCACAGGCTGCAAGCCTCAAAGTGGGGGTGACTTCTAAGTGACTTGAAAATAAAATCTGTTGGAAATCACAGTGGGTGTCCCAGAGGTGTTCCCTGAAACGTTCCGCAAGTAGGCAGCCTGTCTCCCCAATGTAGAGGAGACCACATTGAGTACAGCGGATACAGTAAATGATGTGTATGGAGGTGCAGGTGAATTTGAGATGGATAAAGAAGGATCCATTGGGGCCTTAGAGGGAAGTGAGGGAGGAGATGTGGGCCCAAGTTTTGCATTTCTTGCGGTTGCAGGGGAAGGCGCCAGGCGTGGAGGATGGATTGGTGGGGGGTGTGGACCTGACGAGGGAGTCACGGAGGGAGTGGTCTCTCCTGAATGCTGACAGGGGTGGAGAGGGAAATATATCTCTGGTGGTGGAGTCTGTCTGGAGGTGGCGGAAATGACGACGGATGATACGATGTATCCGGAGGTTGGTGGGGTGAAGGTGAGGACCAGTGCAGTTCTGTTCTGGTGGCAATTGGAGGGGTGGGGTTCAAGGGCAGAGGTGCGGGAAGTGGAGGAGATGCGGTGGAGAGCATCGTCGACCACGTTGGAGGGGAAATTGTGGTCTTTGAAGAGGGAAACCATTTGAGTTGTTCGGTAGTGGAATTGGTCCTCCTGGGAGCAGATGCGGCAGAGGAGGAGGAATTGGGAATATTGGATGGCGTTTTTACAGGGGGCAGGGTGGGAGGAGGTGTAATCTAGGTAGCTGGGGGAGTCGGTCCTTTGTAGTAAATGTCCGTGTTGAGTCGGTCGCCCGAGATAGAAATGGAGAGGTCTAGGAAGGGGAGGGAGGAGTCTGAGAGGGTCCAGGTAAATTTGAGGTCAAAGTGGAAGGTGTTAGTAAAGTGGATGAATTGTTCAACCTCCTCATGGGAGCATGAAGTAGCGCCAAAACATTCATCGATGTAGCGGAGGAAAAGGTGGGGTGTGGTGCCAGTGTAGCTACGGAAGATGGACTGTTCCACATATCCAACAAAGAAGCAGGCATAGCTGGGGCCCATAGGGTGCGCGTGGCTACTCCTTTGGTTTGGAGGAGGGGAGGATTGGAAGGAGAAGTTGTTAAGTGTGAGGACCAGTTCAGTCAGTCGAAAGAGGGTGTCAGTGGAAGGGTACTGGTTGGGTTGGCGGGAGAGGAAGAAGTGGCGAGCTTAGAGGCCTTCGTGATGGGGGATGCAGGTGTACAGGGACTGGATGTCCATCGTGAAGGTAAGGCGTTAGGGGCCAGGGAAGGAAGCGAAAATCATGGAGGAGGTGGAGGGCATGGGTGCTGTCCCAAACGTAGGTGGGGAGTTCTTGGACTAAGCGGGACAGGACAGTGTCGAGGTAGACTGTACCTCGACACTGTCCTGTCCGCCTTAGTCTACCTCGACATTGTCCTGTCCCCCTTAGTCTACCTCGACACTGTCTTGTCCCCCCAGTCCAAGAACTCCCCACCTACGTTCGGGACACCACCCACGCCCTCCACCTCCTCCATGATTTTCGCTTCCCCGGTCCCCAACGCCTTATCTTCACGATGGACATCCAGTCCATATACACTTCCATCCCCCATCACGACGGCCTCTAAGCCCTCCAATTCTTCCTCTCCCACCGACCCAACCAGTACCCTTCCACTGACACCCTCTTTCGACTGACTGAACTGGTCCTCACTCTTAACAACTTCTCCTTCCAATCCTCTCACTTCCTCCAAACCAAAGGAGTAGCCATGGGCACCCGCATGGGCCCCAGCTATGCCTGCCTCTTCGTTGGATATGTGGAACAGTCCATCTTCCGTAGCTACACTGGCACCACGCCCCCACCTTTTCCTCTGCTACATCGATGAATGTTTTGGCGCTACCTCGTGCTCCCACGAGGAGGTTGAACAGTTCATCCACTTTACTAACACCTTCCACCCCAACCTCAAATTTACCTGGACCGTCTCAGACTCCTCCCTCCACTTCCTAGACCTCTCCATTTCTATCCCGGGCGACTGACTCAACACAGACATTTACTACAAACCGACCGACTTGCACAGCTACCTAGATTACACATCCTCCCACCTTGCCCCCCTGTAAAAACACCATCCCATATTCACAATTCCTCCACCCCCGCCACATCTGCTCCACTATAATAGACAATAGACAATAGACAATAGGTGCAGGAGTAGGCCATTCTGCCCTTCGAGCCTGCACCACCACTCAATATGATCATGGCTGATCATCCTTAATCAGTATCCTGTTCCTGCCTTATCTCCATAACCCTTGATTCCACAATCCTTGAGAGCTCTATCCAACTCTTTCCTAAATGAATCCAAAGACTGGGCCTCCACTGCCCTCTGGGGCAGAGCATTCCACACAGCTACCACTCTCTGGGTGAAGAAGCTTCTCCTCATCTCTGTCCTAAATGGTCTACCATGTATTTCTAAGCTGTGTCCTCTGGTTTGGCACTCACCCATCAGCGAAAACATGTTTCCTGCCTCCAGAGTGTCCAATCCTTTAATAATCTTATGTCTCAATCAGATCCCCTCTCAGTCTTCTGAACTCAAAGGTATACAAGCCCAGTCGCTTCAGTCTTTTAGTGTAAGGTAACCTAGCCATTCCAGGAATTGACCTCGTGAACCTACGCTGCACTCCCTCAATAGCCAGAATGTCTTGCCTCAAATTTGGAGACCAGAACTGCACACAGTACTCCAGGTGTGGTCTCACCAGGGCCCTGTACAACTGCAGAAGAACCTCTTTGCTTCTATACTCAATCCCTCTTGTTATGAAGGCCAGCATGCTATTAGCCTTCTTCATTACCTGTGTACCTGCATGCTTACCTTCATTGACTGGTGTACAAGAACACCCAGATCTCTCTGTACAGCTCCTTTACTTAAATTGATTCCATTTAGGTAGTAATCTGCCTTCCTGTTCTTGCCACCAAAGTGGATAACCATACAATTATCTACATTAAACTGCATCTGACATGCATCTGCCCACTCACCTAACTTGTCCAGGTCACCCTGTAATCTCCTAACATCCTCATCACATTTCACCCTGCCACCCAGCTTAGTATCATCAGCAACTTTGCTAAAGTTGTTGCTAATACCATCTTCTATATCATTAATATATAATGTAAAAAGCTGCAGCCCCAGCACTGATCCCTGCGGTACGCCACTGGTCACTGCCTGCCATCCCGAAATGGAGCCGTTTATCACTACTCTTTGTTTTCAATCAGCCAACCAACTTTCAATCCAAGTTAGTACTTTGCCCCCAATACCATGTGCCCTAATTTTGCTCACTAACCTCCTATGTGGGACTTTATCAAAAGCTTTCTGAAAGTCCAGGTACACTACATCTACTGGATCACCCTCGTCCATCTTCAGAGTTACATCCTCAAAAAATTCCAGAAGATTAGTCAAGCGTGATTTCCCCTTCATAAATCTATACTGCCTCTGACCTATCCTGTTACTACTATCCAGATGTGTCATAATTTCATCCTTTATAATAGACTTCAGCATCCTTCCCACCACTGAGGTCAGACTAACTGGTCTATAATTTCCTGCTTTCTCTCTCCCACCTTTCTTAAAAAGTGATACAACATTAGCCACCCTCCAATCCGCAGGAACTGATCTGGAATCTATCGAACTCTGGAAAATAATCACCAATGCATCCACGATTTCCCGAGCCACCTCCTTCAGTACCCTGGGATGTAGACCATCAGGCCCCGGGGACTTATCAACCTTCAGACCTAACAGTCTCTCCAATACCAATTCCTGGGAAATATAAATTCCCTTCAGTTCAGGTCCTTCAGCCACTGTTACCTCAGGGAGATTGCTTCTGTCTTCCCCAGTGAACACAGATCTGAAGGACCAATTCAACTCTTCTGCCATTTCTTTGTTCCCCGTAATATATTCTCCTGTTTCTGTCTTCAAGGACCCAATTTTAGTCTTATCCATTTTTAGCCTTTCACATACCTAAAAAAGGTTTTACTATCCTCCTTTATATTATTGACCAGTTTACCTTCGTACCTCATTTTTTCTCTGCGTATTTCCTTCTTAGTAATCCTCTGTTGTTCTTGAAAAGCTTCCCAGTCCTCCGTTTTCCCACTTATCTTTGCTATGTTATACCGAACAACTCAAATGGCCTCCTTCTTCAAAGACCGCAATTTCCCCTCCGACGTGGTCGATGACGCTTTCCACCGCATCTCCTCCACCTCCTGCACCTCCGCCCTTGAACCCAGCCCCTCCAGTTGCCACCAGGACAGAACCCCATTGGTCATCACCTTCCACCCCACCAACCTCCAGATACATCGTATCATCCTCCGTCATTTCCGCCACCTCCAGACAGACCCCACCACCAGGGATATATTTCCCTCCCCTCCCCTATCAGCGTTCAGGAGAGACCACTCCCTCCACGACTCCCTTGTCAGGTCCACACCCCCCACCAACCCAACCTCCACTCCAGGCACCTTCCCCTGCAACCGCAAGAAGTGCAAAACTTGTGCCCACACCTCCCCCCTCACCTCCCTCCAAGGCCCCAATGGTTCCTTCTATATCCGTTGCACATTTACCTGCACCTCCACACACATCATTTACTGCATCCGCTGCACTCAATGTGGTCTCCTCTGCATTGGGGAGACAGGCCGCCTCCTTTCGGAGCGTTTCAGGGAACACCTCTGGGACACCCGCACCAACCAACCCAACCGCCCCCTGGCTGAACACTTTAAACTCCCCCTCCCACTCCGCCAATTACATGCAGGTCCTTGGCCTCCTCCATCGCTAGACACTGGCCACATGACGCCTGGAGGAAAAGCACCTCATCTTCCGCCTAGGAACTCTCCGACCACACGGGATGAATGTAGATTTCTCCAGCTTCCTCATTTCCCTTCCACCCACCTTATCTCAGTCCCAACCCTCTGATTCAGCATCGCCCTCTTGACCTGCAATCTTCTTCCCGACCTCTCCGCCCCCACCCCCTCTCCGGCCTATCACCCTCACCCTCACCTCCTTCCACCTATCGTATTCCCAGCACCCCTCCCCCAAATTCCCTCCCCCCTACCTTTTATCTCAGCCCGCTTAGCACACCAGTCTCTTTCCTGAAGTAGGGCTTATACCTGAAACGTCGATTCTCCTGCTCCTCGGATGCTGCCTGGCCTGCTGTGTTTTTCCAGCACCACATTTTTCAACTCTGGTACTCCAGC
Source organism: Hemiscyllium ocellatum (assembly GCF_020745735.1). Lineage (NCBI taxonomy): Eukaryota > Metazoa > Chordata > Chondrichthyes > Orectolobiformes > Hemiscylliidae > Hemiscyllium > Hemiscyllium ocellatum. The sequence goes on from NC_083425.1 coordinate 37,215,891, forward strand.
ATCTGCTAGGAAATCACAGTAGGTCAGGCAGCATCCGTGGAGAGAGAGAGAAAGCTAATGTTTCAAGTCTAGATGACTCTTCATCACTGCAAAGTGACTGACAGATTCTGCTCCACAAGTGATTGAGTCAAGGTGCTCAGTTACAAATGGGATACTTGGGACCATAGGATCAGGGACTGGCACTGTGCAACCACCTGTAGACTGCATTTGACTGTCAAAAATATAATTAGTCATTTTGTTGTTTCAACATGAATGTCAAAATTTAATTTAACTTGATTTTAATTTAATGGAATTTAATTTACCACCAATATACCCTCATGTATAACTGAAACAGGTGCCTTATTTAAAGCACAGAGTCCAATTAATGCAAGAGTAAAGTGAAAAAGAGGATAGGAACAATGTAGAAGCACATGAAAAATCACAGGAAAACACCAACTAATCCATCTATCTCATTCCAGCAAGACAAAAGTGTGCAGGTTAGGTAAATTGGCCATGCTAAATTGCCCATAGTGTTAGGTGAAGGGGTAAATGTAGGAGAATGGGTCTGGGTAGGTTGCTCTTCGGAGGGTCGGTGTGGACTTGTTGGGCCGAAGGGCCTGTTTCTATACTGTAAATAATGTAATAACTTCCTGACTGTAATACCAAAAATGATGAATAACCACAATGAGCACTGACATATGTGCATGAATGGACACAAGATGGCACACTTACAAGTGCGCAAAGAGATTAGATTTTTAACTTCAATATAGGTAAAGAAGAAATGATGGCTTGGCTGGAGCTGGGTGAAGATATCTTCAGTCCGTCAGTAATAACAGAAAAGATGGATTACACAGCAGCTGATGCTGTTGTAAGTTTTTACAGTAATTGAGTTAAAACAATTCATTTAATCTCTAGTTCTAATGACTTTGGTCATGTAAAGAATGAAGAAATGAGGGTGGTTAATGCAAGTGAAGTCATTTCAGAGAGACAAGGGGAACATGTTATGTCAATTGATAGGGCTCGTATGGGGGGATTTTGAATTCACTAATATCATAAAGAAATCGCAGACATATACTTGAACTACAAATGATCTTATCAGCTGTCCCCATGGAGAGTGATGCAGCTGCATGTTCATCCTGTCTGCTTCTTGCTGTAAGACAAAATGAAATGTATCTCACTCTCTCAGATTGCAGAGTCTCAGTCGCTTTCTCAATGTGGCATGAGATGTTGCAAATATCACTTGCTCCAACTACGAAGGAACAAGATGTTTAAAGTTTCGTGGCCAAAGTCAGTGAGCACATTATTCTCACTCTCTCCTGAGGTTGCAATTGCACTGCAACAGATTTCAGTGTGGACAGCCAAGTAAAGCAGAGACATCTAACACACTGACTGGGAATTTATGGGGCAATAACAGCCCCACTCCCAACCAGAAAGGCCAGGCAAACCCATCTGGGCTGATAATGGACGTCCAATTGGGATTTTAGGATCCTCTGGACAACTTGTGCCTAAGAGCTGACAATCAGTGTAACTGCAGCTCCCCAGTCCCAATAGCACTACCAGAACAGGTGGCTACTCCAGGAACTGCAGGACGTTCTGTCCAGCTACAATGGATAATTCCTTGGAAGTGAGCAGAGTTTGTGGCCATAGGCAGATCCCACCAAGAGAAAATCAGAGGAAATGAAATAGGTTAATGGGGTCGTTTAGGGGAAGTTGAGTGAACTTTAATGCCGAGGTGGCTCTTTGTAAGGCACAGAATATCACCGAGGGAGAACTGTCTCCTACCTTCCTCCTTGAGCCCAAAAGGAGACTGCCAGAGGTATTTCTGGTGCCTAACAATCTCCTCAAATGATGGTACCTGGCTCTGAGAGGAACTTAATAGTCAGAATTGGCCTCAGTGCAGTTGGTCTATCTGCCTTTTTCACTATTGCTGTTAGAATGCGAGCACCAACTTTTGTTTCTTCCTAATTTTACTGGTCTCTGGGAGCCTGTAAAATATTTGCTCACTGCTGTTCAAGGCGGGGAATTGCTCTGAGCAGTCAATAGATTCAGTTGCCTGCGAAGAGCCTAATCTACCTCTTCCTTCTTCCAAAAGCTCGACCTGCTCTATGTCATCTCTGCTCATTCTCCCCATGGGGATTACAAGCTATTGCACTGGTGTCTAGGTGCAAGTGATCTATGCAGACTCCTCCTTCAAGTCAAGACAAAGTATGTTGACATAAACGGCACCATTCCTTGGAGATGTCACGAACTTTAAACAATTCTCGGAACCTACAGATTTTCCCGAATCACAGAAACATCCACATGAAGTTTTCAGCACCTTGCCAGAAAACTATTGATTGTTTAATACATTAGGCGGATTTTTCTTCCTACTGCTGAAGGCATGGTCAGTTGTGCATGTTTAAGTGAGGCCATTATCTGAAGCCTACTCTGCATATTTCTGATGGACATTCCCTGCACACATACCATTGCCCTCAATAAAACGATGCCTGCATAGTAAGCACCATATGTGTGTATGTGTATCACATACATCAATTTAGAAACACAATTGGACTGGTAGAGCTGTATGATCACATCTGAGTTTTATGAGCAGTGTTCATAATCCTTGGACAATACATAATTATAAAAAAATTAAAGTCCCTTGTGGGGACAATGTCCTACCTTCACATTGAGAATACCCTCTATCACATTATGTCACACTATCACATGCTAAATGGGACAGACTTTGAACAGATATAGCAACTCAAGACTGGACATCCATGAGGTGCTGTGAGTCATCAACAACAGTAGGATTGTACTCCAGCACAATCTGTAATTTCATAGCCTGGCATATCTCCCACTCAACCATTACCATCAAGCCAGGGGATCAATCCCATGCAGTGGGCAGTGGAGGAGGTCATATCGGGAACAGCACCGGGGATACTTAAAAATGACATGTCAAACTGGTGAAGTCACCAAACAGGACCATTTGTATACCAAACAGCATAAACAACAAGTGAAAGACAGAACTAAGTGATCCCACAACCAATGGATCAGATCTAACCTCTGCAGTCCTGCCACATCCAGTCATGAACGGTGGTGGACAATCAAACAATTCACTGGAGAAAGAGGCTCTACAAATAGCTCCATAGTTAATAATGGAAAAGTCCAGCTTATCAGGGCAAAGATACAAAGCTGAAGCATTCGCAGCAATCTTCAGCCAGACATATCAAGTGGATGATTCATCTTTACCTCCACCAAGTGGTCCCCAACATCATAGGTTGCCAGTCTTCACCCAATTCAATTCACTCCATGTGATACCAATAAATGGTTGGAGGCACTGGATAACTGCAAAGACTGAGTCCTGACAACATTCCAGTCATAGTACTGAAGACTTGTGCTCCAGAACTTGCCGCTCCCCTAGCCAAACTCTTCCCACCCAGTTACAACACTGGCATCTACCCGCCAATGTGGAAAATTGCCCAGGTATGACGTGTACACAAAAAAACTGGACAAATTCAACCCAACCAATTACCACATCAGTAATGTGATAGGTGTCATCATGAATGCTATCAGGCAGCACTCGCTCAGCAATAACCTGTCTGATGATGGCCAGTTTGGATTCCGCCAGGGCCATTCAGCTCCAGGCCTCATTATAGCCTTGCTTCAAACATGGACAAAAGAACTGAATTCCAAAGACAAATGAGTGCCTTTGATATCAAGGCCACATTCAACTGAGTGTGGCATCAAAGAGCCCTAGCAAAGCTGGTATCGGGGGCAAACTCTATGTGTTCGAGTCATACCCACCATACAAGAAGATGGTTGTGGTTGTTGGAGGACAGTCATCTTCAAGTGTTTCTCAGGGTGGTGTCCTAGACTCAACCATCTTAAAACTGTTTCATCAATGACCTTTCCTCCATCATAGTGTCAGAATTAGGGATGTTTGCTGATGATTGCACGATGTTCACCACCATTTGCAACTCCTCAGATACCGAAGCAGTCCATGTTCAAATGCAACAAGATTTGGACGATATCCAAGCTTGGACTGACACGTGGTAAGCTGGAAAAGTGCAGCAGGCCAGGCAGCATCCAAGGAGCAGGAGAATTAATGTTTCAGGCATGTGCCATTCTTCAGCCTTGGATGCTGCCTGGCCTGCTGCGCTTTTCCAGCAACACATTTTCAGCTCTGATCTCCAGCATCTGCAGTCCTCACTTTCTCCTGACACATGGTACGTAACACTCATGCCACACAAATGCCAGGCACTGACTATCTCCTATAGAAACAATCTAACTACATCGCCTTGTCATTCAGTGGTGTTGCCATCATTGAATCCCCCACTGTCAGCATCCTTGGGGTTACCACTGACCAGAAACTGAACTAGACTCACCACAAAAACACAGTGGCTACAAGAGCAGATTCGAGGGTAGGAATACTGTGAATACCTGACTCCCCAAAGCCTACCCATCTTCTACAAGGCATGAGTCAGGAGTGTGATAGAATGCTCCCTACTTGCCTGTATGGGTGCAGCTCCAACAACACTCAAGAAGCTTGACAACCATCTAGGACAAAGCAGCCCGCTTAACTGATACCACATCTGCAAACTCTATCCGGTTGCCAGGGTTGGAGGATTTGAGCTATAGGAGGAGGCTGAACAGGTTGGGGCTGTTTTCCCTGGAGTGTCGGAAGCTGAGGGGTAACCTTATAGAGGTTTACAAAATTATGAGGGGCATGGATAGGATAAATAAGCAAAGTCTTTTCCCTGGGGTTGGGGACTCCAAAACTTGAGGGCATAGGTTTAGGGTGAGAGGGAAAAGATATAAAAGAGACCTACGGGGCAACTTTTTCACGCAGAGGGTGGTACATGTATGGAATGAGCTGCCAGAGGATGTGGTGGAGGCTGGTACAATTGCAACATTTAAGAGGCATTTGGATGGGTATATAAATAGGAAGGGTTTGGAGAGAGATGGGCCAGGTGCTGGCAGGTGGGACTAGATTGGGTTGGGATATCTAGTCGGCATGGACAGGTTGGACAAAAGGGTCTGTTTAAAATCTGATTGAAAAATCTGATTGACAAAAGGGTCTGTTTCCATGCTGTACATCTCTATGACTCTTTGACGCTCAGTAGCAGTAGTCTGTGCCGTCTACAAGTTGCACTGCAGAAACTCAACAAAGATTCTTAGACAGCACCTTCCAAACCCATGACTTCAGCAGATACATAGGAATACCACCATCTGCAAGTTCTCTACCAAGCCACTCACCATCCTGACTTATACCACTGCTCCTTCATTGTTTCTGAGTCAAAAGTCTGGTATTCCCTCCCTAGTGGCATCATGGATCAATCTATAGCATGTGGACTGCAGTGGTCCAAGAAGGCAGCTCATCACTACCTTTTCAAGCTGCAAATGTGTTGCTGGTCAAAGCACAGCAGGCCAGGCAGCATCTCAGGAATAGAGAATTCGACGTTTCGAGCAGCATCTGCAGACCTCATTTTTTACACTACCTTTTCAAGGCCAATTTGGGATGGGCAATAAACGTTGAATAGCTAGTGATGGCCACATTTCATGAATGACTAAATAAAGTAGGCATTGCCATGTTTTACTGTCATTATGAGGGAACAACTTCCAGGCATCTTTATGATGCATGCATGTTTTTTTTATAGGGCAAGAATGGCAAATTCAAAAATATTGCCATAAATGGTCTTAAAGAAGAATTCAAAATTAGGAGTCAGGATTCTGGAAATTTTAATCACATTGGATTGTCAGTTTGCATCTGTGATTTTATTTATAAAACGTTAGCTGCATTGCCATTATTCAAAATAGGGCCTCGCAGAAAGATGTAGTGGCTTCAAAATTGAAGTGGAGAAATTGCAATGTCTAATTAAACAGCTATATTGGCGGGGCACCAAGTGAAGCCAGATGCCAGTTCTGAAGTATTCGAGTCAAGTGCACCGATGAAAAACCTCACAGTCAAGATTTTATTTAGGTGAACAAAACATTGGAAAAAAATTAAAATGGAGCATTGTGTTTTGAAATTTCCCTCATAGAGAGATGCCAGAAATGCAATGGCACCAGGTTGATCATCAATAAAACCTGGCAATAAACAAATTATAAGTAACTTTGTTTTTACACCAGCCCACATACTGCAGCTTCTTAAGTTTAACAAAGAAAGAACTGTTACAAAAAACTATTTTGTAAGTAAGACATGTAGAAGACATCCTCAAAAACTGCAATGTAATGGGTGGGGAACTTCATGCATATCATGCCCCAAGGAAACACTTCAAAATACAAATTACAAAATAGAGCTCCCATTGTGATGTTTAAATTCTTAAAGGTGCAGGGAATGTTCAAAATGGGCACATACTGAATGGGCTGGTGCTCGTTTTACAGCAATCTCCGTTTCATTTCCAGAAACTAAGTGCTGGAGTTTGCTCCCAAAAATCAACATTTCAAATAAAATGCTATATTAATGTGCAGCCAGGATGGAATACAGCGGCACATTAAAACTGCAAAAACACGTCCTTTCACTACTTATATTCACCACCTGTGGCCCAGACTTACCTTTGGCCTTTGTTAGTATCCCCGCTTGTTGTCCTTGATGATCCCTGTCCCTCAGTCAGGCACAATTACATTTCTCAGCTGTTATCCACAGTGGTGTTCCAATGGTATTTTACCTGCTGAAATGGTAGTACTTAAATCTTTATGACCTTGAGTCGGAATTTGAATTCAGACTTTAAAAAAAATCATACTTCACAAATTTGGAGCCATTGTCTACTCATGTAAGGCACGCCTCAGTTACTTGTTGTTAAGCAGGTTGGTCCCACTTACTGAACAACATTTTTTGCAGCATCTGACCGCACATTCCAGTTACTATGTTACCACATTTTGTGACGTGCATGGTTCCAGCCAACTGCTTTCTGTACCAAACAGAATGTGGGTTCAGGACTGCAGCCTCCATTCATGCTGCCAGTTAGCAGGTATCTGTGCAGTCGATCATGAAGTTCTAATTGTTTGTTGTAATATTTCACACAATTATGTAGATTTCCTTTCAGTTGTATTGTCAATACTTAGACAATAGCCAATTTCAAAACAGTTCTCTTTCAAAAGCTGTTTCTCCATAAACTTGGAATCAGTTTCTACTTCCTTTATATTCCTTTACATGGTACAATCTGGTAATTTAGTTCAACAGGACTCTCCGTCTTAACAGTTGTTAAGTCACACACACATTCTTTCTGCTGACTTCTTTGTATGTCCTATAAGTAAGTCTTTCTACATTTAATGCCTCCATTATTTCCTGCGATACTTACAGCCTGTTACACATCTACATATTTCAGAATTATGTACTATGTCCTGTCCAGTAGCAACACGAATTGTTTTCATTTGACATGCCTGGTCGCTTTGATTGACCATCTGCAGGACAGAAAGGGCAACAAGATCAGGAACTGATTGTTTTTAGGTCTGATTTGATTAATCATTGTCACATGTACCTGGGTACAGTGAAAAGTTCTGTTTTGCGTGCAGTACAGGCAGATCATAACATTCAAAAATTATAGAGTGATTGAACAGAGTGAAGAATACAAACTTACACCTGCAAAGAGGGTGCACGAAAAGCAAGATCAACACCAGATTTGAAATTTGAGAGATCTGCTCAGATGTCTGATAATAGCCTGTAAGAAGCTGTTCTTCAACCTGTTGGCACATGTGATTGGGCCTTTGTATCTTCTGGAAGAGATTATAACCAGGGTGGGAGGGGCCTTTGAAGAGATTGGCTGCCTTTCCGAGGAAGCGAGAAGTGTAGATGGAGTCAATAGATGGGAAGTTGGCTTGAGCAATGGACTGGGCTGTGTTCACAACTCTCTGGGTAGAGCAGTTGTCACATCAATCTGCGATGAATCTAGATAGAATGCTTTCTATGGTGCATCTATAAAAGTTGCTGAGAGTCCTTATGGACATGCCAAATTTCCTTAGCCTCCTTCAGAAGAAGAGGCCTTGTTGTGCCTTCTTGACCATAACTTCAACGTGGATGTTCCAGGACAGAATTTTGGTGATTGTCACTCCAAGGAACTTGACACTCCTGACCATCTCCACCTCAGCTCCATTGAGGTAGATAGGGGTATACACACCTCCTTGCTTCCTGAAGTTGATGGTCAGCTCTTTAGTTTTGCTGGCTTCGAGGGAGAGATTGTTACCTTTCCATTACTCCTCCAATCACTGTCTCTTTCCCGTATTCACCTCATCATTGTGTGATATCTGGCCTACAGCAGTGGTGTGGTCAGCAAACATGTAAATGAAGTTCAGATGAAATTTGGCCACGCAGTCATGACTGCATAGGGAGTACAGAAAAGGGCAGAGCATGCATTTTTGTGGGTGCTGGTGTTGAGGATTGTTGTGGAGGAGGTGCTGTTGTCTATCTTCCACTGATTTCAGTATGTGGGTCAGGAAGTCAAAGATCCAGTAGCAGAGGGTGGAGCAGAGACCTTGGTCTCGGAGATTGGAGATTAGTTTAATTGGGATTATAGTGCTGAAGGTGAAGGTATAGGCAATACTTGGAAGCCTGTTGTAAATATCCTTATTATCCAGATGTTCCAAAGATGAGTGTATGGCCAGGGAGATGGCCGGCGTGCAAAATGCAAGGGCTTGAGGCATGACTAACCTCTCAAAGCACTTCATAATTATGGAGGTCAGAGCCACTGGGTGGTAGTCATTGAGGCATGCTGCATGAGTTTTCTTTGACTCTGGAATGATGGTGGTCTTCTTGAAGTAGATGGGGACTTCACATTGCAGCAGGAGTGGTTAAAGATGTCAGTGAATACTCCTGCCAGCTGCTCCTCACAGGATCTGAGTGCACAGCTAGGGTCTCCATCTGGGCCAGTCTCTCGGTGATCGGATGTCTGCAGCAGTGACTGAGAGAAAAGGTGCATTTGAGGTTGTTGGGACAGGTGCCACCATTTCACTGACCTTCTGTTTGAAGCGAGCAAAAATGCAATGAGTGCATCAGGGAAGGATGTATTTTTGTCTGCTATTCTGTTCTGCTCTATTTTGTAGCCCATTGTGTCATATAGGCCTTGCCACAGATAGTGGGTGAGGTCTGGTGAACATTATCAAGATTGCATATACTTCTTGAAATACAAACTAGGAAAAATGGAAGGCTGGATATTGCCGTGTTGCAGATAACATACCCAATGAGTTCTTTCTTTATAAGGTCAAAAGTGAAATTGATATTCATTTATTGGTTACACAAGGTCATGTAACTTTTTCAGAAGCTGGACATGATACATTTGTGAGACAACTGGTACAATGTTCATTTGGTTTGAAGTCTGTGAAGTAGCAGTTAATAATCAACTTTGTTAGTTGTTGAAGTATAGAAGTTTGTCTATAATTTAAAAAATGCTTTTTTTATTGGATTGTTGATGTAAACAGAAGAGAATTTCTTTAGTCTTAGATAGCAATAAGTGTCAGGCAAATTAATCATCTTGGTGATTCAATTATTCATCTTATATTTGAGATAGCTTGTGGAATTGTAAGCTTTAATTACTAACCAACACTTCCTATCAGGGTTGTGACAAATATTTAGGGAGTTTCAGTGTAATGTTTGAACACGGAGAACATAAAATTGGATGTGGTGTAAGTGCAATTGGTGATGGATAAAAAAAACAGATACCAAGTTTCTTATATTAAAAATCAACATGGCATTGGAAGCAACTGAAACCATTCTGCAGATGAGGATACAATCTGACCGATTTAACAAATCTTAGGCTAACATGACGGTAGTAGAATTGGCAAAGAAGTTAAAAATGGAATTTCCCATCAAAAGCAAAGAAGACAGAGGTAATTAGCATATTGGCACAGCATTTAGCACAGGTTGAAATACAAGCTGCACTAGGTACACCAAGTGATGAGTCACTTGATTTAATGAGAATTCAATTGCAGCCAAAACAGCTTGAACATGAGAAAGAACCGAAACAAGTTGAGATGGGAATGGGACTTCCAATATTTAAAATGTAGTCCAGTGAAGAGATAGTGAAATTTGTGCAGGCTTTACCATCATTTGAGGAAAAGAATGAGTCATTCTTTATGCAAGCGGTTTGCAAGCGAGCAATGCTCACAGTGTTAAAGTTGGTCCTTGTCTCAGGGTGGCATGTTGGCTCAGTGGTTAGCACTGCTGCCTCACAGCACAGGGACCCAGGTTTGATTCCAGCCTCGGGCAACTGTCTGTGTGGTTTTTGCACATTCTCCCTGTGTCTGCATGGGTTTCCTCCCACAATCCAAAATGTGCAGGTTAGGCAAATTGGCCATGCTAAATTGCCAGTAATGTGAGGTGCATTAGTCAGGGGTAAATATAGGGAATGGGTCTGGGTAGTCACTCTTTGGAGGGTTAGTGTGGGCTTGTTGGGCGAAAGGGCCTGTTTCCAAACTGTAGGGAATCTAATCTTGGCCCATTGGTACCACTGTCAATTCTTTAGTTAAAGGCCATGGCTATCTCTCTGGAAAGCCTGTATTACTGCTGTCTCTTGGATATAATTTTGCACAGGGACATTTTCTGCCCATTCACATTGTCCCATGAAGTCTTTTGCATCTAGTTTGAGAAAATCAAAGTGGTTCCATTGATGTTCTCGCCAATATTTATCCTTCAATTAGAGTATCTGGTTATTGGGGCTGTTTTCACTGGAGCATCGAAGGCTGTGGGGTGACCTCAGAGGTTTATTAACTCATGAGGGACGTGAATAGGATATATAGACAAAGTCTTTTCTCTGGGGTGGGGGAGTCCAGAATTAGAGGGCATAGGTTTAGGGTGAGAAGGGAAAGATATAAAAGGGATTTCAGAGGCAAGTTTTTTTCACACAGAGGGTGATACGTGTATGAAATGAGCTGCCAGAGGAAGTGGTGGTGGCTGGTACAATTTAAAAGGCATCAGGATGTGTATATGAATAGAAAGGGTTTAGAGGGATATGGGCCAATAGCTGGCAAATGAGATTAGATTTGGTTGGGATAACTGGTCAGCATGGACGAGTTGAACCAAAGGGTCTGTTTCCATGCTGAACATCTCTATGACTCTAATCATATCATGTGACAAAGTAGCACAATAAATGTAATGCTGAAGAAAAATTGGATACTGCCCATGCAGCGGAGCTTGACAGGGACAGCTCACAAGATTTACGCATCTCTGTCAGAAGAAGTTTTAGTTATGACACAGTAAAAAAGGTCATTCCAGGTGTGTATGTGTTAGTTCCTGAAGCGTACAGTCATAGAGTCATAGAGATATACAGCACGAAACAGACCCTTCAGTTCAACTCATCCATGCTGACCAGATATCCTAAACTAATCTTCTCCCATTTGCCAGCAGTTGACCCATACCCTTCATTTTCATGCAGCCATCCAGATGCCTTTTAAATGTTGTATTGTACTAGCCTCCACCACTTCTTCTTGCAGCTCATTCCATACAAACACCACTCTCTGTGTTCAGCTGGAAATTTCACTGTTGGTTAATTTTTCTTAGACACACTCCCATGTCCAGAGATACTCGAACTCAAACAGCAAAGGCAGTAGTTGTGCAAATTCACTGCTGTTTCTGACAGAAGTGTACATTTCTTTCTCTGACCATGTGGTCTCTGCCTTTGCCACTCTTCCTCCTTTTAGAAGTGCTGTTGTTTTGATCTATTTTCTCCCAAAGTTCCAAAAAAATGCAACAGCTTATAAAACGTTAATTACTGCTCCTAGAATTCAAGGAATTCAACTCCAACACCTAAAATACCTTAAAAAAGGGGTGGCTCTCCCAGCCACATTTTTTTCCTGTCTACCCTGGACTACCCAGAATCCTTTCTCAAATTTTCAATTTAAGGAAACCTACATTGGATTTGAAAGAGTAATGTAAAGTAATTTTGAAAGATGGATACAGGCATTAGTTAGTGGAGTAAATACCATCCATGAAGCTCCCAGAGACAGTATTTGCTTAGAAGAGTTCAAAACTCACCACCATTTGTAATTAGAACCCATGTTCAAGACAATTTCAACATCTCTTCATTGGACTTAAATATTGAAAGTCCCATTTCCCTTTCAACTTCTTTTAGTTCTTTCTCATGTTCAAGCTGCCTTGGCTGCAACTGAATTCTCGTTAAATCAAGTGACTCATCACTTGGTGGACCTAGTGCAGCTTGTATTTCTACCTGTGATAAATGCTGTGCCAATATGTCAATTATCTTTGTCTTTTTAATTTTTGCTGGAAATTCCACCTTCTTTGCCAATTCTACAGCTGTCGCCTTAGGTTAAGGCTTGTAAAATAAGCCAGGGTTACGTTCTCCATCTGCTGAATGGTTTTAGTTGCTTCCAGTACCACCTTTTTTTGGAGTATGTTTGCTACCATGAGACAGGCAGCAGAAACAATTGACAATTACAAATTGGTCCATAAAGCTAAACCTGTTTTTAAAGTCATCTTCATAAAACCCAACCGGATAGAAAGTTGGAGAATGAAAGGAAAACAACTAGCCAGGGCAAAGAAGGGACAGCTGGGAATGTCGTCACAAACTGGAGCTGAAGGTGCTGTGGGTAGAAGTGAGAGTTGTTGGCATAAGTGTCCCAAAGTGGGACACCTTCGCTCAGCATGCTGCAAATTGCATGGAAAGTCCTGGGACATCTGGGTTCATAAGAGTGAGCCTGACAAAGGAACTCAGAAGGCAAACACATTGATCAAAGCATAGCTTTGACCACAACTAGGAGAATGTTTTAAGTGCCAAAGTGATTAAGATAGGTGAGAGATAGAAAGGGTTATTTTTGTCAAAAGGAAAGATAAACGTGTTTTCTTCAAACATTACATCTAAGCCCGTAACTATGTTAAAGAACACAGGAGATATTCAAGCACTTTTGCTGGAGAAGAACATAGCTTTCTCCCACTGAGTGGACTGAAAGACCATGTTTTAATAGACAGGATAAGTATAGAGTACATGCTCACTCCTTTGTTCAGCGTGCACTTAGAATGTAACTTATTGTCTGGTGCAATGGTAGTAGGAGTTGTTCAGAAATTACCCATGGATGAAGTTAACTTACTTCCAGGTAATTATTTAACTTGAGCAAAAGTTATAGTCTTGCCTATAATCACAGAAAGTCCAAGTGACGGTGCAGTGACAGGAAGAAACTCCAGGTATTTTTCCATTGTATTCGGTGACCAGAACAATGGTTGAATGAAATTCATCACCAGAGATCCATGTAATTTCACAAGCAAATGTTAGAGTAGCCAGAATGTTAATTAAAGATGAGGGTAATTTAAAAGATATGTTTAGTATGTCTTCATAAATTCAGGCTCAGAAAGCAGATTTGGAGCTACTGAGTTAATACAATTAGCGTACACTGAAATCAATTTTAAAGGAGTTCCAAAGTGTTATAATGTTTAAACTGGAGGTCTGATGATGAAATGGAAACATCCTCACAGATCTGCAGACAAAGATGGATGGTTGAACATCAAATTATGATACCACCCAGATATTGTAAGGGGATATTGCGAGTAGTACATAAAGTTCCTATGGTAGTGCAAGCAGGCACACAGAACACGCAAGCATCGCTAACAATTATTTTACCTGGACATGACTTTGTGAAGATGTAGGACAGTTCTGTTAAAAAAAAATGCAGATCTGGTTGTGGATAAATCTCAATATGTAATTAAACCAGCACCTTTAATACACAGGCCAGCTTTTGAAGAACCATGAAATAGAGTGTTAGAAGACCCTGCAGAACCATTACAGAAACCAAATACAGGACACCAGTATATCCTGATAGATATGGATGTGACAACCCCAATTAGTAGAAGATATTCCTTTGAGAACATTTATAGCTAAAGGAATAGTGGAAAAATCATCTATTTTTTAAAACTCATTGGAGACTAGCAACAAAATACATATGGATCAAGGTTTCAAACTTTTGTTCAGTTTTTTCTAAGACATAAGTTAGAAAAATCATCATAGGGAGCGTTCAGAGATACATAGATCATCTCAAGACAATGATTCAGTCATATTGCCACAAATATCTGCAGGAATGGAAAAAAACATTGGATTTTTTTTGTTACTAGCTACCATGGATTTTTCAAATGAATCTGTTGTGTTTTGTCCACTGAAACTGATCTTCATTGTAAGATATGAGGTCCATTAAAATTGAACCTAGAGAAGTTTCGAAGAGAGAAAAACAAATCTCCAATGTTGAAATACATATCCATGATTTGAGAGAGACTCACGGGAGTATGCAAAGTAGCATTGGAGAATTTAAAAGTCTTCACAGGCAAAGGTAAAACAATAGGTATAGACAGACATAAACAGAAATTGCTGGAAAATCTCATCAGGTCTAGAGTCACCTGTGGAGAGAAATCAGACTTAATGTTTTGGGGCCGGTGACTCTTCTTCAGAACTGGACCCAAAATGTTAACTCTGATTTCTCTCTATGGATACCATCAGACCTGCTGAGATTTCTCAGCAATTTCTGTTTTTGTTTCTGATTTCCAGCATCTACAGTTTTATTGGTGTTTTGTCTAGGTAAACAAACATGTTGCAACTAGACCAATTCAAACAGGAAATTAAATGTTAGTGTTATTACCTTTACAAGATGAACCTCTGATGAAAAAGGACCTTTACTCTCTCTCTCTAGAGATGCTGCCAGACTGGCTGAGTTTTCTCAGCAATTTCTGCTTTTGTTTCTGATTTGCAGCATCGGCAGTTTTTGGGGTTTTTTTTATGAAACCTTCAGGTTATGTTATCTGCTCAAAGTCTTGGCTTTATTCCAGCTGGACAGTGAGGATTGGAAACACAGTGTTGTTGGAATTACCAAGCTGCACAGCACGGATAGTAGGAATTTTAATTCTAAAGCAGGTCAATATATTGCAGTTGGATGTTGTCCTGTGATTTGAAACAGTTGCATGTTTTGAATAAGTAGATAGCACTTTAAAGAGAAACCTGCACTGCAGACATACCTCTCCCAATAAGCACACTGTGTGAGGTGGTCAAATAAATGGAGGAAAAGATAAAGCAGAGTTAAGAATTTGATTGGGCATAATAATAAAACTTCAGAAATATTAAAGGCACAGGTATATTTCATGTAATCTGTTGGACCTGTAGCACATTTTCAAACCAAGGAATAACAAATTAAATGAGCCATTTTATAACAATAAATCAAGAACCAAATTAAATATTTTTCTAATTCTTATACCCATTTTCACAGTTTGAACAAATCTGTAATTGCACTTGTCACACAGTACTCCCAACATCAACACTACCAACCTACCCCATCCCCAATCTACCTCTCCCATTCTTTGGAGCAGGCACACCTCCTATGAAGAATATCTGTCCTCCCCCTCCCTAGATTAGGAGGCTAGCCCTGTTCCTACTGTTGAGGTTGCTTGCCAACTTAGTCTTTGTAAAGCTACTAAAACCAATCCCTTTCAGATTGTTCATGGCCAAGGTTACTTGCCAGCCTTCTCTGCCAGCTGATAATTTCCCTTCATTTGCTCTTCTTTACACTCCCACTTTTCCATTCTGTCTCATTTACCATCACTTCTCTCTTGGTTTCCTCCTTCTTTCTTTTGTCCTTCTGCACTTTCACTATGTTCCTCTCTCCCTCCCGTACCTCAGTTTGATCTGGTTCTGCTATGCCCTTCAATACTGCTAAAGATAAACTCAATGCTCTGAACAACTTCTAATTAACATTTGATATGTTATCTAATATATTTCCCAACAAAAATACATGGTAATAATTTAATCTACAAATAGAAATAGATTTCAATGTAATTGCTTTTGGTTAAAACTAAGAAGTTATTTACAACTGCATAGAAATTGTTTGCATTTTTTATGGATGGCTAAATTATATTATGCTGTTTAATAAAAAGTAGCTCTTTTAATTATAGGGTTTCATAAAATGTGTAACTTAAATGTGGGTGGCACGGTGGCACAGTGGTTAGCACTGCTGCCTCACTGCACCTGTAGACCTGGGTTCAATTCCCGACTCAGGCGACTGACTGTGTGGAGTTTGCACGTTCTCCCCGTGTCTGCGTGGGTTTCCTCCGCGTGCTCTGGTTTCCTCCCACAGTCACAAAGATGTGTGGGTCAGGTGAATTGGCCAAGCTAAATTGCCCGTAGTGTTAGTAAGGGGTAAATGTATGGGTGGGTTGCGTTTTGGCGGGTCAGTGTGGACTTGTTGGGCCGAAGGGCCTGTTTCCACACTGTAAGTCTAATCTAATTATAAAATTTGTGTTCTATTTATTTGTATTTTAGATTTATAGAGTCACAGAGTCATAGAGATGTACAGCATGGAAACGACCCTTCGGTCCAACCCTTCCATGCCAAACAGATATCCCAACCCAATCTAGTCCCATCTGCCAGCACCTGGCCCATATCCCTCCAAACCCTTCCAATTCATATACCCATCCAAATGCCTTTCAAAATGTTGCAATTGTACCAGCCTCCTCCGCTTACTTAAGTTTTCCATGTATCAATGTAAGTCCTGCTAAGAGGCAGACATTAAACATGGAGAACTCCTGAGTTCTGTATAACTCTGGGCAGTAGGAAATGCAGTTCGACAAATCAGTCCTCCTGCAGGAGTGAACATTATTCTTCATAGCAGGTAGAAACCAGATTGTGACAGGGGCTAGACATAAAAAAGGAGTGGCCTATTTTAAAATCTGGTTCTCATGTAAAATGTGCATTGTTGAAAGGCTGCACAGAAACCTTTTACATTTAAATTCACTAAAAGAAATTACTTTGCTGGTTTATTTATTTTTCAGGGCCACTACCTCTGAAAGCTGACTTTGACAATAATGCTTTGTAGCAAATACTAACACCTTTCTGAGGTGCTGAGGTCATACAGTCATAGAGGCATTCAGCACAGAGACAGGCCCTTCTACCCAACTCATTCATGCTAATCAGGTTTCCTTTTGATCACCCGAATATAGGAAGGATTTTATTAAGCTAGAGAGGGTTCAGAAGAGTTTTACCAAGATGTTGCCGGATATGAAAAGTTTTAATCATAAAGAAAGGCTGGGTAGACTGGGACTTGTTTCACCGAAGCATAGGAGGTTGAGAGGTGACCTTATTGAGGCTGATGAAATCATGAGGGGTATAGGTAGGGTTATTGGGAGGTGTCTTTTCCCTAAAATAGGGGATTTCAAGGCCGAGCATATATTTTTAAGATGAGAGGAAAGAGATTTAAAAAAGGCATGGGGGCAAATTCTTTTACACAAATGGTGGTTCGCATGTGAAATGAACTTCCCAAGGAAGTGGAGGCGGAGGGCATAGTTACAATGATTAAAAGACACTTAGATAAGTACATAAAGAGGAAAGGTTTGGAGTGATATGGGCCAGGAGCAAGCAGGTGGGACTCGTTCAGTTTGGGATTACGTTTGGCATGGACTGGTTGGACTCAAGGGTCTATTTCCATGCTATACGATGACTCTAACTTGCCTGCATTTGGCCGGTATCCCTTTAAACCTTTTCTATCCATATTCCTGCACAATTGTCTTTAAATGTTGCAATTGTATTCAATTTTACCACTTCCTCTGGCAGGTCATTCCATATATGCACCATCCTCTGCGTGAAAAAGGTGCCCCTCAGGTCCCTTTTAAATCTTTCCTCTCTCAACTGAAACCTATAGCCTCTAGTTTTGAACACCCCTACCCTGGAGAAAAGATCTGACTATTCACCTTATCCAAGCACCTCATGATTTTCTAAACCTCTATAAAATCACCTCTCAGCCTTCTACTCCCCAAGCAAAAAAATTATAGACCTAAGAAGCATTCATAATCTTCTTCAGAAAGCTTCCTATGTTCTGCAATAAATTCCAAACACCAGAAGTACTGGGGACCCTACCCCTGAGTAATCCTTCAATTATGCCTACTTGCTGGCAAGGATTACTAGATAGCAAACAGAAATGCAAACTGTGATTTGGATTTGTTATTTATTATCATCCTACTTAAGTCAGGGTTCCAGCTCAGGGCAGAATAGTCGCAAGTTTCAACCGTTGATTGATTTATTTGTCAGTCATTCAGGAGGGATCAATGATTTCGCTTTTCCCTCGTTCATTGCACATGATTTGTGACTGAATTATCAAGGGAATTGTTACAAGTAACAATGCGACTCAGAATGCTGCAATGCACGATTTGAAGAACTATAGTAATTCATTCAGGTTGTCCTGGAGGCTGGAGTGCCAGACAGCAATTGGACATATAGCAAACAGGATCATGGCAGTTGGAGTGCTCACTGTTCTTGCATACACTAATTTTTGTGTTATTTCCAATAACCTGTATGGATATTTTCCAGCCACTGAGGAAACATTTTCCAACTGAAGGAGAAGCAACACTGAGACCATGGCTCAGTATCAAAAAATAACATTTTGAATATGGGTCCATATCCTTTTCTGGACAACCATTTGTTGCTACTCAGAAGATTTTCCTGACATTGCACATCTACAAGATATCAGTGGAAGCGACAGCAATTTGTTGCTGGGACTATGTGTGAATATATTTAGGTTGAAGATCAAGAGACGTGTCTGTTTCACAATTTCACTGGAAATTGGTGAAGTGTTATTTTTATCAAGTTTGGTGGCGAGTTTCTCTTTGTGAGGTTTTGTGAATTTTCTCACATGTCGTCATCCCACATAAACTGCATGCTTTGTCTCTATGGTGCCCACTTATCCTATTCTCTCCTTCGTTGTATGTGGAAACACTTGCCACAGTCAGGATTTCCTGGGATTCCTGGTAATGGCTCCAAATTGAGAAAGCTGCTGTCCATCTGTTGTCAGTGTGGAACTGACCTGCATGTTTCCTGTGAATTATCCCTAGATGGTACATAAGGGTGACCTAATGCCCTGCTTTGCGGACAGGGACCTGCAGTTCCTAGAAAATGGAGTAGTGCACATGAGCACTGTCCTCCTTCCCCAGGCCCGGCAGAGGTGGCCACAACACTGAACCCTGCCTGACCTTCGTGGTTGCCACTCACTCAATGAGGTCTCAAAGGTCCAGGGCAATGCCCAGCATGGGAAGGTCAGTGGATTTCTCCACACTGCTGTAGCAAGTGTCAATCTCTTCTCCTTAACACCTCACACTCACTCTATTTTTGCTACTGCTATCAACTGTACAAAAGCTCATGTTCTACCACTTTCACTATTGCATGCAACATCTCCTCTCACTCGCTCATAACCACTCCAATCTCCCCATACCCCTAACCCAGTACAGTCTTTGCACTCTCCACGCACTCAATTAACACTCCCTCACCACCTTTCCCCAACTGCTCCATCACTATCAGCCATGTCACTCACTTTCATCTCACTCAACCTCTCCCTTTCTCTCATTCCAGGAGAAACTAGCCTATAATAGAGTCATAGAGTCATAGAGATGTACAGCATGGAAACTGACCTTTCGGTCCAACCTGTCCATGCCAACCAGATATCCCAACCAATCTAGTCCCACCTGCCAGCACCCGGCCCATATCCCTCCAAACCCTTCCTATTCATATACCCATCCAAATGCCTCTTAAATATTGCAATTGTACCAGCCTCCACCACATCCTCTGGCAGCTCATTCCATACACATACCACCCTCTGTATGAAAACGTTGCCCCTTAGGTCTCTTTTATATCTTTCCCCTCTCACCCTAAACTTATGCCCTCTAGTTCTGGACTACCCGACTACAGGGAAAAGACTTTATCTATTTATCCTATCCATGCCCCTCATAATTTTGTAAACCTCTATAAGGTCACCCTTCAGCCTCTGACGCTCCAGGGAAGACAGCCCCAGCCTGTTCAGCCTCTCCCTGGAGCTCAGATCCTCCAACCCTGGCAACATCCTTGTAAATCTTTTCTGAACCCTTTCAAGTTTCACAACATCTTTTCGATAGGAAGGAGACCAGAATTGCACACTGTGGCCTAACCAATGTCCTGTTCAATCGCAACATGACCTCCCAATTCCTGTACTCAATACTCTGACCAATAAAGGAAAGCATACCAAACGCCTTCTTCGCTATCCTATCTACCTGCGACTCCACTTTCAAGGAGCTATGAACCTGCACTCCAAGGCCTCTTTGTTCAGCAATACTCCCTTGGACTTTACCATTAAGTGCATAAGTCCTGCTAAGATTTGTTTTCCCAAAATGCAGCACCTCACATTTATCTGAATTAAACTCCATCTGCCACTTCTCAGCCCATTGGTCCATCTGGTCCAGATCCTGTTGTAATCTGAGATAACCCTCTTCGCTGTCCACTACACCTCCGATTTTCGTGTCATCTGCAAGCTTACTAACTGTATCTCTTATGCTCACATCCAAATCATTTATGTAAATGACAAAAAGTAGAGGGCCCAGCACTGATCCTTGTGACACTCCACTGGTCACAGGCCTCCAGTCTGAAAAACAACCGTCCACCACCACCCTCTGTCTTCTACCTTTGAGCCAGTTCTGTATCCAAATGGCTAGTTCTCCCTGTATTCCATGAGATCTAACCTTGCTAATCAGTCTCCCATGGGGAACCTTGTTGAACGCCTCACCGAAGTCCATATAGATCATATCTACTGCTCTGCCCTCATCAATCTTCTTTGTTACTTCTTCAAGTTTGTGAGACATGATTTCCCATGCACAAAGCCATGTTGACTATCCCGAATCAGTCCTTACCTTTCCAAATACATGTACATCCTGTCCCTCAGGATTCCCTCCAACAACTTGCTTGGAAAGACGCAAGAGAGGTAATGGGACTTCTGACATTAGCGTCCTCAGCTCCGACAAGGTGAGGATCCTTGCTCTATTTGGCAAGAGCCACGACTGTTCATGTGACGGTGCTGAATCTTCCAAATCCTGGCAACCAAGTAAGAATCATTGTGCAATCCTGTGTTACTCTCCCATTTCCACCACACCTTCTCTCTTCTGTCTCGATTGGCATCTATATGGTGCCTGCAGCCAGAATGCTGGCCCTGTGAGACTTCCCCTCCTCCACCTTTGAGGAAGAGAGCATAGATACCACAGGGGCAGTCTGCCTCCTGCCAGCTCAGATACCTTGGTGGGAACATTGTCTAGATTAGAGTTGGGAGCTCAAGCTGGTGAGTACTTCACTGCCACATCTCCACAGCTGGCTGAGGAAGAAGCACCTGAGATGCCTGGCATTTGGAGGATTGCCAGACACCAGGTACTTGTTCACTTCCATACAGACGAGGATGCCATACCCTTGGCCATTTGTAACTTCATTGAAATGTACAAGATGTACCTTGTAGATGTGCCTTGATGATGCAGTGAGGCAAATGACATGTATTAGTGTCTGTGGGTGTGGTATGTGTGTAATTGTTACCCATGGCGTGTGCCTGAGATACTGAGGCTGGGTGGCCAAGATGAAAGTCTAATGGAGCATTGAGCTGGAGTCTAAGTGTTGAGCTGGAGTCACACTGTGCTGATTTTCATGTCAGGAAGTGTCACTGTCTAGTTTCTATCAATATGTGGGAGAACAGGAAACTGCAAAATAATGAGGCGAGATTAGGTAATGAGGAGATGCTAACTGATGTAAGTAGGCCTCTCACCTCTCACAACAAGAATCAAGTCTTTGTTCAACAATTGGTTGGAAAATGGGACTTTTTGCTTTCGACTTCACGGAGCTGGCCATCATGTGATTTTCCACAACAGTTTCACCAACGCCCATGTCACTCTGAGGCTGGGAAAATTCTGCTCACAGTTTTAAACAATGGATAATTGTGTGCTGGAATGGGGAAAGAGTATGATCCAATAAAGATATCACTGGTTCAGATTTTCGTTTTTGAAATTAAAACCTTATGGGGATTTCCTCAAATTAATTTTGATTGTCTTGGTGTTTGGGAAAGATACATAAATGAGGAAGAATATTTAAAACATCTTTGAATAATTCTCATAACTCTCTGTTTCTATTTTTACCTTGACTGTTGTTGCTGTATTCATTTCCTCATAGCAAACTGGAAGGCATGTCATTAAGCCAAGAATGCAGGTGTAGAAGCATACATAAAACTTAATCAGTGTAGCGTTTTGGAAGAAAATGTTGAAGCAGTGACAGCAAGATAGAGGTGGGAAAAAAAACCACAGGGCCAATTTTAACTGTGTCTTTTCTGGTCTAAAGGAATGGTAATTTCCCCATTTACAGTTTAGAGCACACCTACACATTTACAATGGCAGTGTGGTCATCTCCAATTAGGAGACTGCCTTAAGATGGGAATTGGGATGGTGGCTTCTTTTAGTTGGCCATCACTTGTAACATAAGAATTAGAATGCTATACCTGCGCTCCCATTGTCATTTTGAGTCACTAATGTATGGAGTATGATTCATACACCACCCCGCCCATCTTGACCAGGTGGTGACTGGCCCAGCCATGTCTGCTTCTCCTTTGCTCACAAAGATAAACCTTGGGTCCACTGCTAGCCTACTCAATCTTTGATTACTGGGAGCATTCATCTTCCCCTCTCCACCCCCAAGATTCCAAACAACTCCCAATTTAGCGAGGATTGATTTCCTATCCTGTGATGCTGCAGTGTGCAATCCTCTGTGTACCATTGCCTGCTCACTAATGGTGTGAGAATGAGGCCTGGTCCTTAAAGTAGCTCAGTCCTCAGTCCAACAGGAAGAAGCAGACAATAGGCACACACCATCTGCTCCCAGCCCATTTTCCTCCTTTGATCAACATCCACACCATGATGTTCAAATCTGCTGTTATATGTTTGATGTTTTATCTCAGTGCAACATACACTAATCTCACCAAGATGGCAAAATACCTTGTGTACTTTTCCAAATGCTTTTTGGATGTTTGATCCATTTGGCACAGATCAGACTTGATGGGCTGCATGCTCCTCTTCCATTAGATTAAAGGAAGACATACTCAGCACAAGGCTTGCTTTTTGCAGGACTCACAAAACGTGAAGTAATTAGAAATAGGTTTCTTTCTGTTAAACTGCTTAACTGCATTGTGTTCACCTTGGCTGCTCTGTTCCATTGAAATGATGGTGAGGACTAGGATACAGGGATGTGGCTGACTTTCCTTCCTGGGAATCTGAAGAACTGACGATGGGCATGAGAAGGGTGCACCACTTGAGATGGCAGTGGTGGAAGGTCCATTAACTGGAAGAAGAGTCAGGAATTCTCAAACCCCTTTGTCCCTTATCTGCTCAAAAAGAAATCAAGACTCATGAATGGCCTTCCATTTAAATTTCTGAAATAACTTGGGGGCATTTTAATGGAGAGTTCTTTTTGCATTCCAGCTGAGATTTGTTCCTGTGATGTGATGAATCCCTTGCAGTTTAATTTAATTCTGATGCTTCCTAATCTGAAGGTATAAGACAGAAGCAATCATTGAAATGTTCTGAAGTGGTTCACTTTTTGCTATGGTACGTGATATGCATTTTATTTATCTTTTAGGGAGAGTGAAAACACACTGGGACTTAGGAACCTAGTGTACTGTGAGAGCAGTTCAAAACATGCCATGTCTAAATTACTTTGATTTTAAAAACAAGCAAAAGTCATGAAGTGAAAAGAAACCACTTCATCAACATTTTGTTGAAAATGCTGGTATAGGTGAACTGGTTTAACTGCATTCTTTACATCTTGGAATATAGATATTCATTGGCACACATGAGCAACTTCCAAGACAACATTTTTCAAGGACAGAGTATTATGAACAATTTTGAAATTCTGATTTAATGGCCCATAAAATGCCGAGGTCTTTTGATCTGAAAGGCAAACATTTTTGATCATTTTCCAACAAGATGCATGATTTTGTTTAATATATTCCTCCACTTAAATAAAGATTCACACTCACTGAAGCATTCCCTGTGATTGGAGGTGCTTGAAGTCATAATTTTACTTGTCTGGAGGGCACAAGCCCAAGATGAATTGGAAACCTGCTGTTTTTCATTCTGGGAACTGAAAAACTAATTCCAAAGGTAGAGTCACAAGAGTCATAGAATCCTACAGAATGGAAACAGACCCTTCAGTCCAACCAGTCCATGCTGAACATAATCACAAACTAAACTAGTCCCACCTGCTTGATCCTGGCCCATATCCCTCCAAACCTTTCCTATTCATGTATTTATCTAACTGTCTTTTAAATATTGTTATTGTACCCAGATGCTGCACCATTTCTGTTGTAAGATTCCACCACATGATAAGTCGCTGATCAGGCTGTGTCTTTCAAATAGCATTTCATTTATACAGTTAAATGACTAAACTCTAAAGATTCAGCTCATAATGCCAGTGCATAAAAGAGCAAGACAGGCATTAGACAGTCCAAAATTTATAAGGGGTAAAGTGTGACAAAGGGGGAGTTCAACTGCTGCTTTTGTAAGTCATTGAACCTATCTCAAGACCTGAAGGCTGAATTATATTTATCATCAGGATGGACAGGCAGCTGATGCCCATAAATGTGCTACACAGGCATTTGCCCCAGAGTGCAAATAGCAAGTGGCAGCACCCTCTTCCAATTCAAATCCCCATTTACCAAATACTCCAATGGGTAAAAGACTGTGTTTTTCTGCTAGTAAAGGTGCAATAGTTTCCAAAACATCATAGATCTAATTTTTGTTCTTACGTTCTAACATCAGCCCTGGCTCACTGCTGGCCTGTTTGTCTCAAGTGAGAAGTTGTGGGTTTATGTACCATTCCAGCCCTGGCATTTCAATGCAACACAGAGAGAAAGCTGCACTTCTGGGCACTCAGTTCTTCAGATGAGACATTAAACGTGAGCTCTGTTTGCCTCATGTTCTACTTCTATGTTCTAAGAGATTCCATGGCACTATTTCAGTAACAGCAGGAAAGTTCTCTTTAGTGTCCTAGTTAATATTTATCCTTTAAACAATCACTAAAACAGATTACTTGAACACTAACCTAATTCTGGCTTATGGTGGCAATGCTTCTTACATTGCAATAGCGACTGCACTTGAAAAGCAATTCATTGGCTATTGTGAAACTTGATATGTCCTGACGTTGTAAAAAGTGTTGTACAAATGCTGACTTTCTTTTCACTGTTAAAAATCACACAACACCAGGTCATAGTCCAACAGGTTTAACTGGAAGGACACTAGCTTTCAGAGAGTTACTCCTTCATCAGAGCAACGCTCCGAAAGCTAGTGTGTTTCAATTAAACCTGTTGGAATATAACCTGGTGTTGAGTGATTTTTAACTTTGTACACCCCAGTCCAACACCGGCATCTCCAAATCATTTCTTTTCACTGTTTTTGGATCCTTCAGCCAGCTCAAAGGCATAGCTTAGTGGATGCAGAAGAAGTCAGTGCTTTCTAGAGAGAAATGAATCTATAAATTAGCCTCCTGCAATGTTCATTTTTTTAATTTTCCATTTTATGTTGTTGTTACTCATTCATCAAAATGCCTCAGAATTTTGACCTTACAAGGAGAGACTTTCCTAGCTCTGTGTTTGGGCATAATGGATCAGTGTACCTATCTGTAAAGGAATCCACACAGTTTTCCTCTTTAGGCTTTAAGATATGTTAAACACACACGTGATGTTACAGATATTCGCCTTTAATTCCAAACTTGACCCAGTGCACGCATGGTAATCTGCTTGATGTTCCTTAAAAAACAAATCATAGATAATGTAGTTAGATTAAAACACATTAAATGTTTATACAGTAATATCTCACAAGTTATTTCCAAGCTTACATCTTATCAACTCAAGCTTAGCGGCCCAGCATTAGTAATTCTAACGTCCATTTTCACAGAACCATTCGATTTTATACACTTTAAACATGCTGCATATCGAACTTTGTATCTTGATGGACAACAATGCTGAAGCACTGTCAAAGTTACTGATTAACATAATTAGCTCTCTTTCTTAGGAATATGACTGTTAACTTAATTACAAGAGGTAAAAGACTTTAATTTGCCCGAATTGTTGCAGATAACTTCAAAGAGCCGGCCTAGTCACTGGTCCATTGCAAACTTCCCAGGGGCAAAGGTTTGTCTGTTCAAGCACTCTCTGTGAGTATGATGTATATACAGCCATGATTACCATGTTAAAACAGAAGTGGTCAAGGGGTATGCTCATGCAGTCTCCAAATAACTTCTCTGGCATTAGAGCCGAAGAGATCATGGAAAAGTAATTGGTACTCTCAACCGGGCATTACCTTTTTGTTATAAGTTCAGTAGCACACATTATGAAATTGGTGCAGTTCAAATACTTCAATAGATGAACTGGAACGAAACAGCTTTGATTGGAAGACCAAATAGAGACAAATATTTCTAACATTTAATCCCTAAAATCAGCCAGTTGTGTGCAAGTTCAACTTCAAAAAAACTTCAAAATGTTATAAAATATAGTGACACTGCAAAAATAAGTAGTTTAGGGAATTTGTATTGAATATACCCAAGACTTTGGCTGATATTGATCCTGAAAACTTCCCATGTGCTAATGTTGGGCGTTCAAAGACATAGGGCCATGCTTACTATTTTAAGACAGAACTGGTCTCCATCTTCAGGACAGGCAGCAACGCAAAGTGGCCGAGCAGAGACTGATAGCTAAGTTCGGTACCCATAGGGATGGCCTCAACCGGCACCTTGGGTTCATGTCACACTACAGGTAACCCAAATGCACTACACACACACACACACACACACACACACACACACACTCCTACAAACCCATACATTCATGCAGACCCTCTCTCATACACAAGCTCTCTCTCGTACACTCACACATACACACACCCACATTCATATCCACACATGCACCCTGTCACAGACATAGACCCCTTTACATTCACACACACTCTCTCACAGACACTCATACACCATCCCCCACCCAACACACACCCACATGCACACACATAGATAAAAAGTTTGTGGGGTGAATTTGTACTTGCAGAATTACATTTTATATTGCTCAAAAACTGCATGAATCCATGTAAAATTCTGTAAATCCCTTTTTAAGAAATAGCATCAGTCTGAACAATGGGACACAGACAGACTTTAACCTTACATCTTCAATGCATTATCTGAGCTGACATGGCACCTACTATTAAAGTTCGCTTGTGAATGCAACTTTTGAAAAGTTCTGGGATTTAGGTATGAAAGAACTGAAACCAACATGTTCATTCTAAAAGTTGAGAGGCTTAACAAACAATCCAGGTCTTTTTCAATATATCATCTCATTTCTATCATACTGTAAGCTTTGGCTATAAATTCTGTATTTATGAACTTATACACCTGATGAAGGAGCAGTGCTCCGAAAGCTAGTGCTTCCAAATAAATCCGTTGGACTATAACTTGGTGTTGTGTGATTTTTAACAGAGAAAAACCAATGAGTCTGATTTCAGTGGTGGGCAAATTGTTGGAGGACATTCTGACAGACATGGATTTATATGAATTCAGAAGGGCAAGGACTATTTAGGGATAGTCAGCATGGCTTTGTGCATGGGATATCATGTCTCACTAACTTGACTGAGTTTTTTGAAGAGGTGATAAAGATTGATGAAGGCAAAGATGTTGATGTTGTCTACATGGACTTCAGTAAAGTGTTCAACAGAGTTCCACATGGTAGACTGTTTCGTAAAGTTAGATCATATGGCCTCCGGGGAGAGCCGAGCCATTTGGATACAAAATTGGCTTGAAGGTAGGGTGGTGGTAGAGCGTTGCTTCTCAAGACTGGAGTCCTGTGACTAGTGGTGTGCTACAAGGATCGGTGCTGGGTCCACTGCTTTTCTGGGAAGAATGTGCAAACTCCACACAGTCAGTTGCATGAGGCGGGAATTGAACCCAGGTCTCTGGTGCTGTGAGGCAGCAGTGCTAACCACTGTGCCACCATGCCGCCCAATAACGTGAGTATAGAAGGCATGGTTATTAAGTTTGCAGATGACACCAAAATTGGTCATTTAGAGGACAGTGAAGAAGATTATCTCAGAGTACAACGGGATCTTGATCAGATGGAACAATGGGCCGAAGGGTGGCAGGTGGAGTTTAATTCTCACAAATGTGAGATGTTGTATTTAGGTAAGGCAAACCAGGGCAGAACTTGTACAGTTAATGGTAGGGCCCTAAGGATTGTTGCCAAACAAAGAGACTTAGGAGTGCAGGGTGCACAGTTCCTTGAAACTGGTGTCACAGATAGATAGGGCGGTGAAGAATGCATTTGGCATGCTTGCCTTCATTGGTTGAAAATTGAGTATAAGTGTTGAAATGTCAAGTTGCAGCTTTACAGGACAGCGGTGAGGCCACTTTTAGAATACTGCATATAATTCTGGTTGCCCTTCTGTCGGAAGGATGTTGTTAAACTCGAGAGGGTGTAAAAAAGATTTACAAGGATGTTGCCGGGTCTGGGGAGTTTGAGTTATAGGGAGAGGCTGAATAGGCTGGGGCTTTTTTTCCTGGAATGTTGGATCTGAGTTAATAAAATTATGAGGGGCATCGATAAGGTGACTAACCAAGGGTGGGGGAGTCCAAAACTAGAGGGCATAGGTTTAAGGTGAGAGGGGAAAGATTTAAAAAGGACTTGAGGGGTAAATTTTTCATGCAGAGGGTGGTGCATGTGTGGATCAAGCTGCCAGAGGAAGTGGTGGAGACTGGGACAATTACAACGCTTAAAAGGCATCTGGATGTTTACATGAATTGGAAGGGATTAGAGGTATATGGGCCAAATGCTGGCAAATGGGACTAGGGCAGACTGGGATGTCTGGTCAGTATGGATGCGTTGGACTGAAGCGTCCATTTCTGTGTTGTTTAACTCTATGACTATGAAATGACAGAGAGAATTAAGAGGCCTGAACAGATTACAGGCATGTAATCCTATGCTGGGACCTCACTCCTGCTATCTTGCCTAAACTACAGACATTTGCTCACACAACACCTTTCCAAGTTTATTTTCATTGCTTCAGAGGTGATTTTGACTATTTTTGGAGTACATTTCCTTTGATCTACATTTCTCAGCATTGCAGAGCAACAGCACCTGTCCAACCATCTGTTGCTCTGCAGGAGAGAGGAGAGGAGCACAGAACTCCAGCTTGCAGGAAATGATACTCTCAACACAGGGTTTAAAGGCAGAGGATAACATTCTGGGACAAGGAGCAAGCTGCAGAGCCTTGGGAAGCTCAGCGTTCCATATCAGGTGGTCTTGGCATTTTCTAAAAAAACACCCTCTGGTAAGAGGATTTGTGGGAGGGGTGTCTGGGTGGGGGGTGGGGTGGACAAACATTGCAAGTGCTATTCAAAGTCACCACAGCCCTTAATTTTTTCATCTCTGGGATCTGTGGCTGATACTTTCAGATTCTTCCAATCTGATGCTCACAAATGCATCTCACAGGAAACCAGAACTATGGTTGCTGGGCTGGGAATTATCTACACTTCTCAGCCAATCAGAAAGAGCGACATTCCACAAAGTAACCAATATGCCATAGACCAGCCTTGTTTTCTTGTCATCAGGAAGAAATTCCACTGACTTGATGTTCAGCCCATTGGCAGACACGAAAAGATTGTCATGTATATATGTGCAAGATTCCCTCCTATGTCAGTCAAGCCATTCTAAGATCTCATACCATAAAGCAGAGCTAGTGGAAGTACTAGTATTACTCTCTGAAGTAATAGGTAACGGTGTTGTTGAAGTCCAGGCAATGACACAGAAGAAAGATACAAGAGAAACACCTCACCGTGAGAGCTATGGAACAATCAGCAATTGGGATTCTGAAGTTGAGCTTTAGTTCCAGAGTACACCTCATTATCCAGGATGACTATGGTTTCCCTCTGTCTCCATGCACATATCTTCCTTGAGGTCTCCTTCTCTGCTACAACCCACCTAGAAGCCTCTTTCTCTCTCTACCGCCACCCACTTCACCTTCAAATGGCAGATGGAGCTCTCAGCCTTTTGACTAAATAGGACTGTAAGCCGTCCAACCCCATGGTAAAGGCTTCATGTTACCATCTCACTGTTATCACTTACTTTCTTAACTGCTCACTGCCCCTCCATTCACACACTGCTTCCCTCTTGTTCATCCTACCATGGGATTCTGAATTATAGCCTCCTGCCCAATTAGGTTCACCTATCGCTCCCAGGTACAGCAAAAGATATGAAATCACTTAAATTGTTTTGAAAGGTAACTTCCACCACCGATTCAAACAAATTCAAAAAACTTGCTTTGTTTTGTAAAGTGTTTGCACAGGCTCAGCTTAGTTTCATCCTAATTTTCTCTTTTCAGATGGTGTTGGGTAACCAATGTCTGATCTCAATCATTGAAACTGGAGGACACCATATTCCAACTGATGTGTAACATATGGCAACAATTTAAAGTTGATGCAACTGAGTGCTTTACCTCTTAAAAAGGGCAACCAGCTGATCAGGCATTATAGAATCAAATAAGTCAATGTGGCCATTTTGGATTTTGAGTATATATTCTCAGTATGCATTTTCACACTTGGGAGCAGCCAAGCAAGTTTTATTCATACAGCTTCTTACACTAATGAGAAGGTTAGCATGTAACATGAACTTGATACAAATCAGAGGAGGATGACTGAAGTAAAATCAGTGGAACAACTGAACTCTGGCACGACATTGGAAAACTGAAAAATGGTTTCAAAATATGCCAAAACAAAGGAATAAAATATCAATCAAATGGAATGATTAAAACCTTATAACAACTTTTTTTTAAAAAAATGTATTTAATACTATATACATGTACACAATTCTTTAACTCAAATTCTGAAATCCGAAAAGCTCTGAAATCCGAAGTTATTTCATGCTGTTTTTTTTCTGCATAACAAGGTTGTTTGGCGTGCGAACAGATGATCCAACTCCACACCCACTCAAACCACATCACTCAGGTGTGACGCGGTGGTGTGGCCCAGCACTGACAGACATCAATTGTGTCTCAGTGGGTCACGCGTGGGTCTGACGTTCGGTAAGATTTTAAAAAAATTTCACTGCGCAAATGTCATTATTCTGAAATCTGAAAAATTCCAAAATCTGAAAAACAATTAGCCCCGGGATGTCAGATAAAGGATTGTGTACCTGTACCCCAAAACTGTGAGATGAAATTAACAGTGATGTGTGTTGCTTGAAGGAATTAAGGAAAGAAAATAACTCATATTGATGAATCTCTTTATTTGCATCCTCCTTGATTCATTCACCTGTGCATTTGTTAAGCAACACTCTGCACCAAGGTTGGAGTCTATCAACAATAGATACTACACATACACACAATTCATGAGGTTTTTTTAAAGAAATAATTTCACAATCCTACATTTCCAAACATGTGCAAAATGGGAGGGGGACATTCTGTCTCTGATTGCCCAGCTTGTGATTTTTGTGAGTGTTCCCCATATATAGATGGAAATATTGCTCTTTGGCAGTATTGATCTTCACAAGTAAGCATCAATGATGATTTATTTTCACAATGACAGATAACAGTTGGAACTACAGATTTATTAATTTATTAAATACTCCAAATTTTAATCATTGTACAGTACTATTGATAGTTATTAGGTACTTACATTGTGGAATGTCTCTGACTCTCCAACAATCTTCTTTCCTTAAGAAAGTTGAGGAAATTTCTCCTCTAAACTTATCTCTATGACCAACCTTTTAGCCGAATTTCCTGATATAACTTAATGTCAAATTCTGGTTGATAATGTTTGTAAAGTGAAATAACTTGACAGAGGCTGGTATCCCGTCATCAATTCACCTTTTAATCATACATGGAGTGTCCTTGACAGTGCTCCAGATATCTCAGAGCCAGCTCTCAGAGTGATCAGGATGTCTGACAGTCCTGGTCTTACCTGTCAACCAGGCCTTCCTGATTGGACCAGATTAACAACCCCAAACAGTGAACTCATATTCTATGAGGTCTACCTGGCTGACCTCGAAGCAATCATTACATCCCACCCGTTCTGAGTCCAAGGACACAGGGCAGGTTCCTTTTATTGTAGCTCCTCCTGGGTGCTTTAGTACTGTGTCAGGGTCCACCAACTCTGCCTCTGATACAGGTGGTGTGGAACACAGACTAGCTTGTCTCTTGTGCCTGCAGCATCTCAGAGGAAGTTCATTCTCTTCTTCGGGTTGCAAAAGCATTGAGGGAGTGACATCTGCCGTATCTATTTCGGATGCTAAGGATCTATAACAGGTCTGATTTGGATGCTGTGAAGCAATTTAATGGTTCTAAGCCGGGTATAGGTGGACTTTCCAGAATGTGTACTCTCCTAGATACTGGCCTCTGAGTTCTCATAATCAATTTAGGTTTAGTAGGACTCTTGCTGTCTCAAATCCGTATACTGGCAGCAACTACAATGGCTTGCTAGCCCAGAAAAAAAATTTAACCATTTAGCCAAGGCTTTGCTTTATTTTGGGGTCTTGCTGTGGGCTAGCCGAGAGTCCATCTGGTCAAGATATGTCCTGAGTGAGGTTATGCAATTGCCTTCACTCAAGATTTGGAGATGCCGGCATTGGACTGGTGTGTACAAAGTTAAAAATCACACAACACCGACAGGTTTGCTTGGAAGCACTAGCTTTTAGAGCGCTGCTCCTTCTTCTGGTGGTTGTGGAGTATAAGATCATAAGACACAGAATTTATAACAAAAGTTTAGAAACTTGATGTGTGTGTCTATATGTGTGATTCTCTTGGAGATCCTCTCCACTCAGTTAGTGGTGTCGATGGTAGCCATGATTAGGAGGTACCAGTGTTGGACTGGGTTGTACAAAGTTAAAAATCACACACTTCATTCAAAGTGTTGTTCCCCAAGCTCAGTTGGACTGGCAAAGGTGTTCACTTCCATTGGAAAATACTGCATTTGTACCAGTTGCCGCATTTTCCAATGATAAAGCCAGTCGTAGTGCCTGGTTGAAGTCCAATTGAGATTCAGCTAGTAGGGTGCTTTTGCATGGTTGCATGCCTCTGTCAGTTGTTTTAACCTAGTCAAGAATCCTGAGATAGATTCCCCTGGTTTTCAAATTGCCAAGTAAAATTGTTAGCATCTCAGAATTAGAGAAGGCTTAGTGTTGTAATATTCCTTAACTAAATCTGTCAACTCTTGAATAGTTTTAGTATGTGGTGCTGCAGGGAAAGTCACGCTCTGAATAACCAAAAATGCTGCGGATTCACAGGCTGTCAAGAGAATGATTAGTTTGCTTTGCTTTTCATCTGCCCCAATGTCATCAACCAGAAAAAAATGAATGTATCCTTTCCACATCCTGGGACAAGTCTTCAAAGACAGCATCAAAAGGGTGAAGCTTCCCAAATAACGACATGATGCCAGAAGTGCTTACTCCAACTTAAGGACGACTGTTGTGAGTGAATTTCTTCAGGAGTGTATTTTTCTCTCATGCCCACTGAGATAACCTGACAGAGGCCAGTATCCTGTCACTAACTTACCCTTTATTTACACATGGAAAGTCCTTGACATTGATACAGTTCCCTCAGAGGCAGCTTTCAGAATGTCTGATATTCCGTTCTTATCTGTCAGCCAACGCTCCCTGATTGGGGTACATTAACAGCACCAATCAGGGAACTCATATTTTATGAAGCCCACCTGGCTGACCTGATTACAAACACCACCTAAACTATTTTAGGATGTTTTGTGATGTTCAAAGCAATATGCGAATGCATGCTTTTGTTCAAAAATCATTACAGTGGTTTTGTGCAATTGGTTGCTATTTCAAGTAAATTAACCAAGTTAAAGAACATTTCATCAGCTAAGCTGACAGCTAAAGTGAATGGTGCAGTTGCAGCATCACATTTAAAATTTAAAAAAAATCCTCTCCAAAAGCTCGGCTGACTTTTAAAGAAATGAGAGACAAATTCAAAATAATCTCAGGTCCATAACTAATGGGATACAGCCTGGGTCCGGTTACATTCCGGTGATTGACAACATTTAAATAAGCCTTGTGTTAAAAATAAGCAAGCCATTTTTCCTGTTCAATTAACACACCCAATAGGTTTGGTTTTATCGGGTGTTTCTCCTCAAAATGAAACAATGCTTCAATGGTTGTTTTGTTTATTTTCAATTATATATTAAAGAAGTGGTTGTTTCTTCCTTAACAAAAACATAAATTAGATAAAACAATACAGGCTTGTCAGTATTGAAAGAAAATAAATCCTTTGACTGTATTAAGGACAAAAGGGTAACTTGGGAAAGAATAGGGCCACTCAAAGATCAGCAAGGCAGCCTTTGTGTGGAGCCACAGAAAATGGGGGAGATACTAAATGAGTATTTTGAATCAGTATTTACTGTGGAAAAGGATATGGAAGATATAGACTATAGGGAAATAGATGGTGACACCTTGCAAAATGTCCATATTACGGAGGCGGAAGTGCTGGATGCCTTGGAATGCATAAAGGTGGATAAATCTCCAGGAATTGATCAGGTGTACCCTAGGACTCTGTGGGAAGCTAGAGAAGTGATTGTTGGGCCTCTTGCTGAGATATTTGTATCATTGATAGTCACTGCTGAGGTGCTGGAAGACTGGAGGTTGGCTAATGTGGTGCCAATGTTTAAGCAGGGTGCTAAGGATAAGCCAGGGAACTACAGACCAGTGAGTCTGATGTTCGTGGTGGGCAAGTTGTTGGAGGGAATCCTGAGAGACAAGATGTACATGTATTTGGAAAGGCAAGGACTGATAACGGATAGTCACCATGGCTTTGTGCGTGGGAAATCATGTCTCACAAACTTAATTGAGTTTTTTGAAAAAGTAACAAAGAAGATTGATGAGGGCAGAGCGGTAGATGGAATCTATATGGACTTCAGTAATGCGTTTGACAAGGTTCCCCATGGGAGACTAATTAGTAAGGTTAGATCTCATGGAATACGGGGAGAACTAGCCTTTTGGATACAGGACTGGCTCAAAGGTAGAAGACAGAGGGTGGTGGTGGAGGGTTGTTTTTCAGACTGGAGGCCTGTGACCAGTGGAATGTCACAAGGATCGGTGCTGGTTCCTCTACTTTTTGTCATTTACATAAATGATTTGGATGCGAGCATAAGAGGTACAGTTAGTAAGTTTGCAGGTGACACCAAAATTGGAGGTGTAGTGGACAGCAAAGAGGGATACCTCAGATTACAACAGGATCTTGACCAGATGGGCCAATGGGCTGAGAAGTGGCAGATGGAGTTTAATTCAGATAAATGCGAGATGCTACATTTTGGGAAAGCAAATCTTAGCAGGACTTATACACTTAATGATAAGGTCCTAGGGAGTGTTGCTGAACAAAGAGACCTTGGAGTGCAGGTTCATAGCTCATTCAAAGTGGAATCGCAGGTAGATAGGATAGTGAAGAAGGCGTTTGGTATGCTTTCTTTTATTGGTCAGAGTATTGAGTACAGAGGTTGGGAGGTCATGTTGTGGCTGCATAGGACATTGGTTAGGCCACTTTTGGAATATTGCGTGCAATCCTGGTCTCCTTCCTATCGGAAAGATGTGGTGAAACTTGAAAGGATTCAGAAAAGATTTACAAGGATGTTGCCAGGGTTGGAGGATTTGAGCTGTAGGAAAAGGCTGAACAGGCTGGGGTTGTTTTCCCTGGAGCATCGGAGGCTGAGGGGTGACCTTATGGAGGTTTACAAAATTATGAGGGACATAGTTAGGGTAAATAGACAAAGTCTTTTCCCTGTGATCGGGGAGTCCAGAACTAGAGGGCATAGGTTTAGGGTGAGAGGGGAAAGATATAAAAGAGGCCTAAGGGGCAACCTTTTCACACAGAGGGTGGTACGTGTATGGAATGAGCTGCCAAAGGAAGTGGTGGAGGCTGGTACAATTGCAACATTTAAGAGGCATTTGGATGGGTATATGAATAGGAAGGGTTTGGAGGTATATGGGCCAGGTGCTGGCAGGTGGGACTAGATTAGGTTGGGATATCTGGTTGGCATGGACAGGTTGGACCGAAGGGTCTGTTTCCATGCTGTACATCTCTATGACTCTATGACTCTAGTAAGTTTTTGTCAGCTAAATAAACCTTGTTAGCTGTGGATGGATTTGTGAAAGACTGAAAATACAATTGCTTTTATGTATTGTCAGTCTACTATATATGTCATAATAAGTAATGTGAGTCCAATAGAATTATTTCTCAATAATCTTAATAATCGGCAGGGTTTCTTATCACAGTCTAAAAAT
Source organism: Hemiscyllium ocellatum (assembly GCF_020745735.1). Classification (NCBI taxonomy): domain Eukaryota; kingdom Metazoa; phylum Chordata; class Chondrichthyes; order Orectolobiformes; family Hemiscylliidae; genus Hemiscyllium; species Hemiscyllium ocellatum. The sequence continues at coordinate 37,251,891 of NC_083425.1, forward strand.
AAACTCCAGACTGTTCAGGAGAGGTGTTCAGAAGCACTTATACACAGAAAGGTTAGTAGAGCTTTGGAGTGCTGTTCCACAAATGGCATTTTTTTGCTGGATTGGTTGTTAATTTTAAATCTGAAATAGTTTTTTTTATTCAGCACAGGTATTAACCTAAGACAGGTATATGCAGTTATACCACAGATCAGCCACAAACTCATTGAATAGTGGAACAGGCTAGAGGGGCTGAATGGCCTATTCCTGTTTCTATGTTCCTTTCTTATGGTTATCGAATTTAGAAAATCCAGTCAACAATGGACAAATGCTATTTATTTGAACAAAAACTGTTTGTCTCTATGCATCAAAATCGCTGGATAAAATTCTATTTCAGGATGTCCCAGTGCACACAAAAAAGTATTTTTCTCTGTCTCGATGTAAAGAAACATGGTAACCAGTTTGCACTTAGCAAGGGTTCACAAACAGCAATAAGACAATAGCCAGATACATGGCCATTATGGTGGCATGGGATGGAGTAACAAATGCTGACTTTGGGAAATCTTTCTTGGAATCTTGTCTGTGTCATAAAATTCTTATGTCCACTTATCTGGTGAGTCAATTACCATGTTATTCAAACATCAGCATTTTAAATAGTGCCAAATTGTCTTGATATTGCGCAGATGATTAAGTGCCTGACTCTCTATTTTAGGGGCCTGAATGCATGACACTTTGGCTCTGAGGCAAGGCAGCTACCACTGAGCCAAGGGCTGACATTCCACTACGCACATAGGCAAAGGTTATTCATACTGTTGTGTGTATTACTGTGAATATCATACATACAAGAGGTTTGCTTTGAATTATAATATTAGCTTTGTTTCCCCCCTCTAGCCCTAAATGGGATTGATGAGAATGGGCTGCAGCTGGAATCAGAATGGGGGGTTGGCCAGAAGAAAGATACAGGTACAATCTTTTAGTTTGTGCTGGACTTTTGGCAAAAAAAGTTGTTCGAATTTCATGGTGTGCATATAAATTGCCCTGTAGAAAATAAAGACATTATGATGTGGTGAATGCAGCATTCATTTGTGGCCACAAAGGGAACACATTGTGTAAACTGGAGCACATATCCAGTGAAACCAAAAAAAATTCACTCTCAGATGAACACTCAGTATGATCACATTGCAGAAATAAGCTCCTTCAATAGAAACTGAAGTGCAAATGCTTAGGATCAGCAAAAATGCAAAAACATTGAAAAATAATTCCAGATTATGAAATGCACAACTCTTACAAAGATTACACATAGCAAAATTTTGATGAGAGTGAACAAAGACAATTTTCTGGCAGGTCTCATTCTTGAAAGAGACAAACATCAATTTCTTAAAAAAGATTAGTTCCCCCACCTTTCAGGAATCTTTTCACCCCCAGAATCCATTAAAGGTGGGTGTTACATATGCAAATGGATGAATTAGGGAATTTTATTCATTATTTTACAATCCATTGAGACAATCAGTTTTGTTGAAATGATTAGCTCCGATCCAATGCTGACTGGATCTTCTAGATTGATAATCATGAGAAACTGCTTGAAATTTATTAACATTTTAGTTAATACCATGAACACTGATCATAACCCAGATCACCTACTGAGTATTTAATTACAACATGAAACTTTTAAGGACTTACTTAGAACACAGAACAATACAGCACAGGAACAGGCCCTTTACCCCATCATTTCTTTGCCGACCATAATGCCATTCCAAACTAATTTGATCTGCCTGCATATGGTTCATACCCCTCTATTCCCTGTCAATTCGTGCATCTGTCTAAATGCCTCTTACACTTTGCTAATGTATCTGCTTTTACCACCTCCTGCGGCAGGATGTCCGGGCTCCTACCACCCTTTGTATAAAACAGTCTCCTTGCACATGTCCTTTAAACTTTCTCTCTCCTATCTTAAACTTAAGCCTCCTAGTATTTGACATTTCTAACTTGGAAAAAAGACTCCAGCTATATACCCTATCCATGCCTTTCATAATTTTATTAACTTCGAAGAGATGGCCTGTCAGCCTCTGCTTCTCTAATGAAAACAATCCAAGTTTGTTCAACCTCTCCTTTTAGCCAATAAATTCAATCCAGGCAACATCCTGGTAAACCTCTTTTGCAATCTCTCCAAAGCCTCCCTGTATTGTGGCGACCAGACCTATACACAATACTCCAATTGTGTCCTAACAAATGTCTTATACAGCTGCAACATGATTGCCAACTTTTGTACTCAAAGCCTCGGCCAATGAAGGCAAGCATGCTGTATGTCTTCTTTACCACCTTATCCACTTCTGTTGCCACTTTCCTGGAGCTATGGACTTGCACCCCAAGATAACTCTGCATATCAATGCTCCTAAGCATCCTGCCATTTACTGTATACTTATCTTTTGCATTTGACCTTCCAAAATGCATCACTCACACTTGGCTTGATTAAACTCCTTCTTCCATGTCTCTACCCAACTTTCTAACTGATCGGTATCCTGCTGTGTCCTTCTTCACTACCTACTTTCACGTTGTCTGCAAACTTACTAAGCAGACCACCTACATTTTCATCCAAATCATTTATATATGTTACAAACAACAGAAGTCCCAGCACTGATTCTTGAGGAACATTACATGTCACAGACCTCCAGTCAGAAAAGCACCCCGTCGCAGCTACCCTGTTTTCTGTAACCAAGCCAATCTTCTACCCAACTTGCTAACTCACCATGGATTCCTACTGTGAGGGATCTTGTCAATTGCTTTAGTAAAGCCCATGTAGAAAACATCCACCGCCCTACCCTTATCAATCATCTTCATCATTTCCTCAAAAAAACTCAATCAGGTTTGTAAAACAATACCTCCCCCACATAAAGCCAAACTAACTATCCCTAACAAGCCCATTCTTTTCCAAATGCAAGTAATTCCTGTCCCGAAGAATCTTTTTGAATAATTTCCCCAACACTGATGTAAGGTTCACTGGCCTAAACTTTTGTGGATTATCTGCCTTTCTTAAACATTGGCTATTTTCCAGTTTTCTAGGTCCTCCAATGTAGCTATAGAGGATGCAAAGATTTTTGCCAAGACCCCAGAAATCTCCTCCATTGCCTCCCTCAGTACCCAGGGATGATCCCATGAGGCCCTAGAGATTTATCTACCATAATATTTTTTTCAAGACACCCAATACTTGCTCCTTCTTAATATTGACATGCCAAAAATATCAACATACCCCTCCCTAATCTTACCATCATTCATGACCTTCTCCTTGGTGAAAACATATGTGAAGTACTCATTAAGGACCTCATTTACTTCCTTTTGCTCCATGCATAAATTCCCTCCTTTGCCCTTCAGTGGATATTTCCCGAGTTACTCTAATGCAGAAAAGTGTGAGGTGATTCAGTATGGAAGGAGTAACAGGACTGCAGAGTACTAGGATAATGGGAAGCTTCTTTGTAGTGTAGATGAGCAGAGAGGTCTCGGTGTCCATGTACATAGATCCCTGAAAGTTGCCACGGAGGTTGATAAGGTTGTTAAGAAGGTATATGGTGTGTTAGCTTTTTATTGGTAGAGGACTGAGTTTCGGAGCCATCTGACTCCAGATCAGAAGGTTGTGTGTTCAAATCACTTCAGGCTCACTGAAGCACAATTTCCTGCATTTCAAATCAAGAAAGGAGGTCATCCTCTCCAGATATCTGTTGAGCCGAGTCTTCTTTCTGGAAACTATTGATCTCACATGAAGCTTTGCTTTCAGCTTTATTTGTGAACGCTATGTCAGGGGTGCCTTTTGGCTCAGCTCCCCCAGTGTGAGAAGTAAAACCCAAACTGTTCATTACGGGATTTAAACACGCGGCCGCTTCATTCAGTTGGTGACAGTGTGGTGTGAATAACATTATGGGGCAGCACAGTGGCTCAGTGGTTAGCACTGCTGCCTTGCAGTGCCAGGGACCCGGGTTTGATTCCTGCCTCGGGCAACTGTCTGTGTGGAGTTTGCACATTCTCCCTGTGTCTGTGTGGGTTTTCTCTGGGTGCTCTGGTTTCCTCCCAAAGTCCAAGATGTGCAGGTTAGGTGACAGTGAAGGCCTATACATTGCCCATAGTGTTAGGTGCGTTAGTCAGGGGTAAATATAGGATAGGGGAATGGGTCTGGGTGGGTTACTGTTCGGAGGGTTGGTGTCGGGTTGTTGGGCCAAATGGCCTGTTTCTGCACTGTAGGAAATCTAATCTAATCTGGCACAATTACGGCACTTAAAGGCATCTGACTGGGTGTTGAATATGAAGGGTTCAGAGGGATATGGGCCAAGTGCTGACAAATGGGACTAGATTGCTTTTGGATATCTGGTTGGCATGGAAGAGATTGACCGAAGTGTCTGTTTCTGTGCTGTATATCTCTGGGTGGCACAGTGACTCAGTGATTAACACTGTGCCCCACAGCGCCAGGGACCCGGGTTCAATTCCATTCTTTGGCGACTGTCTGTGTGGAGTTTGCACACTCTCCCTGTGTTTGCGTGGGTTTCCTCCGGGTGCTCTGGTTTCCTCCCACAATCCAAAGATGTGCAGGTCAGGTGAATTGGCCATGCTAAATTGCCCATAGTGTTAGGTGCATTAGTCAGAGAGAAGTGGGTCTGGGTGGGTTACTCTTCGGAGGGTCGATGTGGACTTGTTGGGCCGAGGGGCCTGTTTCCACACTGTAGGAAATCTAATCTAATCTAATCATATTGCATCTCTACAAAGCTCTAGTGTGGTCACATGTGGAGTATTGCATACAGTTTTGGTCATTGCATTATAAGAAGGATGTGGAAGCTTTGGAAAGGGTTCAAAGGAGATTTATTAGGATGTTGCCTGGAATGGAGGGAAGGTCTTACGAGGAAAGGCTGAGGGACTTGAGGCTGTTTTCGTTGAAGAGAAGAAGGTTGAGAGGTAACTTAATTTAAACATATAAGATAATCAGAGGGTTAGATAGGGTGGACAGTGAGAGCCTTTTTCTTGGGTGGTGATGGCTAGCATGAGGGGACATAGCTTTAAATTGATTTAGGACAGATGTCAGAGGTAGTTTCTTTACTTAGCGAGTAGCAGGGGCATGGAACGCACTGCCTGCAACAGTAGTAGGCTCGGCAATTTGAAGGGCATTTAAATGGTCATTGGATAGACATATGGATGAAAACAGAATAGTGCAGTTTAGATGGGCTTCAGATTGGTTTTACAAGTCGGTGCAACATCGAGGGCCCAAAGGCCTACTCTGTGCTGTAAAGCTCTATGTTCTATGCTCTAAACATATTTATGAAATGTTTTGGGATTCACTGTAATCCTACTTGCCAGGGATATTTCATGACCCATTTGATCCCTCCTAATTTCTTGTTTAAGTTCTTTTCTGCTTCCTTTATATTCCTCATGTGCCTTGTTTGATTTCAGTTTACTTTTTCTCTTTTTGACTAAACTTTCAACATCCCTTGTCATCCAGGGTCCCGAATCTTGCCACCTTCATCTTTCATCCTCACAGGAATATGCTGGTCCTGAATTCTGATCAAGTTGTTTTTAAAAGACTCCCACACGTCAGATGTGAATTTGCCCTCAAACAGCAACCCCCAACTTAATTTTCTCCAGCCAAAAAAATGACCAAGAATGTGTATAGTGAGCAACATGACTCAGACTGACTGAAAGACCTCTGTGGATTATTCTCAGCCTCAATGGAGACCCTGGAATGTCACACCTGATGGGTCTTGGGGAAGTTTCAAAGGAGAGGACTTCAGCAAGGGGAATGCACTGATGCCAAAGGAGTTCCTGGGTAAACCCCCAGAATGATGCACCCTGTAGGGTGTTAAGGAGCCTTCAAAGAGCAAGACTTCAAAAGTAACCAAGCTGTCGAGATCTCGGAAATCTGGTGCAGGTCAGCAGCTTCCAGAAGTGGAAAGCATTCATCGACACATTGATCATCCTGCACTGACCTGACCACCCAGTATAGAGGGCATGTTATTCAAAAGACAGAAGTTCAAGACAATCCTATCACCTCCTCTCAGCAGGAAAACATCTCCTGTGGGTTAGCTATTAGACTGGGGGCATGAGTTGAAAGACATGCTTATATTTTCAATCTTCCAGAAACACACAAAACAGGGAGTATAAATCAACCGCAACACCACGTATGTGTGTTTTAATGGTCTGACATGTTAGTGTTAGAGGATTAGATTAGATTAGATTAGATTAGATTCGATTAGATTAGATTACTCACAGTGTGGAAACAGGCCCTTCGGCCCAACAAGTCCACACCGACCCGCCGAAGCGCAACCCACCCATACCCCTACATTTACCCCTTACCTAACACTACGGGCAATTTAGCATGGCCAATTCACCTGACCCGCACATCTTTGGACTGTGGGAGGAAACTGGAGCACCCGGAGGAAATCCACGCAGACACGGGGAGAATGTGCAAACTTCACACAGTCTGTCGCCTGAGTCGGGAATTGAACCCGGGTCTCAGGCGCTGTGAGGCAGAAGGTCAACCATTAAATATTTCTGTGCTCCGAATCAAAAGGTAAATATATCCTGAGTGCTGCAGGCCAGGCACCGTCAGAAGGAAACAGGGCAAAAGAATTTCAGATTACCTGCAGAACTCTGAAGAAGGGTTATTGGACCCAAAATGTTAACCCTGCTTTTTCTCCACAATTGCTGCTGGACTTGTAACAACAAATATATTTAGTGACGTGGAACTACGTACAGGTAGTACAATATGAGCCCAGAACTCAGAACCAGCCAAGACTATAAACACCAATCAGGATACAATTGTCTGTCTAAGGAGATACCACAGTTTGATACAATCTAAATCCTTATTTCTTTTAGTTTTAGTACAGTATTGTCATCAAGTCAATCTCAATGTAATCTGTTTTAGGCTGTGGTTACATATGACATTAATTCTTTGACATTCCCAAGGATCTTCTGACTTTTGCTTCCAAACATTTAAAGTGGAACATATTTTCTAACAAAAGTCTACTTCCTTAAGCACAGCAATTTAAGAAAGACACCAGCTTTCCTCAATTGCATAAATTAAGAAAACAAAACAAAATAAATATAACGAAATAGAATAGCCAGTTTATAATCAACTAAAATAAATGCAACAATCTCTGACTGCAATGGGGCAAACTAAACTTTAGGAATTCCTTACCTTCTATTTGCATTACATGTTTTTATTTTCTGAAATATTTTAAAATGCAAACACAATGAGGATAATGTTTTTTACATGTAGAATCGTATTTATTTCCTACCCACTTGCATGATTTATTGCAGAGAGTAGTAGTAACTATCTGGTTGATTTAAGTCAAATTTGGAAATGATCTCAAGATTCTGGGAATCAGGGAAGATACATCCATTATCCATATATTCATCTCCTAATGTTTTGGTTTTGATAAAGGGATTTATTCCTTTGACATTTCTTACTCCATCCCAAACTGTGTTTCCTCCTTTTCTTTTTTTATTATTAATGGGATGCAGCCATTGCATGTGAAGCATTTACTGCCTATCCTTAATTGCCATGGAGAAGGTGGTGATGAGCTGACTTCTTGAGTCTCTGCAGACCTTGAGGTGTAGGAGCACCCACAGTGCTGTTAGGGAGGGAGTTTCAGCTTTTTGTCTCAATGAGAGTGAAGGAACAGTGATATAGTTCCAAGTCAGGATAGTGTGTGGCTTAGAGGGGAGCTGGCAGATGGTGGTGCTCTCCTGCATCTCCAATCCCAAGTTATTTTTCGTTATCATTTTTAATACAGTTGAGAAGACGTTAGAAGGTCCATATGACTAGTTCAGAGTGGCGCACTCTCCAAATTTGCAAAGGATTTGGTTTCTGCTGGACACCTCAGAATGAGAGTGTCATTGAAAAAGAATACCAGGGTTGAATCTTATGTTTGTTTTGGCTAAACCCAAGTTGGATCAAGATCTTTGGAGGCACTCTGCTGTGAGACGTGCAAGTTTTCTTGCCATCCCTTACAAATTCACTGCATTAATTACTAGCCCCACCCATATGGTGTTCCTCAGGTCCAATTCGAGCCCAATCTTACCGTGCATCATTCCCAGAGTAACTCGCCACTCAGTGGAAATCTTGGCAATGTGCCAGGCCTTCTTTGCAACTCTGTTGTGCACCTGGATAAATGTTGGCAATCTGGAATTTACCCTCATTGGCAATATTCTGCCATAACAGCCACAAAGTCATGTTGCCCATGGCACACAGTGGACACGGGTGACAGTTCCACATGAGTACAAGTCCATTGTCTTACGCTTCTCACTGTTAGGTGAGCTTCCACACAGTATGGAAACAGGCCATTTAGCGCAACAAGTGCACACCGACCCTGCGAAGACAACCCAGGCAGACCTCTATCCCTCTAGCATTGGGCAATTTAGCATGACCAATTCACCTGACCTGCACATCTTTCAACAGTGCAGCACAGTTGAAACAGCAACTTTTGCGCTTATCCCCACGTCTACTGCTTGGCTGAAGTTGCTGTATCCTTTGATATTATCATGCAGCCTTTAATTTTCTAAATCTGTGTAAACAATTTACATCACTTATTTGGAATAGATTTTATGTATATGCACTCTTAGTGCAGAACTTGGAGCATGGTGGAGATTGCATTCAGAATTCTGGTTCAGAGATCATTGGGCTCTGACTAATCTTTTATAAATGTGAATTAATTAAATGTATCATACAGTCTTTTTATTGATACAATGTTGGTAAATAGAGTACCTTGTACACAGATGTGATTTATAATCAGAATTTTATGGCAGTATTTAAGTTTAAACATTAATCTCAAGCCTTCATCATGTTAAATGAATTGCTCAGCTAAGCAGTTCTCCATAGATTGAATGAAGTGACTATGATTTCAAGCCATTTTTTTAATTCAGAAAGTTTATCTACTTTTATTGTCCAATTGCAGTCACATTCTGAGAGAGAGAGACAGCAACTCACCTAATTTAAAAATTATTCTTGTGCAGTAGGGTGGCTGCTCTTTTTGCTGACGTCTCAGATTCCAAAAGAGATTTGAGACTTTTATTTTACACCTAACATTCCTGGTCCAGTAAATGCACCGTAACAACTTAAAATATCAGTCAGCAACATAGCAGTAATCCAGTTAGACTCCTGTAACCTCGCATTTTAGTTTCTATGTCAGATGAACATTGCATATATTATAAAGATATTTCCAGTGTCTGGCTGTGCCAGTACTTGTTTTGCTTTGCAGTCCTTTCAGTACAAGACTCTGTAACAGAGGCCATTGAATCCTTTGAAAGAAGAGTAGGTATAATTTTGAAACAGACGATGTTAATGGGCTATAGAAAAAATGCAGCGCAGTGAGAATAGTTTTGGATTGTGCTGGCAGAGTCAGCAGATTGATTTGACTAATGACCTCTTAATGTGTTGTAATTTTAAAAATATAATTCTAACAGCTAAACCTTGGATTAAATTTACTGAAATTGAGTCATTTGGAAGCATATCTTAACTATCAGAACCAAACTTCAGTTGTCCATGTCTGGTGTATAAATGTGCAACCCGCTCGCAGTTGAAGATGTTATGTAACTTTAACAGAACAGCATTAGAGTACTCTTGAAGTGCTGCAGTTAGATTTGAATGGACACATTTTCACTACTACATGTTCTTGAGGTGTGAGATGCACCAGCAACAAAGTCTTCATTGCCCATCCCTACTTGGGAGTTTTCAGAGTCAATACTACCGTCCACTGCGAGAGTCTCGCCTAAACTAGATTAGGTCCCTTTTCTAAAGAACATTGGAGAGCCGACTAGCTTTTATAATTTGGTGGGATTTTTTGGGGTTACTTTGACTAGCGCCAAACCACATATCAGACGAATTCAGTTTCACAATTCATATAGATGTTTTGCGTCACCTAGTTGTGGTATTTGAATGCACATCCCTCAGGGCTGATACGGTGTATGGAATGAAATAAAATTGATATCTACAGCCCATTTTAGATTACTGACTAAAATATTTTTTCTGACACTGTAACACGAGAATTTCAACCAACTTTCAGTTCTGGTTGTTTTCGGATCTCAAAATGTTAGCCCACTTTTCAGAGTTTAGAACTTTTCTTTAATAAGGTATCAGTCCTGTGAGGCTAACTTTAAAATGATCTAACAAGTCGACTGAAATTTCCCCAGCAGCCGGAGCGATGGTGCTGTCTGTGTTTTTAGTCATGAGGGCTCTGTTTTCCCGCAGAGAACCTGGTGTGTGAAACGGTCAGCAAATCACTGCTGCTTTTCAGTTGCTGTAAAAAGACCGTGACAACTTTTAGGGTATTCCCACAGAGCCGAGAAGGGAAGATTTCCTTATGTCAGATAACCGACAGGGAGTGCCAAAGTTCGCTTCCCTCCCAACCACCGTGGACAAGAAACAAAACTAACATCTTCAAAGCCTCATTCCGCACCCGGCTAGGTTTGTGATTATTTTGAACTCAGCACCGAGTGGGAGTTTGAATCTGCTCCGCGCGGGTCACATCTGTGACTCCCTCCCCACGAGTTCGATCTGGGCTCGCCCTCGCTCGGTCCTTGGTGGCACCTCGGGCTCCACAGAGTACGGTATGTGAACGATTTCCCGTGCACTTCCTGACCAGCCGCAGGTTAACTCCCCACCCCCCCGGCTCTGAGAGAGAGAGAGAGAGAGAAAATGGGCTGGTTGCTGAACAAGTTGAACAAGACTGGGGCTCTGATCAGCTGCCAGCGAAGACACCAGCCAGCACCTCAGCGACCTTGTTGTGGAATCCGGAGGGCAGGATGCGGCAGTGAATCAGGTGTTTCAGGAGGAGTGCAGTCCTGACCTGGAGCCCCCTCACCCAGCTGGACTTGGACTCTGTGTGGGGTGTGTGTTACACTGGAGTTGGAGGGAGAGGGGGGGGTTTGTCCCCCTTTATCCCCCCTCTCTCTCTCTCTGGGTAGGACCAGCCACTGTTAGTGGGTCTCCAGAGGGAGACTGCCCAACGACTGGAGGAGGAGGGGGTGGTCTGGGGAGGTTTTGTTCTGTTATTTTATTGTTTTCTGTTCCCTGAAGCATGTCGGAGGAGGGCAGCTCCGAGTGCCCGGTGTGTTACGAGAAGGTTTCGCGCCAGAACCAGTCCCTCCGGACGCTGAGCTGCAACCACGTCTTCTGCCACGACTGCCTGGTCAAGACGGTCATCAACCAGGAGCGGCAGCCCCGGAAGGTGGTCTGCCCCGTCTGCCGGCACGTCACCTTCCTCAGCAAGAAGAGCTCCCGCTGGAGCGCCGGGGGCAAGGACGCCAAGCAGACCCTGGAGATCCCGCTGGCGCCCAGCGCCACCCGCGACCTCCGGACGCTAGGGGCGCAGCTGGGGGCGCCGCCGCCTCCTCCTCCTCCTCCGCCGCCGCCGCGGTCGCTGCTGCGCCGCTGGATGGGCAGCTGTGGCCGGAGCCTCGCCGCCGCCCGCCGCCCGGCCGTGGGCGCCAGCCAGATTTTCGTGATCAGCGGCCGGGGCAGGCCCATGAGCGAGGAGGAGCTGAGGGCCCCCGCTGACGGACTGGTGCTGGAGCACCGGCGCTGCAGGCTCCGCTGGGTGCTGGTGCTGCTCTGCTTCATCATCATCGGCGCTGTGGTGGCCGCCATCCTGCCCTGGGTCACCTCCTTCAAATGACAGCCCCAGTGCCACCCCTGTTAGAGGGAGCGGGGGCGGTAAACACCCCCCACACACCCCCCCCCCCCCCCCCAAGTCTGAACTCGAGGAGGGGTGACAAAAGCACTTTAAGTTCCACAAGTAGCGCAACAAAAACCCAGCCTCACTTCACAAAGGAGTTTATCTGGAGCTGTGCTCACCTACTGCATCCTTTCGCTCAACTTTTCCAGGAATGTACTTTGGCAACTCCTGAGAAGGACCAACCGAATGGAGAAAATACCAATTGCACTTGTACAGAAATTCTTTTTTGCATTAAAATTATGATCAGTCGTCAACTTACTTCCTCAAGACAAATAACTAATGTTGTTGGCTATAAATATTTGGGAAAAAGTTTTTGCAACATTGTTATAAATTGTTATACAGTAGGCCAGTGGCCTGGTGGATGAATTGTACTAAGTAGATTTATCAAATTGTTATTTAACACTGGTAAATTAATCAAAACTGCATTCCTACATACTGTGCGGGACTTGTTATTTCTCATATATCATAATGTGTGTACACAGAATACATCTTAAATGTTATAAGTGCAGTTTAGTTAGAGCAACTCGTGGGCTAGCCAATAACATTCTCATAGTTGACTCAGAAATCTAGGTTTAAGTAATATATCAGAACCTGAGCCCAATCTAAGCACCTAATCTTGTGGCTTAACTGCAGGAATGCTACATACGCCAATGGTTGCTTTTTTTGGGTTACAACCCAAGATTGTATCTGCCTGCTCCAGTCATTCAGATTTGAGGTATTCTTGATATTTGAAGAGGAGTTGGAAGCTGTAATACTTCTTTGGCTAACATTCCCCACTCGAACAAAAGCACTAAACATTCTCAATTTTGTGTTTCTGCTGTCTGTGGATCAAGATTGTTGCAGAGTGAATCCTCCAGTTAGCTGCACTGTTATCTTCACTACTTCAAAATAATTAACCATATGTGAGAATTTCTTGTAGTTTTGAGATGTTATGAGATATTTGATATATGAGTGCGATATAAACTATTGTAGGAAGCGGTAGGAAAATATTGCAGTAATGTATTTAGTATTGTGACATCCATCAAAAGGGACATTTTGATCAAAAGAATGATCTCAAAGGTTTTTTAAAAAAATCATCTTGGCATGTGGATATTGCACAAGGACTGTAACTACTACGTATGCCTAGGTATTCTTGAGAAGATGTTTTTAAGCTGCATTCTGGTACTGTCAGATTTGGCACTCTGTGAAGATGCTCTGATGGTACTATTCAGTAAGGAGGTCCAGGGTCTTTACACAATGAAGGCGCGGTAATATCCCTCAGATTGGTGTGTGATTTGGAGAGTAATTATTTGATTCTACAGCAACTACTTGATTCTGGTGCCCTTTATCCTTGTCAGTGAGTGAGGATGTGAGCCTGACAGTGCTTAGCAAGTTGCTATAGTGTATCTGGTACTGCTGCCACTATGCACCAGTGGTTGACAGCCTGGATATTTTAACTGGTAGGTGGGATGCTGATGTAATAGACTGCTTTGTCCTGGATAGTATAGAGCTTTTTGAATGTTGTTGCTGCTGCACCAATCCAGGTAAAAGTTGCGGAGGGGAAGGCTATCCATCATGCCTATGACTTATATGGGGAGGTGTTAGAGAAACAGAAGCTGAGCCTGCTGCCATAGAAAACTCAGTCTCTGAGTTGCACCAAAAGACACTGTTCTGATATGGCTGATTCGTTTTATGTTGTGGACAGTAATGACCCCAGGATGGTCAGGGAATCAGCAATGGTAGTACCTTTAAATGTCAAATGAAGGTGATTATACTCCCTTTTGAGAGATGGTTAATTGCCTGACATTATATGATAGGAATGTTACTTGTTGCTTATCAGCCTAAACCTGGATGTTGTCCAGTTTTTGCTGTATATGTACTCGGACAGCTTCATTATCTAAGCAGTTGTGAATGCAGCTGAACATCATGCAGTGAGAAATGTATTGCTTCAGTTCTGACCTTAGGATGGAAGAAGGTCATTGCTGAAGTAGCTAAAAATTGCCAGGCCTTTGACATTATACTAAGAAACTCCAAATGTGACTTCATTGACCTAGAACAACTAACTTCCAATAATCACAACCACTTTGCTTCATGCAAGATTTAATCTAACCCCCACCCCAGTTTCTCACTGCCTTCAAGTTCAATTGGATTTCTGGGAATGATACTCCGATATTGCCTTAGAAACAAAGGTGGTAGCCCTCAGCTCACCTCTAAAATTGAGTTCTTAGTCTATGTTTGGGACAAAGGTTTAATGAGAAAAGGAGCTGTGAGCTTCTGGCGGAAGCCATAATGAATATCACTGAGCTGGTTATTTTTTCTTTTCCTTTTCTCTATTATTCCCCCACACTACCGCCTAACTGCGGTAGTGCTTATTTTTTTCCCCAGCACCCATAGTGTGTGTGTGCAGGTGTGAGACACAGTGAGAGACACAAAGTGCACAAATCTTTATTCAATTTCCACCACCAGGAAAAATAGGAAAACACCCGAGTGGCCAGTGACAAGCAGTGCCCTTCACATCAAAGGGCAATGCTGTGTGATCAAAACAGTGAAGGGGAGGACAGGGACTAAATCAAAATTTTGTTGGAAGGGGAAATGATGCACTCCACTCCCTGCGGCGCCCACCTCTCCCTGAACAACTCCAGGGTGTTGGACACCGCATGCTCCTCCAAGGACACCCGGGCCCTAACGTAACCACGGAAGAGGAGCAGGCAGTCGGCCCTAACGACCCCCTCCATGGCCCGCTGCCTGGACCTGTTTATGGCCAGTTTGGTCAGGCCCAGGAGCAGACCCACGAGGAGGTCTTCAGACCTGCCCTCCCTCCTCCGCACCGGGTGCCCGAAGATCAGGAGCGTGGGACTGAAGTGCAACCAAAAACAGAGGAGAAGGTTTTTCAGAAAATCAAAGAGGGAGTGCAAACGCCCACACCCAATATACACATGGTCCACGGACTCCACAGCACCACAGAACAAGCAGTTGGGCTGGGAGTCCGTGAACCACCGCAATCTGCGGTTGCAGGGGACTGCTGCATGCACTGAGCTGGTTATTGTGCACAACACCGATGATGACTGGTTGCATCACTTTACTGATGAATGAGTGCAGACTGAAAGGTTATTAATCGGCTGGGTTGAATTTTACTTCTTTATTCAGGATAGGACAATATGGACTATTTTCTACCTTGTCAGATAGATATTAGTGTTATAGTTGTACTGGAGCAACAGGGCATGGCTAGATCTGGAATCTTTAGCGCTGTAACAGGAATCTTGTCATGCCAATAGTTTTTGTTGTATCCTATAAACTTGAACATTATCTGATATTACATGGGGTGAGCAGGATTTGCTTAAGACTGGTATCTGTGTAGGGTATTACAAAAGGAGGCCAAGATGGATGATTTGTTTGGTATTTTTGCTTGAGAGGAAATTTGTGAATGATATTACATTTGCGTTGGACTTGGCCATTATTTGCTGATGAGGAATTTCATAGAAAATCCCTGAACAACTAGTTGTTCAGTTGTTCGCCACTATGCGTTTCATGGAGGCACTGATGTGATAGCACTGATAGTAAACTATTTGTTTTTTACTGAAATGTGATATAATCTTGCAATAATTTGATGACGTGAAAAGTGTTGATCTACCATCCAGGAGAGTGATGTCTTCAGGTTATCAAGTGAATAACTGAAGAATACTGGTGACAAGAGTGAAGAGGTTAATGAGGGTCGTACTTAAACAGTTAATGGTAGGGCCTTCGGGAGTATAGTCGAACAGAGGGACCTAGGGGTGCAGGTTCATAGTTTCTTGAAAGTGGCGTTGCATGTAGACAAGGTGGTGAAGAAAGCGTTGACATGTTTGCCTTTATTGGTCAGAACATTAAGTGTGGGAGCTAGGGGCGTCACATTACAGGTGTACAGGACATTGGTTTGGCCACTTTTAGAATACTGTGTACAATTCTCATCGTCCTGCTATTCAATTGCTGTTGTTAAACTCAAAAGGATACAGAAAACAATTTACAAGAATGTTGCCATTCTTGAGGGTTTGACTTTTAAGGAGAGGCTGGATGGGCTGGGACATTTTTCCCTGAAGCATCAGAGGCTGCGACCCAATAGAAGTTTACAAAATTATGATGGGCATAGATAAGGTGAATAGCCAAGGCCTTTTTCCAAGAGTAGGGGAGTTGAAAACTAGAGGGCATAGGTTTAAGGTGAGAGGGGAAAGATTTAAAAGGGACCTATGAAGCAACGTTTTCACAGTGGGGGTGCATGGAATGAGCTGCCAGAGGAAGTGGGTACAATTACAATGTTTAGATGTGTACATGAATAGGAAAGGTTTGAAGGTGTATGGGCCAAATGCAAGCAAAGGGACTAGATAAGTTCAGCAAACCTGGTTGGCATGAATAAGTTGGATAGTCTGTTTCTGTGCTGTATGAGACACCGAGGTTTATCAGGGATTTGTCTTCAATTTAAAACTGCATTACAATTTCTCTTTCCTACAGACATACATCAGATGTGCACAATCGTAACTCAATTCTCAGAAGTTCTCCAATCACAGAACTGAATAATTCACTTAACTGGTAGATAATCTAGTCGTTTACTGACTATGAATAATATCACAATGATGCGGTGGTTTCAATACTCTACACATGTCATCCTTTTTATTAAGAAAAAGGATGTTTGCATTAGAAAAATTCCTGAGGAGGTGGCTTTCAAGGGTGTGTCCCACTGCAGGATATTCGAAAATATAACACTGCCTGTGACAGAAAATTATAACATTTTGAGCCGAACTGCTAACAAGCTGACCTCCAGCTCTCCAATAATCCTGTCGGAAACTTCTCTTGACATCAAACAACATTCTGACCATTCACTGAGAAGGCATAAGATTTACAAATATTTGTTTAGATAAGAGTCATAATCCAGGTTTCAGAGTAACTCTTGAGTACATAAAACTCACAGATGTTGTTATCTGTTGTTGCCCAACTTGTCCTATAAATAGAGCAGACTCTGCAATAAGGAAACAGTTCTGGAATACATATGATGTTTGAGCTAATGCACAGAGGTCACCTATTCTGTATCTAACGCACCTGTGGACATTGATATTAAAGTGAAGGAGATTGGAAATAGGACAGGATCACTTGATCTAATAAATGCATTTCTCAATCCAACCACTCCACAGTGCTCTCTCTCCTTTCTGTCTGAATTAACAGACTCTTTGGGGAGGAAAGTTTATGTTGCATAATTAAAGCATTGTAAAACAATTTCCACTTCACTAAAGCTCTGTATAGTGCAAGTTGGCACTCAGAGTATCTGTGGAACTCAGCACTTAGATTGCTTACAGCAGACAGTACTATACTACTTGGGTTTGTTACTGCAAGACTTATAATAATAACACAGTGTCAGTCTTTTTTAAATCAGTCAGACAGTCTCTTGAACTGAGCACATTTTAGAGGCTTATGTTGAGTTGATTTAAATGTTTAGGACATGGGAGAATTGTACACTTGATCTCCAAACACTAAAATGTTGATGATTAGGATAGAACTCTTGCAGAAGGACAAATCCCTACTGATTGGAATTCCAATTGGAGATAAAAAAAATCTAAATCAGAAACTGTCTGGAATGGAACAATATCAAATGAGTTGCTATAGAATAAATGAACTGTTGAATTGATAATCTTAGCAATAGAATTTTTTTAAAATATAGAATTGCATGGAGAATTATAGAATGACACAGTCACATCATGGTTATGGTACAGAAAGAAACCACTTGGCCTGTTGTTTTTGCAAATAAGCAACACACCTGATGCCCATCCTATGCCTTCTCCCTGTAACTCTGCACATTCTTTTTTTAGATCATAATTCAAATCCCCTATGAATGCCTCAATCAAAACTACCTCCAAAACAGGCTCAGGCAGTGCATTCCAAACTGGAATTTTTTGGACAAAAATCCCATGCAAGGACTGCACAAAACACTACATAGGACAAACAGGAAGACTGCTGACAGTCCGCGTCCATGAACACCAACTAGCCACGAAATGACACGACCAGCTATCCTTAGTAGCCACACACGCAGATGACAGGCAACATGAGTTCGACTGGGACAACACTACTATTGTAGGACAAGCCAAACAGAGAACAGCCAGGGAATTCCTAGAGGCATGACACTCATCCACAGATTCAATCAATAAGCACATCGACCTGGACCCAATATACCGGCCACTGAAACGGACAGTTGGAACTGACAACCGGAAGCAGCAGAGACAAATCACTATAAAGGCTGGAGGAAACATCACAGAAGCGCTTCACAGGAGGCTCCCAAGCACTGAAGATGTCACCTAGACAGGGGACGAAATGTCTGCAACACAATTTCCCAGCTCGGCGAACAGAACCACAACAACGAGCACCCGAGCTACAAATCTTCTCACAAACTTTGAATTCTGATCAAGTTTTAGTAATTCTTTGACTTTTCTTTGTCCTTTTTGGGAGGGAATATTTAAGCAGTGACTGGCTGTAACATCATTAAGAAGAACTGAAAATTAGATTGGGAACCCATATGCTCTTAACATAGGAACATTGTTGGTCACCATCACCAGTTACTGGGGGAAATGGAGTCAGCATGTGCTTCTGACTTCAATATTTCAGGAAGGATCAGTGTTCAGTGTTTTCTGAGCTAGTTAATCAGAATTACATTGGCCTTAGTGCTTCAGAGATAAGGAAAGGGATAAAACAATCAGGGTTCTGAAACCTGATGATTATCCTATGATTTCAACACGATTACTTGAATGTGCAGACTTCAGATGAGAGCAGGTTGAACCATGCTATGATCCATAGTAAATTGTATTTACCTTTTAGACTCCGGCATGGAGGTCATTGGAAAACAATGATGTAATTATATATGACTCCTTAAGAACAAAGGACAGCCTGTAGATGTCAGGTGGGGCCCAATAACAAAGATTCTTACAGCCCAAGGGGTAATAGACATAAGATAATCAATTGATAATGGTACTGGTGTGAAAGGGTAAGCAATAGCCTTGTAGTATTGTTGCTAAACTATTAATCTAGGGACACAGACAATGCTCTGGGGACCTGGATAATAATCTGGAAATAAGAATCGAATGATGACCTGAAACCATTGCTGATTGTCTGGGAAATCTTCATCTGGTTCATTAATGTCCTTCAGGGAGGGAAGCTGCTGTTCTATCTGCTCTGGCTTACATGGCACTCCAGATCAACAGCAATGCCACTGACTCTTAACAGCCCTTCAGGCAATTAGGGACGGGCAATAAATGCTGGTCCAGCCAATGTGCGCACATGCAAAAATAAAGCAAATGACAAAAAAAAGTTTTATCGAGAAATAACATACTTTTTGTCACATTTCTAAAATGTATTGTATGTTCAGGATACCTATTGAATTTGTCTAAGTCAACAATTCAGACTTAACTTTATCACTTCTAAAAGGTAGAATTATACATTAATGGAAAATAGGGCCCAGATTCCTGATGAAGGACTTATGTACAAAATGTCGATTCTCCTGCTCCTCAGAAACTGCCTGACCTGCTGTGCTTTTCCAGCACCACACTCTTGACCCAGAAGTGATAGTGTAGAGAATGCTCAAATATTATAATAAACTCAATCTTGACCACAATCAATAACTAAACTCTATTTAGCTCGTTTGGGTGGAGAATTCTAAAGTATCATCAACATTTGAGTGAAAACAATTCTCATCTTGTTTCTAAATGGGTAGCCCTTTATTCTGAAACTGGCTCCTGAATCTAGCCCTCCCATTTCCCCTGTGTCAGGCAGCAGAAACATTTTCCCAGCATCTACCCTGACAGGCCTTTAAAAAAAAGTTTCAATTAGATCAGCTCTCATTTTCTAAACCTTAGGGAATATAAAACCCCGATTACTCAATCTCTTCATACAAGTAATTCTCTCTTCTCAGCAATCAGTCCACTGAACCTTTGCTGCACTCTCTTTAAGACAAGTATATACTTACTTTGGTAAGAACACCAAAACCATACACAATACTTCAGGTATAGTATTACCAAGGCTCTATACATGTGCAGCAGGAATTCTTTACACTTTGTAATGAAACCTAACATATATAACATCTCTTTTCCTGATTGCTTGCTGTTGCTGCATATTAACTGCCTGTGTTACATGGAGAAAGTGAGGTCTGCAGATGCTGGAGATCAGAGCTGAAAATGTGTTGCTGAAAAAGCGCAGCAGGTCAGGCAGCATCCAAGGAACAGGAGATTCAACGTTTCGGGTATAAGCCTGAGTTCCTGAAGAAGGGCTTATGCCCGAAACGTCGAATCTCCTGTTCCTTGGATGCTGCCTGACCTGCCTGTGTTACATGCACAAGGACAACCAGATCATTCTGAGTGTTAATATTTCTTAGACTCTCCTCGTTATTATGCTCTTCTATTTTTCTTACCAAAGCAAAAAACCTAGCATTTTTACACATTTTTTTTCCATCTGCCAATTTCTTGCCCATTCTTCTTCCCTGCCTCAATCCCTTTGCAGCCTCTTTGTATATTCTTCACAGTTACTTGATATTATGAAAAATTTGGAAACATTACTTGTCACCTCATTATAGGAAGGATGTTGAAGCTTTAGAAAGGTTGCAGTGCCACATTTACCAGGATGCTACCTGGACTGGAGGGCATGTCTTATGAAGAAAGGTTGAGAGAGCTAGGACTTTTCTCATTGGAGCGAAAAAGGATGAGCGGTGGCGACAGAGGTGTACAAGATGATGAGAGGCATAGATAGAGTGGTTAGCCAGAGACTTCTTTCCAGGGTGGAAATGGCTGTGAGGGGGCTTAATTTTAAGGTGACTGGAGGAAGACTTGGGGAGATTTCAGAGGTAGGGTC
This sequence comes from Hemiscyllium ocellatum, assembly GCF_020745735.1. Lineage (NCBI taxonomy): Eukaryota > Metazoa > Chordata > Chondrichthyes > Orectolobiformes > Hemiscylliidae > Hemiscyllium > Hemiscyllium ocellatum. The sequence goes on from NC_083425.1 coordinate 37,272,410, forward strand.
TATTCACAGAGAGTGGTGAGTGTGTGCAATGCATTGCCAACAGTGGAGGTAGAGTCAGATACATTAGGGGCATTTAAGTGACTCTTGGATAGACACATGGATGATAGAAAAATTAAGGGTATGTAGGTTAGTTTGATCTTGGGGCAAGATAAAAGGTCAGCACAACATCAGGAGCTGAAGGGCCTGTACTGTGGGAAAAAAGATTACACTCAGTCCTCTTATCTAAGTCATTGATATTGATTGTAAAGATCTGAGACTCAAACATTGACATATGCAGTACTGCACTATTTACAACTTGCCAATGTGAAAATGACTCATTTGTTCCTACTCTTTGCTTCCCATTCATTAATCAATCCTCAGTCCATAGTGTTGAGATGAAATGTGAAATTCAGCCCCATCTTCCTGGTCAGATCAATGTAAAATATCCCATGTTTTTAAGAACAGGACAGTTATCCCTAATAACCATGCCAATATTTATCCCACTAAACAAAATCCCACAAATCATCTTTTCATAATCATATTGCTGCTTATGCAAGTTTTCTGAGTGAAAAATATTATCTATGCTTCCTATATCCCAAAAGCGATTACACTTCAAAAAGTACTTTGATCACTGTGAAGCACTTTGTGTTGGGGTGGTCATGAAAAGTGCTATAGAAATCAAGTCTACCTTTTCCTCAAAACATCCTCAAAACAACCCCATCCTTTTGTATGGCACCTTATTGAATGTTTTTGGAAATCTAAATACATTAGATCAACTGGTTTCCTCTTATCAGCTCTATTAGTTAAACCTTCATAAAACTAGCAGAATTGTTAAATACAATCTCCCTTTTGTAAACATGCTGACTTTGTACAAGTATTTTATGATTATTTAGTTGTTCTGTACCAAATTTTGTAATAATAGGGACGCAGTAACTGCGTATATATCCCTTCTCGGTAATATTAAGTTATTAAATAGGTTCAAAGGTTGGCCACAAACTTTAATTCCAGTACAAAGCATTTAGTCATCTAGATTGGTTCAACCAGCTGGATCTCAGTAACTTCAAGTACAGATCAAATTATGATTTGTTTGATGTATTTAAGACGCAAGGACTCTGTTACTGTGAGCCAATTGTTTCAATCTAATAGAATAGGTAGGACAAGGCGATCACTATTATATCTTAGGTTATATCAGGCAAAACCAGGTTAGACGTTAAGAATTTATTCTTTTCCCAGATTACAATGAACCTGAGGAGCTGATTTCCAGTATTCACATGGAATTTACTTTGTACAAGAAGTAGTTTGTAATGTGAGTTGATGGTGTCCTGGACTAGGTCACCAAAGGAAAGATAGGAACAAAAGGATTTATAGAGCACTTCTCATGAGTACTAGATATCTCCAATCCCTTGATGGACAATGGAGTATTGTAGTTTTTGCAGTATGCTCAGTATTGTAACTTTGGAAACAATAGTACATTTGCACACAGCAAGTTTCCAGATCCACCACAGTGTTAATGGCCAGGAAATGTGTTTTCATGATGCTGATTGTGGGAATAATATAGGCCAGGCCACTCAGGAAAACTCCCTGTTGTTCTTTGAAAATAGTATTATGGGATCTTTTACCTCAACCTGGGCAGGTGATTGGGGTGCTGGCACAGTTTAACATCTTATCTGAAAGACAGCATCTCTAGTAGGGCAGACTTTATTTTTGTGATCAACTGCAGAATTGGATTGAGAGGAATTTTGGAGATTTACTTTCACATTTATCAGGAGGTCTTATGTTTCATTGTAGGGTGGTAAGAGGATGTCTCTGATGCATGCATTTGCTCAAGCTGAATACCATCCTTACGTTTTTGGGTACTAGGCTTGTGAAAAGACAAACAAGTGATTACAAAAATTGGAAACTAACAAAATAGCCTAAGGACGAGACAAAATTTCACAACAAAATACACAAACTAAATTGATGCTTTCTGAGTTAACCAACATTTACAATACTCCTGACTTTAGAGACTTTAATTAAATTGTTGCTTAAGCAAGGCAATCTCCAGCAATTTTCACTGTAAAATAAAGGTTATTAAATTTCAATACCGATGGTGTAAGGATTCAACCAATTGGTTTTATGCATTGCAAGTTCCCTAATTTGGCCAAATATTGAAACAAATCCAACAATCTGTTGAATAAAAACATTGATTCATCAAACAAAATAGTACAAATGTGTTATGTATCCAATTACACCGATATATTTGTATTGATACACATCCTGGCAAGTTGTTCATGGCATAACAAGATTTTAGAAATCACCAGAGACTGTTGAAAACTCAGTAGATGTCTTAGGAGACATTAAATATCAAAATGTGAGTTTCTATTTCTGTAGGCATTTGTCAAGCTACATCATTCATGAGATTTGTAAGTTTCTAATTATTATTTGTAAAGGTCAGGTTGAATTACGTGTCGTCACTGAAAGCTAAAATTAGTAAAATATTACACAATAGGAATTTATAGGAATGTCTTAAATGTCAAAGACACATTTTGAGTATCTAGAAGAAAGGGAATGTGTTAGAGAGGCCAAATAATAACCAGGGGACAGAAAGGAGCAATCCTATCATCCAGTTGAATTCAACAAATTGTCGGATTAATTTTTAACATTAAAGTGTGTAGAATAACCTTTGTAACTAAATACTTCAACCATTTTCATTTGACCTTCGAAAAGATAGTAGGCATAATAGACTTGGTGAACTCTCATTAAAGCTATAAGTTGCTTTGGCCTTTTGTTATTTTTGACCTTAACAGCACAGCTCAAAACAGGTGAGTAATGGCAGTGTGAGAGTAAGGCTGCAGGAAACATTCTTGACAGAATAACCAATATTCAGTAATGATTACACACTACAATATTTATCTATTTTGCAGGAGATAATGGACAATCTTTCAGTCGGCTGGAGAGCAGGTGTAAAACTCTCATAGTAACCATCAGAAATTTGCAAGAGCCAGCCCCTCATTCATGTCTCACTGATCTGCGAGTTTGCAGTCTGTTGTATTTTGTGTAACGATGTACTCACATTTCTGGAAACAAATGTCAGAAAGTTAATGAAATACGTTCCATAAAATTATCCAGCCACTAATTTTAATTGACATAGAAACCCATAGGCTGCTCCCGAATTCCTGATGTGCATTCCCCATGTATAAAGTTCAGTGCGGAGAAATCTTGAACACTTAAATGAACATCTTGTATTTCAACATGAAGCTCCAAGATGCAAAACAATTTAGGTGATAAAACATTTTAAGTCAAAAAAGTGAATTATTTTGTAACTTTTATACTTTGTTTTTGTTTCCTTCTCTGGGAAGGGTGCCTTGGGCATTGTGTGTCCTTATATTTTACAGCGCTTACAGTACCTTTAGCTACAAGTTTTCTGAATATTCTATCCAGTATTTTCAGAATGATTTACAATAGATGCAATATTGCATGTCAAATATAATATTTTGTGGTTGAATTTGTACAAGGTAACAAAGTTTTGAAGAATGAAATCTCATTAAACATGTGCAACATCAAAACGAATAGATGAAGGTAAGATATTTCCCTTGGTGGTGGAGAGTTTAGAACCAGGGGAAACGATTTCAAAGTAAGGGGAAAGCCACTTAGGACTGAGATAAGATAAGACAGTGACAGATTTTTAGATACCATTGACATAAAGAGATAGGCATTGAAGTGGATATCAGCCATGAATGATGAAAGGCGAAGCAGGATCGATGGGCTTAATGGCTTACTTCTGCTTCTCTGTTCCTAAGGCACTTCAATGACTATTAGAAAACTGTCTTTGTTTGCTCTGGCTGGATCATTAGAGAACCATTTGGAGAGCAAAAACACCAAAGTTTTAATCATAAAAAGAGTGAAAGTGCTTGGCAAAGTTAGAAGTACCATCATATGGCCCTGAGGCTTTTGAAATGTTGTCCATGCTGGAATGGATGCACCTTTTAAGTCCTTTTAGCTACATCATATCACCACAGTGATGCCTTCCCCAAAGTGCAGGTGGGTCACTGATGACAGCCATAATCTTAAACTGAAGCTGATACCAAATGTCTATTAACGACCATGATTGCATAATGATGGTTTGATATATGAAGGCCTTGGAAGCGGTGAATAAAGACTTTCAAATCTCAAATTTGAAGGCTTTCATCTCATCTAAATATCCAATGATATTTGAATGAGATACAGTGGGGTAGATGTAAGATTTGAATGAGATACAGTGGGGTAGATGTAAGATTTGAATGAGATACAGTGGAGTAGATGTAAGGTTGTATGTGAGTTTGGCATGTGAAGCACAATGTCGTGTTAATCAAGTGGTTGATATCTGTGGATAATACTGGTAACCAGGCAATGCTGTCTCCCCTATACTGGGAAGACCAAATATTGAAAAAGTGACCACTTTGTAGAAATCACTAATCTAGAATTTTTTATCTTGAGCTTTAATTTTTCATTGTTATGTAAACCATTAAAATTTTTAAATTGTGGAAAACCTCTACTCAGTCCACAAGCATGTCCTTAAGCTTCTACTTTAATTCAGCACCTTATTCACATGCTCACGTTTCTGTCCTCACCCAGATGCAATCCTTCAATGAAACCTAACGCAAACTTAAGGAATACCACCACATCTTCCAGTTAGGCATGATATACTTTCCTGGATTTCTGGATTTAACATCAAATTCTATAACTGCAGACCAGAGTTCTGTCCTCTGCTTCACCGTCTCCCTAGTTTGTATATTGTTCTCATGTTTTCAGACAGAGCTGACCTTTAACTCATGAAAGAGAAACTGCCAGAGAAATTCAGAAAACAGAGTTCTTCAGTTCTTAAGAGTCATAACAGACTCAAAACATTAATTCTGTTTCTCTCTCCACAGATGCTGCCAGACCTACTGAATACCTCCAGTTTTCTCTGTGGTTGTTTCAGATTTCCAGCATCTGCAGTATTTTGCTTCTTTCCAGCAGCACAGTCACTTCAATAGCTATCAAACCTACCATCCCTCTGTATTACAGTGCAAAGCAATATACGTGTTGCATATCCAGTAGTTTTTATCTTAGCAGTGTTGGTCTTAGAATGAGCAACAGATGAGCCTGACATTAGAAAAATTGCTATTTTGTTTATTTCAGAAAGCTCATTATCACAACTATTACATTATCCAGTTTAGCGATATTTCCAATTTTGAGGTTTCTGGCAAACATCAGTCAATAATTTAATAAGACTCGACAAAGAAACAGGAAGTACCTGCCAAGACTGATTTCCATGATGTCAACAAAAATAAAATCCTTTCATTGAAGCAGAAGCACTGAAGAGCGATTGTGACTATTTACAACAGCTTGGGATTGAAAGCAAGACCTTTCCAAATCTATAGTTTAATGATTTTGTAAACAAAAAGGGAGGGGGATTGCAATGTGTGACAAGCTTTAATTTTTAAATTTTAATGTATAAGATAATCATGAAAAATTAAAGCTAGAAATATAAATTTGCAGATTAGTGATTTCCAATATATATTGCAATGCCTTTTTCCATATTTTATCTTCAGGCCTTTTGCACATTAAATACCGATATTCAGGCATATTTATTACAGATAAATCCAAGATAATTTTCTCATCATGGGTTGATTATCTTTTAATTTTAAACCTCCTTGAATGGTTGCTGCCGGACAAATGTTACCCTAAATGGTTTATTTTCTTGAACATGTCATAACCTGAACTAAAATATTTTGGAAGTACTGAACATTTTCAGTCAGGGACCGGATAACATTTATGGACTTTGATGTTGCTACTTAAGAATCAGTAATCTATTTGTAACTAAATGATAATCCTTAGTGTACCTCACATTCTATACAAGGAAATTGACCATGGCTATTGTTTCTGTTTTTTATCATTTCCTCCCTGAAATACATCCCATGACAAAAAAATGCAATCATGGAAAATGATGATTGGGAGCAAAATATAGTCTTAATGTGAATTCTGAAAAGATGTTTATGTAGAAAACGAACCCCTTGCATGCACAGTAAAAGAAATGTCACTGGTAAAAAGTCCAGAGAGTAAATGAAACTGGAAAATTAAATGTAGCTTTCTTGTTCCTTTGAATGGACAAAAGTATCTTTGTACACGAACCCTTGATATAGGTATTCAGTACTTTTTTTCCTAAAATTTATTACTTTGATGTTCAAAAGCACAGAAAAACAGGTGGGATAAATTACACAGTTGCTAACAGTGAGGCAATTGGATTAATACAATTTATTTACTTATCCTTCAGCCAATCATTATTTCAGCATCTTCCCACAGTCTAACTTTCAGTAATGATAATCCTGATATATTTATCAATCAAAGTGCATATCTTCCCCTTTATTGTACTCAGAGGTTACAATCACCAGTATGCAATGTTTTGAGATTTTTTTTGCCTTCTTTTTAAAATGTGTTCATTCATGGGATGTGGGCAAGATCACCATTTGTTGCCCATACACACTTGGCCTTGGCTTTCGAGTCAGAGGGCTATTGAGAGACAATTAACCACATTGCTTTGAGTCTGGAGACTCACATGAGCCAGACAAAGTAATAATTACAAATTTCCAGTCCTAAAATAAGGGCATTATAAACTAAAGTTTTTATGTGAACAGCAGTCATTGATGGTTTAATGGTCACTAATGTGGAGACTAATTTCCATATGCTGTGGTGGGATTTCTAGGATTACTAGATCACGACATCACTTCTCCCTGGTTCTTCGATCTGAATTCTAGTATTTTCAGGATGAATGAAGCATTATGAATAGCTGTATGTGTGAATTGGATCTCCTCAAGATTTGTTTCTGGAAATGATAAGATGATCTTGGAGCAGCTTTATGACAAAATTCATTATCTGTTCCATTGCCACAATCATTTGTCAATCCCTGGTGGAAATAACATCCATTTCCCAAATTCCTCAATGTGTACTGTGCAATGTGGTACTTGGCCATAGAAGATAAGATATTATTATGTGACAACCAATATGCCCACATCAACAAAATAAATAGCAAAATGACGGGACATATTTTTGGGGAGAACTGGAATGGAAGGTTCACACCCTTGTTTCACTGCTGACCACAACTCTTTGACATTATCTGAGGGATGAATGTTGCCCTGGATACTAGGAGAACTACCCTAATCTTCCCAAATTATGCCACTACATGTCAATGTCTATGGTCACCAGTGACAGCAAACAGGGCTTTGATTTAATAATCACACATGGACACCTGCAAGTACAGTGATCCCATTAATGAGCTGATAAGACCATAGAACACAGGACAGAAGAGTAGAGGAAGACAATTCAGCCCATTGAGTCTTCTCTGTTACTCATTGAGATTATATTGATCTGATAATCCTCAACTCCACTTTTCTGCCTTATACCAATAATCAGTGATTCTCTTACAGATTAAAAATTGGTCCATCTCAGCTTTGAAAACAGTAAATGACCCAATCTCAACAGCACTCTGCAGTAAATAATTCTGCAGGAGAAGTCCAACCTACTCAACTGCTCCTCAAAGAAAATTCCTCCATATCTGGAAACAGCCTAGTGTAGTGAACGTTCTCTGAATTGCCTACGGTGCCAGTATATCTCTCCTTAGATAAGTACCAAATTGTTCACAGTGGACAGTTCACAATAAGAGGTTTGGAATATAAAAGCACTGTTGTGCTACTGAGACTTTATAAAGCTCTGGTTAGGCCCCATTTGGAGTACTGTGTCCAGTTTTGGTCCCCACACCTCAGGAAGGACATACTGGCACTGGAACGTGTCCAGCGGAGATTCACACGGATGATCCCTGGAATGGTTGGTCTAACATACGAGGAACAGCTGAGGATCCTGGGATTGTATTCATTGGAGTTTAGAAGATTGAGGGGAGACTTAATAGAAACTTACAAGATAATACATGGCTTGGAAAGGGTGGATGCTAGGAAATTGTTTCCATTAGGCGAGGAGACTAGGACCTGTGGACACTGCCTTAGAATTAAAGGGGGTCAATTCAGAACAGAAATGCAGAGACATTTCTTCAGCCAGAGAGTAGTGGGCCTGTGGAATTCATTGCCGCAGAGTGCAGTGGAGGCCGGGACGCTAAATGTCTTCAAGGCAGAGATTGATAGATTCTTGATGTCTCGAGGAATTAAGGGCTACGGGGAGAATGCTGGGAAGTGAAGTTGAAATGCCCATGAGCCATGATTGAATGGCGGAGTGGACTCGATGGGCCGAATGGCCTTACTTCCACTCCTATGTCTTATGGTCTTAATAAGGAGAAAGTGAGGACTCCAGATGCTGAAGATCAGAGTTGAGAGTATGGTGCTAGAAAAGCACAGCAGGTCAGGCAGCATTCGAAGAGCAGGAGGATCGATGTTTCTGGCAAAAGCCTTTCACTCCTGATGAAGGGCTTTTGCCTGAAACTTTGATTCTTCTGCTCCTCGGATGTTGCCTGGCCTGCTGTGCTTTTCCAGCACACATTCTCGACACAGTTCACAATAAGACCTCCCTCATTTTATACACCATTCCCTTGGAAATAAATAGCTATTCTCCATTTGCCTTCCTATTACCTGCTGAACTTCGATGCTAACTTTTTGTGATTCATGCAAGGATCTCCAAATCCTTGGGTTTGAGCTTTTTGCAGTGTCCCCCCATTTAAATAGCATTCAGCTCTCCTTCCTACCAAAGAGCATAACCTCACATTTTCCCATGTTATATTCCATTTCCCACTCAACTTGTCTATATCCCTCTACATACACACTTTGTATCATCCTCACTGCTATGTGGTTGAAATTCTGGGCTGGGGCAATGAAACCACAATCATTTATTTGTAAGATGTTTGTGCAACCACAAGCTAAAGCTCATTCATTCGAGCCACACTGGTTCTAACTCTAATTACTGCTGAAGCATTTAGCTGTGTTCTCTGTGTCACTAGGTCAAAATCCTGAAATTTCCCCCTACACCTGATAGCTTTGTGGATGCAGTTACACAAAATGGACTGCAGTAGTGCAAGAAGGTAACTCACCACACCTTCTCAAGGGCAATGAGAACAAAGAAGAACAAAGAACAATACAGCACAGGAACAGGCCCCTCAGCCATCCAAGTCTGTGCCAACACATTTTGCCCTTCCGTACTAAAAGTTTCTTCACTTACAGGATCCATATCCCACTATTCCCTTCCTATTCATGTATTTGTCCAGGTGTTTCTGGAGTGCTGCTATTGTGTCTGCTTCTACAGCACTTTCCAGGCACTTACCACCCTTTGTAAAAAAAAAACTTCCTCCTCACCTTGAATCTGTGTGCTCTAGTAATTGACCGCAAAACCCTGGGAAAAGCCTCATACTTCCCACTCTATCATGCCATTCACAAACTTATAAACATCTATCAAGTTGCCCCTCAACCTCTTGCATTCCAGTGAAAACAAACCCAGTCTATCCAACCTTTCTTCATAGGTAAAACCCCCATTTCAGGCAACTCTCTGGTAAATCTTTGCTGTACCCTCTCCAAAGTACCCACATCCTTCTGGTAGTGTGCTGACCAGAACAATATGCAATATTTCAAGGGTGGCCAAACTAAAGTTCTATAAAGCTGTGGCATAACTTGTCTATCCTTATACTCAATGCCCCTTCCAACGAAGGCAAGCATACCATAAACCTTTTTTACTGTTTTTTCTGGAATGGGCAATAAATACTTTCACAGTCAATGATGCCTATATCCCATGATTCATACCAAATCCACAGTCAGTCAGCCCAGCACTGATGCTCAGTAGCAGCAGTGTTTACTATCTATACGATGTACTGCAGAAATTTGTCAAAGATCTTTAGGCAGCACCTTCCAAATCCAGGACCACTTCCATCTAGAAGTACAAGGGCACACTTGCAAGTTACTCTCCAAGCCACTCACAATCCTGATTTGGAATGATATCTCTGTCCCTGGGTCAATAAGGGCATTGTGGGTCAACCTACAGCACATGGACTGGTGCATGGACTGAAGAAAGCAGCTCGCCACCACTTTCATAAGGGCAGCTCGGGAAACACATGCCCCACGAGTGAATAAAAGCAAACCATGGGATAATCCTCCTCACTAACCAGTGACTGTTCCTGAAACGTGTATGCTGAGGAACTGTATGAAGAGAGCTTAGTTGTGATGTCCTCTAATCTAGCTATGCTCATGTGAGGGAAATGGTTGAAAATGTGTTGCTGGTTAAAGCACAGCAGGTCAGGCAGCATCCAAGGAATAGGAAATTCGACGTTTCGGGCATAAGCCCTTCATCAGGAATGAGGGCTTATTCCTGTCTCATTCCTGATGAAGGGCTTATGCCCGAAACGTCGAATTTCCTATTCCTTGGATGCTGCCTAACCTGCTGTGCTTTAACCAGCAACACATTTTCAACTGTGATCTCCAGCATCTGCAGACCTCACTTTTTACTCATGTGAGGGAAACCCCAGAGAACTGCTCCCCACCCCCAGCAGAGGGTACAAATGTGTGTGTTGGGGGGGGGGGGGGGGGAGGAGGGGCAAAATATGCTGAAAATGCTGAAAAACTGGATATTGAAACGTTGTGTATGGTAACAGATGGGAGCAGTTTGTCTTGTAGCCTCCTGTTAATAAACTCAGCTGGTTACGGACTAACGGCTTGTTTGCCAGCAGCACAGTTGCCGGGTAACAGAGCCAAACACTGTCAATCATGGGGAAGAAGAGCCAGCGGCGGGGAGGAAGCCTCCGGCTTGAAATCGACGATGTGGCCTCGGAAACTCGAATGTCTATGTTAATGCATAAACAAGCGCAGCAAAGGAGAGAGCGGAAGGTTTGTCAGCTTGCTGTTCACTCAACTTCAGTAAACTAGGCTGCACCTATTGCGCTGTCTAGGCCGATCGCCCCCATCTTTCTCTCACTAAATGCAAACTGTGCGCTAAAGACCCAATCAGTTTCACCTCGAGAGTGCAGGAACCCAGGTCCGGGAAAGGAGGAGCCCAGGGCTCCATATCCTGCAAGATTCCTGACAGAGCACTCTTCCCCAATAGGGGTTTAGCCTCTCCAGGTGGGGAGGGGGAAGAGGGGGTGGTGGGTAAAGGCAAAACGCCACCAACATTGGAAACCTGCAGGGAGATGTAACCCCGTGCAGCAGCAGGAGCAGCAACAACGCTGCTGTCTGTCCGGGCCGTCTCCCACAGGCAGTACCAAGGTGACCTTCCTGTGTACTGCCCTGAAGGAGGGGCCAGGTTCCCATCATCTCCGGACCGAAGCCAACACTTTGAGCTGTCAGAGATAACTATCCCCTCTCCCCCTGAAACAGGCTGACTCCTGACCCAGCACCTGCCTGGACGTATCCAGAAATAAGGCGCGGCCACAGTACAGTACCCTCCTACAAATATTCTCACTGCTTTCTCGTCCACTTTTCAAAAGAGCATCAATTTATTGATAAGTGTTAGACACTTTAACTCGTGTTTTATTTTCTGCACGGTTCAGGCAAAACAGACGAGGTAACATCGTTAGTTCCCAAACTCATTGAAGTGTACAGTCATAAGCATTAACACGTTAACAAAAGAAACCTCGGATACTTACAAAAGGCAAGTGCCCTGTGTACAGGGGTCAGGTGGCTTGTAATGGGGCGGGGGCACGACTCACCGGGCCAGAATCCTCACAAAGAGGGCACTTTCATGGATTGCCTGTAGATTGGACTGTAGTCAGTATGCACTACTGCAGGCAAAAAGCAACACTGAACAGAGGAGGGGGAGAGAAACTACAGTGAATCCGTCACCCGAGTAACCGACTGCTTCGTGAAAACTATCAACAGAAAATCCAGGATGCCAAAACATATAGAGACAAAAAGAGCTGTTAAGAAGTGAGTGAATGGAAAGGGATGGGAGGCAGAACCCAATCTCCTTGCTGCCTGGACACCAGCACGAAGCGTAAACGAAAGAAAGAGTTTTGTGTTACATTTCCCCAGCTCGGTTGGATTTTTAAATTAAAGGCTGGCCGATTGCATCAACCCTGGGTTTATTGTTTTGTTGGTGGGCGGAGGGCAGTGCAGTTAGTATATCGGATTTGAGCGGGTTTATATTCACCCAGAGAGAGAGGGAAGAGACCCTTACTTCAAACGGAGATGTCTTCCACAGGGGAAGTTGGTGGAAAAATGCAGCGTTCAAAAGGTTTGTCAGGAAACGATAGGATCAGTATGTTCCATCGCGTGCTGGAGAGGAGAATGAATGCAAATCTTAAAGAGGAAACGGTCAGTTTCTTTTTGCACAGAAATGAGCCGCTGGTTTGAATGGTGACAGAATAACTAATTTACCATTTCTACCGTCCCTTTAGAAATCACTACTGCACAGACTATTCTTTCTGGCTAAAACTTCCCCCGAGCTGGTTAACAAAAGAGACCTGGGAGGTAAGAGTCACTTTATTGAAAGGAAGAAGAAGCAGATTGTAAGAAATGGTTGAGACAGTGTTGGTTCGGAAGTAGCTTGATAGAGGATGGATGACTCGAAGTAAATAGTGGGCATTTCAGTAGCAAGCAAGGGAGTGTGGTCTGAACGCTTTCCCATAAATATCTGACCTTAACAAGGTTCGGAAAGATGGAGGATATTTTTTCACGGGTGCTTCTTTCCTAAATGCAAATGACTTACTATTCTGTATTTTCGTGTGCATTATAATCCTTTCCTCATAAAAGACAGCGATGGCCTGTACAAACAAGATGATTAGAAGGCTAAAACAAATTAATCATCCAATCCGACACTAGTGTACAACTGCAGAAATGTGTGATTGAATTCCCACTGGATATCAGGATTGTGACTGGATTACCCCCCCAAACAGCTGCATTGTTCTCCAAAATGCGCCAAAATTTGGGGAATTCCACCTCAGGAAATTCAACCAACATCATGCCTGCCACTGCTTCCCTCCGGTGTTACCTATTCTGAGGGATGATGCGGAGAAGCCGGAGCTGCTGCTGTTGGGGCCTGAAGAGGAGTCACACAGCTGAAAGAAAAACAGGAAATGCTGGGGGGAAAAAAGCAGCAGGTCAGGCACCATCTGTAGAAAGAGAAAAACAGAGTTAACACTTGTTGTGGACAAGGGTCAGACCCCGTCAAAACATTTCAAGAAAGTAGCCCAGACCCTAACTTTGAAAGCAGGTGCAACATGGATATTCCAGGAGGGATGCAGCTGGGCAAACCACTTGGTTTTAAACAAAATAGAATTTATTTACAAGATTACTGAATGAAACACAAACAAAAGAGAACATAATACAAAATAACTTGACCTATCTGAAAATCCAACAGATTATACCAACATAATGATGCTGTTCCTAATACTCGCAACAATCCCCATAAATACCCCTTGGAATAAAAAGTAAAATCATTCACAGGGTCTTACAGGAGAGATGTTGGAGGGAAAAGAGGATCAGCTGGACCTGCTTCTGTGGGTCCAGCAACTTTTACAGCAGTACTGCTTGTGAACCAAACCAGAGAAAAGCTGAGCTGGCAGAACAGGCCACTCCCCTTTCATTCTCCAAGTGTTTTTTTTAAACTGAAAAGCCTTTTTCTGAGGCAGTATCTGTTAGCTATAATCAAATTGACCTAAAATCCTCCAACCCCAGACTTTTCAGAATCTGCGTTTTTTTAAGACAACCTGAAAAAAACCCCAAGGACAACATAACTTTGTTAAAGGAGCAGCATCATCACAACTCCCCTCTTTAAAAAAGAACTATCAATATTGAAAGATGGTTTCATTTTAAAACCCCTTAATCTTATACTGTTAGTACTGTATACTGCACATATATGTTACATTGACTAAACATGCAGCTACTACATTTTTTCAGCTACTACATTTTTCTCCTGCAACTGAAAGCCTCCGCTTCTCACTCAAGTCTTGACAATGCATCAGCAATCATGTTTTCTCATCCTGCCACATGCACAATTTTCAAACTGAATGGCTGTAAAAACAAGCTCCATCTAAACAGTCTGGCATTGTGCTCCTTAAATTTCTCCACAAATGTCAATGGGTTAGGGTCACTATATATGTTTGTCTCAGGTACGTTATTGGTAACATAAACATTGAAATGTTGCAAGTCTCCTTCTCAACTGTTTCTGCTGATGAATGTTCAATTTCCTGCAGAAATACCCGATAGGTCTTTCTACTGTCTCATCTTCTTCCTGTAAGAGCACAGCACCAAGAGCCATATCACTTCCATCGATAGCCACCTTGAATGGCTTTGCATAATTAGGTGTCACTAATACTGGGGGAGTGGTTAACACAGTTTTCAAGCTGTCAAATGCATTCTGACTGTCCACTGTCCACTGAAAGTTCTTGCCTTTCTTTAGCAATTCAGTACATGGGGTGGCCACACTGCTAAAATTTGGTACAAAATTTTGATAAAATCCACTCAATCCTAGGAACTGTAATACTGTGCTTTTTGTCAATGGTAAGGGAAACTCCCCAAATACCTTTGTTTTTTCATTCTATGGGGCCATTTGTCCATGTCCAATAACATGGCCCAGGAAGCTGACTTGGGCTTTGGCAAATTCACTTTGAGCCAGGTTTATCACCAAGCCTGCCTTCCAAAGTCGATCGTACAGTACTGATAATTCTTGCAAATGTTCCTTGTATGTATGGCTAAAAATCACCAGGTCATCTATATTTACAACACAATTACATTAATCCTGCAATGACCTTATTGGTTAGTCTCTGAAATGTGGCTGGCACATTTTTCATACCAAATGGCATGACTTTAAACAGATACAGTCCATTCAGCGTGACAAATTGCCTTTGCGTTTTCTGACAAAAGTATCCTCTGAGCAAGTCAACTCAGAAATACAATTTGTTGTCACACCTTTTCAACACAGTCTTCCAAGTGCAGAATCGGTCTTTGTAACTGCACTGACTTTGTGATAGTCCACACATAATCCTTGGGTACTATGGGTGAGCTCCAGTCACTCTAACTCACTTTGATTATGTTGTCTTGGAGCATGCATTCAATATCCTTTTGAACCTGTGCCAACTTTAGAGGATTATACCAATAAGGATGTTGCTTAATCAGAACAGGATCTACTCTATCTTTGTCATGCATAATTAGGTTAGTACTTCCCAGCTTATTTCCACATATTTTACCAGGTAATAGTAATACCTCTTTCAGGTCATTTCAATTTTCCACTGAAAGATAACTCAATAATTTTTGACAACTTCTTCACTGTCCAATTTAATTTGAGCGATGTACAATCCAGAATCCTCTGAACTTTGTTCTTCCCTCTGTGTTGAGACCAAACATACAGTCTCCTTGGCTTTCCTTCCGTGTCAAAATATCTTTTGAGCATATTCACATGACACACTCTGAGAGATTTCCTTCTGTCTGGAGTCCTTATCAAATAGTTCACCTCACTCAATTTCCTTTTGACTTGATAAGGTCCACTAAACCTTGCTTTTAAAGGTTCACCTGTCACTGGAAGTAACACTAACACTTTGTCCCCGATAGCGAAATTGCGAGTTTTGGTTTCTTGTCTGCTTCCTGTTTCATTGTATGCTGTGATAATTTTAAATGCTGTCTAGCCAACTCCCCAATCCTATTTAGTCTTTCCCTAAAATTTGATAAGTAGTCCAAATATGTGGTCTCTGAATTTTGACTTACCAATTTCTCCTTAATCAAATTTAGTGGTCCTCTTGTTTCATGTCCCAAAACTGACTCAAATGGGCTGAATTTGGTTGATTCATTTGGTGTATCGCTGATCACAAGAAATACAAATGGAGTTCCCTTATCCCAATCATCTGGATAGCCTTGACTATAAGCTCCCAACATGGTCTTTAATGTCTGATGCCACCTTTCTAGTGCTCCTTGCAATGCTGGATGATATGCAGTAGATTTGAATTATTTTACTCCTAAGCTGTCCAGAACTTCCTGGAATATTTTAGATGTAAAGATTGACCCCTGATCTAATTGTTTCTCGGTGGGAGGCCAAATCTGATGAAAAATTTGAGTAATTCCTCTAGAATCGTTTTATCTGAAATATTACGTAATGGACCAGCCTCTGGAAATCTCATGGATGCATCCCAAATACTGATCCCCACCTTTTGTTTGAGGTACGGGTCCTACACAATCAATTAACTCTCTTGTGAAAAGTTCCTCAAATGCATGAACAGGTATTAAAGGTGCAGGTTTTCTAATTACCTGTCACGTATGACATGTCTGGCAAAATTCAACTGCATACTTGTGCCAGGCCAGTAAAAGTGTTTTTGTATTTTAGCTTGTGTTTTCTTACCCCTAAATGACCCCCTCCTGGTAGCTTATGCACCACTCACAACATCTCCTTTCTCTAACCCACTGGCAATACAACTTGATGAACTTCTGCCCATTTCTCATCTGCCTGAATATGCAATGGTCTCCATTTCTTCATTAAGACATCATTTTTAATATAATAACATTCAGGTATACATTTGGATTCTTTTGCTGTGTATGCCTTTAGATACAACTGCTTTAAATTTTCATCTGTCTGCTGTAACTCAGTTAATTTATCCGAGCTAAAGATGTCTGCTTTGTTATTTATCTGCTCCTGGTTTGTTTCAACCATCTGATCAAACAAGGTGTCTGTTAATTCCACTTCAGCTTTCTTATCTGTACAATTTGATCTCTCCTGTTTCAACTGGTGTCTTTGTGACCTCATTACCACACAGACCGGAAAAATCCCAGGATATGCATCCTACAATGGTTCAGTTGCCTGAGTTTCCACTGGCTTATCAACCACAGTAGGCAGCACTCCTACCTGTGAACCAGCTATATCGTTAGCAAAGACAAATTGTATACCTAGAGCTGAGAGTGTGTCCAGTACTTCTACCATGAAAGTAACGAAAGGGACTCTTCCTAGATAGCTCATATTTCTGACTCAGCTGCTCGAAAGACATCATGACCTCCCTGTCAAATAAATGTTGAAGAATGTCATCCACATAAGCGGTGATCTTATACCTGCCTGACCCTACCTCCAGGGCAATTATGTTGGGATCCCTCTGGATGGCCTCTGCCGGTGGCTCAATCATCAATGTAAATAATAGAGGCAAGAGAGGGCACCCCTGTCAGCTGCCTCTGCTGATACTAACATTATCCAACCTTATACCATTAGTGAAAACCGCTGCTATATAACACTGTCACTATATAATACTGCCACCCACCTGGCAAAAAACCCTCCATGACCAAACCGCTCCAGTACATAAAAGAGGTACAGCCACTCCACCCAGTCAAATGCTTTCACTGCATCCAGGGAAACTACCAAGCCAGGAATTGACCCTTGCTGGCACACCCAAACCATGTTTAATACTCTTCTAATATTATTAGTAAACCTACGACCCTTAATGAAACCTGTCTGGTCCTCCTTTGCAATGAAAGGCAAAACCCTCTCCAACCTTAACACCAGCATTTTCAACAGAATTTTAAAATCCACGTTCAGTCATGATATGGGTCTGTTCAAAGTGCAATCCTCTGGGGCTTTCCCTTTCTTGAGAATAAGAGAAATATTTGCTTCTCTCAGAGAGGATGGGAGACAGTTCTGACTGTATGAGTAGTCGTACATATCCAACAGTGGCCTGGCCAGCATGGCGATATGCTCCTTATAAAACACTCTTTGAAATCCGTTTGGGCCGGGTGCTTTACCACTCTGGAGCTGCCTCACCCTCTCCAGTATTTCTTGGATTGCCAAGAGGGCATTCGGAAAAAATGCCTGCTCTGAAGGTACACCTGGAAGGTCCAGGTTCTTAAAAAAGGACTTCATTTTCGCCAGTCTGTCCTCACAGCCCTCCTACCGGTAATGCTCAGAGTTGAACTTCCTAAATGCTGTGTTAATCTTTTGGTATTGCAAATAAGATGTGATAGATTGGGGGGCATGTTTCTTTCTGGCGAAGTATGCTAGATATCTACCCAGTTTATCACCATACTCAAATAACCTCTGTTTTGTAGAAGATATTTCTCCCCTTGCTGTCTGGGTGAGCGCAGTATTCAAAGTAGCCCTGAGGGCTGTAATCCGCTGCAACTTGGTTACAGACGGTCTGTCAAAATAAGCTGTCTCAGCTACCTTCAGGTGAGCCTCAAGCAAACGTTGCTGTTCTCCCGTCTGTCGCTTCTGGGTCGCTGAGTAAGAAATAGTCAAACCCCGTGCATAGGCCTTGACAGTTACCAGAGCACCGAAAGATTTTAAATTCCCGCAAAAAATACTGTATAAACTTGCTATCCTTCAAGAAGAAAGGATCCATGTGCCAGTGCTGCGAGCCTCTCCCATTACCACCGGACTTGACCTCCATGTACACCGCCACATGATTGGAAATGGCTATGTTCCCAATTCTGCAAGACAGCACTGAATTCAAAAAGGTCAATGGGACAAAAACCATGTGAATTCTAGTATCGCATGTATGTGGGTTAGAGAAAAAGGTGAAATTCCTACCATCGGGGTGAAGACATCACCACACTTCCACCAACCCCAACTCTCTGTTCAGGTCCACCAACTGTCTGGATTGAGGGGACATGACCGCTAGGCCCCTAGGCATCCTGTCCACTTCAGGGTCAATAAGTTGATTAAAGTCTCCCCCTATAATTGTATGACACCCTCCAAGGGCCATCAACCTAGAAAGCGCATCTGTTAAAAATTAAAAATATGTGCCAGGGACAATATGCATTCAAAATCCCGTACTCCTCCCCATGTATTAAAGCTTTAAGAATCATGAACCGCTCATATTCATCCTTAATTTGGTCAAACAGTTGAAATGAGAGATTCTTCTGGATGAGTACAGCAACTCCTCTACTTTTCAAATTAAAGGATGAGAAAAACACCTGAGTCCTCCCTGTTGTAACTTCAAGTGCTCCTTATCGGTTAAATGTAAGTCTTGAAAGTATCTTTTTTCCTTTAATTGATGAATGACTCCCCTTAACATGCCAGGTGCATCATTTAAATGAATGGTTAGCCATAACCGTCTGAAACAGTCCGTGAACCCCTCTCATAGCACGCTGAGTGAAAACAGTAAACAGTTCATATAAATTTAAAAATACAAATACCAAAACTACCAAATCAAAACTTCTAACAGCTATTTCTACAATGGACCAACATATAACACATATGAAAGGAAACTTTCCCCCTTGCCCACAGGGGGCACTCATACTACCCGCTAATCCCTCCATGGCTCCTTCTAGCACTCGCCATGCCCCTGCCCCAGACAATACAAAGTAAGAAACAATTACACACATCTTATAACAAGAAAGTTAAAAGAGGGCACTCAACCCATCCCATCCATACCGTAACCCTAGGGGCTCCTGGTAGAACAGAAATATGTAGCACCCCCCCCCACAACGCCTCTCCCAACTGCAGCCACCCCTCATCTCATACTTGTAGAGAAAAACAAAAGAAAATGATAAGAAAAAAGAACAAAGGATAATGGGAGGGGAGAGAGAAGGGAGAAGAATGAGCAAAAGGAAAAACACAGTTATAACCCCCACATGGATGAAGAAAAAAACCCTGACAACCAGGTAAACCAAGCAAATTAGATAAAAACAAAGTAAACATTATTGTCCATATTATTCGAGCCAGCCAGTCTATTTTAAAGAATCCAGGAAGTCCTTTGCCTTTTCTGGTGAGTCAAAATTAAACACAGAATACTGGATATTCAGCAAGGCATTTGATAAGGTTCCCCGTGGTAGGCTCATTCAGAAGGTCAGGAGGAATGGGATACAGGGGAACTTAGCTGTCTGGATACAGAATTGGCTGGCCAACAGAAGACAGCGAGTGGTAGTAGAAGGAAAATATTCTGCCTGGAAGTCAGTGGTGAGTGGTGTTTCACAGGGCTCTGTCCTTGGGCCTCTACTGTTTGTAATTTTTATTAATGACTTGGATGAGGGGATTGAAGGATGGCTCAACAAGTTTGCAGACAACAGAAAGGTTGGAGGTGTCGTTGACAGTATACAGGGCTGTTGTAGGCTGCAGCGGGACATTGACAGGATGCAGAGATGGACTGAGAGGTGGCAGATGGAGTTCAACCTGGATAAATGCGAGGTGATCATTTTGGAAGGTTGAATTTGAAAGCTGAGTACAGGATTAAGGATGGAATTCTTGGCAGTGTGGAGGAACAGAGGGATCTTGGTGTGCAGGTACATAGATCCCTTAAAATGGCCACCTAAGTGGACAGAGTTGTTGAGAAAGCATATGGTGTTTTGGCTTTCATTAGCAGGGGGATTGACTTTAAGAGTTGTGAGATATTGTTGCAGCTCTATAAAGCTTTGGTTAGACCGCACTTGGAATACTGCGTCCAGTTCTGGTCGCCCTATTATAGGAAAGATGCGGATGCTTTGGAGAGGTTCAGATGAGGTTTACCAGGATGCTGCCTGGACTGGAGGGCTTATCTTATGAAGAGAGGTTGACTGAGCTCGGACTTTTTTCATTGGAGAAAAGGAGGAGGAGAGGGGACCTAATTGAGGTATACAAGATAATGAGAGGCATAGACATCATCGATAGCCAGAGACTATTTCCCAGGGCAGAAATGGCTAACACGAGGGGGTCATACTTTTAAGCTGGTTGAAGAAAGTATAGAGGGGATGTCAGAGGAGGGTTCTTTACACAGAGAGTTGTGAGAGCATGGAATGCTTTGCCAGCAGCAGTTGTGGAAGCAAGGTCATTGGGGACATTTAAGAGACTGCTGGACATGCATATGGTCACAGAAATTTGAGGGTGCGTACATGAGGATCAATGGTCGGCACAACATCGTGGGCTGAAGGACCTGTTCTGTACTGTACTGTTCTATGTTCTATGTTCTATTCCAGTATCTCAGCTGACTTTTTGCTTCATCAAAGGCCTTCCTCTTATGAATCACGACCACAGAAAAGTCTTGGAAGAGCAGGATTTGAGATCCTTTGTATATCAGAGCCTGAGAATCCTTCCCCAGTGTTCTAGAGGCTTCCAGCATCATTTGCTTAACTCTGTAATGCTGGAATCACACTAGGACCGGGCGGGGACGCTGGTCCAATCCGGGTCTGCGCACTGCAACCCGTGGGCCCGCTCGACCTCCCCTGACTTCCAGATTCAAAAACCGCAGGAGCCATTGCTCCAAGAAACTGATGAGCTGGCCTTCCTCCTCCTGTTCTGGAACCCCCACCAGGCGGATGTTCTTCTGACAGCCTCGATTTTTGAGGTTGTCGACTTGTTCCTCCAAGACCCATACCAGCCGTTCCAGGGCCAGGACCCGACCTGCTGAGGATTCCGTTGTGGTTTCGCAGGCCGAGGTCCATTGCTCCACCTCCATGACACGCTGCCCGAGACGCTGGATCGCCTGGTCATGCTTCTGCAGCATGACCGAGATCAGTTCCAGCCTGGTCTGGGTCTCTTCCTTCGCTGAATCGATCTTCTTGTGGAGTTTCACAAACTCCGAGACCAGGCTCTGTTCCACAGGTACGTCTCCTGGGGTGATCGTGGAGGCTGACGCTGCGGCCGTGGGCATGTCTATTGTTGCCGGGGGGTACCCTGCCTGCTGCGATCCTCGCAGTCCCTTCCCTTTAGTCATTTTCCGAACTATTTTAAACTAACACTGAACAATTCTGGCGGTAAAAAAAAACTATTTCTACCACTTTTGGTAATAAAGGGAGGGTGAGTGCACCACTTTGGGTTCTGGTGCAGAGCTCAGCAGGGTAGATCTACTGGGTCGCCGCCATCTTGAATCTCCCTGCAGGTATATGCTTTAAGAAGATCCGGCACTTCCTCCTTAACCAACCTCCAATCAACCTGTACATTCTGGGGCAGTTTTCTAGCCTCCATTGTGCTTTCTGTTACCACTCCAACAAAATTCACTGGCTTATCCTGTTTTCCTACATCCGGCTCCCCAGTGCTTTTCCCAACCCCACCAACACTATGATTTCATGTGGCTTATTTTATTGAAGTGAAAACACCAGAGCTTTTTAACTTCTCTTTCCCCTTCAAGAGTTTCCTTTTTACCCTGTAGTATGTTGTCCTTACACCGAGATCTACCTTTCTCTTTCCACGCAAGGATTTCTCCTCTTCCTAGTTTCTATTCTTCATGGATTGAATCTGATTTTGGAAGCCAAACTCTGATTTATGGACCAACTCAATCATCAGCCATTTCAGCTGCTCATCTTACCATTTTAACTCTCTGCTCTTCCACATGAAGTCTCACTACTTCAGAAAGTGAATTTTTGAACTCCTGTCTCAGTGTCAATTTCTGAAGTTCAAACTCTGTCTTTCTTCCTTGCCTCTCTCTCCTTTTCTCTGTCTTCTTCTTTTTATTCTGCTAAAGTGATTTGTTCTTTTTCTCGTTCCTTTGCTTTTAATCGTAATTCCTTGTCTTTTGCATCTAACTCAAGCTGTTTCAATTTCAATTGACTTTTGGCCATCTCCAAAGATCCTGATGGCATTTGCAGTGAATGTAAATGCTGAGCTATTGCTGTCATTATCTCTCCTTTCCTCACTGAAGGAGACAGCTCCAAATCCAGCTTGTCTGGTAATCCCAGAAGCTTGGCCTTAATTACCTTTTGTAAAACCCCACAAGTCACTTCTTTCACCCTCCAGAAAACTCTTGGTGACTGAAAGAGCCATCACTATCCCAAAAGCTGTTTAAACCAACCAACGCCAACACCTGGAACAAAAGACACTAACACCTACCACTCGCTGCCTTTGAGTTCAGCAACTCTAATCCCAATTTGGAACTATCAAACAAATCCTGGATGAGCCCCCAGTCTGATGTGGACCAGGCCAGATCCCTTCAATGCACTTCAAGAAAGTGGCCCAGACCCTAAATTTGCTAGTTGTTTTAAGCAGGTGCAACATGGATATTCCAGGAGGGATGCAGTTGGTAAAACCATTTAGTTTTAAGCAAAATAGAATTTATTTAAAAGATTACGAAATGAAACACAAACAAAAGAGAACAGAATACAATATAACAACTTATCCGAAAACCCAACAGATAATACCGAGTTAATGATGCTGTTCCGAAATACTTACAACAATTCCCATAAACACCCCTTGGCGCAAAAGGTAAAATCATTCACAGGGTCTTACAGGAGAGATGTCGGAGGGAGAGGAGGATCAGGTGGACCTGCTTGTTTAGGTCCAGCAGCTTTAACAGCACTATTGCTTGCGAATGAAACTAATCCAGAGAAAAGCTGTCCTGGGAGTGCAGGCCACTCCCCTTTCATTGTACAAGTGTTTTGTTTTAAAAAACTTGAAAGCCTTTTGCATGAGGCAGTATATGTTAGCTAGAATCAAATAGCTAAAATCCTTCAACCCCAGACTTTTCAGAACCTGTGTTTTTAAGACCTCCTGAAAAAAACCCAAGGACAGTGTAACTTTGTTCAAGGATCTGGATTAGTGATGCTGGAAGAACATAGCAGTCAGGCAGCATCCAAGGTGCAGAGAAATCGATGTTTTGGGCAAAGGAGCAACATCATCACACATTTCATGGCAGATCTGATTTCTTCAGAATTGAACTGACCAAGAGTCATACCAGATTCAAAATGTTTAATTGGTTGCTCTTTCCACACATGGTACCAGCCTGCTGAGTCTCTCCAGTATTTCCTGTATTTCTTTCATATTTCCAGCATTCACAGGAATTTCTTTTTATTTGAGTAATACAACTGCTTGGTTTATAACCAGATTCGCAAAACTGGCCACAATGCACATATTCTAAGAAAAGAGGTTACAATCCAGTATTTCTGACCTAGATCAAACCATGTTTCAAATGGGAATTGACTGTGTATCTCCCCCCCTCAGCACTCACCAAAGAGGTGGTGGCTCAGTGATTAGCATTGCTGCCTCACAGTGTCAGGGACCTGGGTTCGATTCCAGCCTCGGGTGACTGTCAGTGTGGAGTTTGCACACTCTCCTGGTGTCGGCGTGGGTTTTCTCCGGGTGCTCTGGTTTCCTCCCACAATCCAAAGGTGTGCAGTTTCAGTGAATTGGCCATGCTAAATTGTCCATTGTTTTCAGGGATGTGTAAGTAAGGTAAAATGTAGAGTAATTGGGTGTGGGTTACTCTTCAGAGGTTCAGTGTGAACTTGCTGGGCCAAATGGCCTGTTTTCACACTGTAGGGATTCCATGAAGTAGTGGCCTGGATTCTGTAGCCCTTGACAACAAACTGTGCTCATTACTGACCTCACAGAAGGCTGCATACAACAGATCAAACAATTTCTGTCATATCGATTTTACTTTTCCTGATGTCCTCAAATCTGGCGACATTAGGAAAAGCTTGCAGCAGCTATTATATGCTCAAGTAGGTGATGCAGCAAATCACACTGATCTATTCTCACAGACAACAATACAGGAAGTAAAATACACTGAACCTTTCACTTTGAGGAATATAATGGGTTTTTTTTTAAAGTCAGTCACGGGATGTGAGTGTTGCTGGCTGGTCAGCATTTACTGCTTGTTCCGAATTGTCCACGCCACATTTGGGAATCAGCCATTACTGTGAGTAAGGGGTCACATGCAGGTCCAGCCAAGTAGGTATACTTCCCTGAGGCACATTAATAAAACAGATGATTGTAACAATTGACTATGATCGCATGGTTATTATTAAACTAGATTTATATTCAGATTTTTATTGCTTCAAGCTTTCTCATATATCATGTAATCCCATGTTCCCAGAACATTAACCTCTGTTCTGGATCACTGATGCAAAGATCTTACCACTATACATTGCCTCTCTTCAGTTTGACAGTCCAAAGGATAAAATTAGTTTTTCATTACTGTCAAATTATCCAAGAGCATTTATCATGGTTTTGAATAGGGCTTAACTTTGCAAATGATTTTGCTTATGTGTGAGATTTGTAATGGACATGCGAAAGACAGTGATGTCACTGATGTTATTTCTCGGACAACGGTAGAAGAGATCAGAGTAGAAAGCTGAGAAGGAGCATTTAAAGAGCAACGTCTTGTACACGACACTATCATGATGTATAGAGTAATCTGTAATAAATAAATATGAACAAATAGTGTTACATACTGAACAGAATGAAAGAACAATCTTCTAAGGTAAGTATGGTTTAAGGATGCTAAAGGCCAAATAGAGTGGTAACGTGTGTGTGTGTGTGTGTGCGCGCGCGCGCGCGCGCGTGTGTTTATGTACATCCACAGCCCAGAGAGATATCAAGAAGAAATATTGAAGAATTCTAGGCATGGTGACAGTATTGGGATAGTTCAAGAACTAAGGATTAAGTCAGATCACAGTTTATGAGGTGCAGTGGAAAAACAGGAAGACTCGGAATACTGCAGCATGGAAGGCATCAAGCACAATACAGTAAAAATGGACAGACTGAAAAGAAACCCAGAAAATTTGAATACAAAGCAGGAAGATGCTGAAGGGCAAGAAGGAGCCTTGGAAGACTTTGAAGACAAATCAACTCATTGGGAAGACTCTGGAGATCAAAAACACAATGAAGCAGAAAATATTGAGTAAAACAAGAAGGAAAGATTATACGCACATACCCAGGTCAGCTATTGTTGATCAGCATGACAGCTCTATTTGAGAGGTTAACTTTGCCATTTCCAGAGCCATTCAAAAATACTAAGGGCCAACAACAAGCCAGAAGTGAAATCACAGATCCAGAACAAACAATTACATCAGACTTGCATGCAAAGGAACTAAGACATCAAGTCAAAATATTTTCATATGCTATCAGTTGTTTCACAGATGATGTTCTGTAAGTGTGATAATTCAAGTGCATGTAATTAACATAGAAATCAGATTCCAGTCTAAAAGCTGACTTGATAGATCATATTTTGATTTATTTTGATTTTAACAAAATGGTAGAAGCATGCAATATTGCAGATGTTGCTTTAACAATAAAACAGAAGTTTATTAACAAAATAAAGATATCATAGAATGGACCAAGCTACTATAACAAATTCAAAATGTCTTTTTTAAACACAGTGAAAATACGATCCCATTAATTTCTGAAAACCCCTGTATAAATTGAAAAAGAGAAACAAAATGTTTTGTATAGTTCCCAGAACATCTCTGTAAGTACTCAAAAACACACTTGGTATTGTACTCAAAAACACTGCTCATACAGTCCTCACAGCAGGATCCATGTCCCTAACATCTCAGGTTGAAGTCACTGGTGACTTTAATGTATAGATTAGAACTGCAGATAGCTTCTTTCTGGAGCAATTATACAACAAAGCTTAAATATATTCAGCTTTAAGTAACCTCTTCAGGGTTTTATCCCAACATTCTGATCTGGGGCTAACTAATTTTACCTGGCCAATGTTATGTCACAATGTTTTTGTGGGAGCTTGTTGTGTACAATTTGCTTTATTTCCTTCTTTACAATTTCTGAAATACTTTATTGGCTGATAAGAAATTTAGAACATCCTGAGGTCATGAAAGGTTATGTATAAATGCAAGTCTTTTTTTATCTTTTCCTCAAATATATAGAATATTATTTTGGTGACCTGACCAATATTTCTCCATCATCCCTTAGCGACTAAAACATTTCTTATTTACACAATTTATATTTGTGTGAATTTATTGAGCATCGACTGGTAGTTACATTTGGCTCTGGATCAGTGGTGCTGGAAGAGCACAGCAGTTCAGGCAGCATCCAATGAGCAGCGAAATCAATGTTTCGGGCAAAAGCCCTTCATCAGGAATAAAGGCAGTGAGCTGGAAGCATGGAGAGATAAGCTAGAGGAGGGTGGGGTGGGGAGAGAGTAGCATAGAGTACAATGGGTGAGTGGGGGAGGAGATGAAGGTGATAGGTCAGGGAGGAGAGGGTGGAGTGGATAGGTGGAAAAGGTCGGACAAGTCCGGACAAGTCATGGGGAGAGTGCTGAACTGGAAGTTTGAAACTAGGATGAGGTGGGGGAAGGGGAAATGAGGAAGCTGTTGTAGTCCACATTGATACCCTGGGGTTGAAGTGTTCCGAGGCGGAAAGCGAGGCGTTCTTCCTCCAGGCGATGAGTGGTGAGGGAACGGTGGTGAAGGAGGCCCAGGACCTCCATGTTCTCAGCAGAGTGGGAGGGGGAGTTGAAATGTTGGGCCACGAGGTGGTGTGGTTGATTGGTGCGGGTATCTCGGAGATGTTCCCTAAAGCGCTCTGCTAGGAGGCGCCCAGACTCCCCAATGTAGAGGAGACCGCATCGGGAACAACGGATACAATAAATGATATTAGTGGATGTGCAGGTAAAACTTTGATGGATGTGGAAGGCTCCTTTAGGGCCTTGGATAGAAGTGAGGGAGGAGGTATGGGCACAGGTTTTACAGTTCCTGCGGTGGCAGGGGAAAGTGCCAGGATGGGAGGGTGGGTCGTAGGGGGGCGTGGACCTGACCAAGTCGTCACGGAGGGAACGGTCTTTGCGGAAGGCGGAAAGGGGTGGGGAGGGAAATATATCCCTGGTGATGGGGTCTTTTTGGAGGTGGTAGAAATGTCGGCAGATGATTTGGTTTATGCGAAGGTTGGTAGGGTGGAAGGTGAGCACCAGGGGCGTTCTGTCCTTGTTACGGTTGGAGGGGTGTGGTCTGAGGGCAGAGGTACGGGATGTGGACGAGATGCATTGGAGGGCATCTTTAACCACGTGGGAAGGGAAATCGCGGTCTCTAAAGAAGGAGGCCATCTGGTGTATTCTATAGTGGAACTGGTCCTCCTGGGAGCAGATACGGTGGAGGCGGAGGAATTGGGAATATGGGATGGCATTTTTGCAAGAGGTAGGGTGGGAAGAGATGTAATCCAGGTAGATATGGGAGTCGGTGGGTTTGTAAAAAATGTCAGTGTCAAGTCGGTCATCATTAATGGAGATGAAGAGGTCCAGGAAGGGGAGGGAGGTGTCAGAGATGGTCCAGGTAAATTTAAGGTCAGGGTGGAATGAGTTGGTGAAGTTGATGAATTGCTCAACCTCCTCACGGGAGCACGAGGTGGCGCCAATGCAGTCATCAATGTAGCGGGGGAAGAGTTGGGGAGTGGTGCCGGAGTAATTACGGAAGATCAACTGTTTTACGTAGCCAACAAAGAGACAGGCATAGCTGGGGCCCATACGTGTGCCCATGGCTACCCCTTTGGTCTGGAGGAAGTGGGAGGATTCAAAGCAGAAATTGTTAAGGGTGAGGACCAGTTCGGCCAAACGAATGAGAGTGTTGGTGGAAGGGTACTGTTGGGGACGTCTGGAGAGGAAAAAATGGAGGGCTTGGAGGCCCTGGTCATGGTGAATGGAGGTGTAGAGGGATTGGATATCCATGGTGAAGATAAAGCGTTGTGGGCCGGGGAAATGGAAGTCTTGGAGGAGGTGGAGGGCGTGGGTGGTGTCTCGAAAGTATGTGGGGAGTTCCTGGACTAGGGGGGATAGGACAGTGTTGAGGTAGGCAGACATGAGTTCAGTGGGGCAGGATCATGCTGAGACAATGGGTCGGCCAGGGTGGTCAGGCTTGTGGATCTTGGGAAGGAGGTAGAACCGGGCAGTGCGGGGTTCCCGGACTATGAGGTTGGAAGCTGTGGGTGGGAGATCTCCTGAGGTGATGAGGTTCTGTATGGTCTGGGAGATGATGGTTTGGTGATGGGGGGTGGGGTCATGGTCTAGGAGGCAGTAGGAAGAGGTGTCTCCGAGTTGGCGTTTAGCTTCAGCGGTGTAGAGGTCAGTGCGCCAGACTACCACTGCATCCCCTTTATCCGCTGGCTTAATGGTGAGGTTGGGATTTGAGTAGAGGGATTGGAGGGCTGTGCGTTGTGAGGGTGAGAGGTTGGAGTGGGGGAGGGGGGTAGACAGGTTGAGGCGGTCAATGTCCCAGCGGCAGTTGGAAATGAAGAGGTCGAGGGCAGGTAATAGGCCAGCGCGGGGTGTCCAGGTGGATGCAGTGTGTTGGAGTGGGCGAAGGGGTCCTCGGAAGGTGGGCGGGAATCCTGATTGTGAAAGTAAGCTCGGAGACGGAGGCAACGGAAGAATTGTTTGACATCACGCCATGCATTAAATTCATTGATGCGTGGACGGAGGGGATGAAGGTGAGTCCTTTGCTGAGGACTGATCGTTCATCCTCAGTGAGGGGGAGGTCTGGAGGGTTGGTGAAAACTCGGCAGGGCTAGGAGCTGGGATCTGGTGTGGGTGTGGAGCTGGGAGTGGGGTCGGAGCCAGTACCTGGAGTGGGTGTGATGGTGGGGGGAATGGGGGTGGAGTCATGAGCAGGGGTAATGTGCCCCTCAGGGTTCTGGGGGGTGGGGATAGTGACAGTGGGGTCTGTGGGGGGCTTGTCAGCAGACTGCAGGTGAATGGTGCTGGTGGGAGCGGAAGTGGTGGCTGACACGGCAGTAGGTGTGGCGGAAGTCACTGAGCGTGTGGCATCAGTGATGATGTGAGGGCCGGAAGTGGCTTTGGGAGTGGCCATGATGGGGGCGGATGTGACATCATCAATCACAGTGGGGGTAAAAGTTGCATCAGCCGCATGGCTAATGGCGTTACATTTGGCTTCTTAACAAGAGTAATAATGCCTCAAAAAGTAACCAATTGATCAAAGTTTGGGAGAAGATTTGTAGCTTGGGTGATCGTTGTTGTGGTTCTGTTCGCCGAGTTGGGAATTTGTGTTGAGTTCGACTGGGACAACACTACTATTATAGGACAAGCCAAACAGAGAACAGCCAGGGAATTCCTAGAGGCATGGCACTCATCCACAGATTCAATCAACAAGCACATCGACCTGGACCCAATATACCGGCCACTGCAGCGGACAGCTGGAACTGACAACCGGAAGCGGCAGGTACAAATCACTATAAATGCCGGAGGAAACATCACAGAAGCGCTTCACAGGAGGCTCCCAAGCACTGAGGATGTCACCTAGACAGGGGACGAAATGTCTGCAACACAAATTCCCAGCTCAGCGAACAGAACCACAACAGTAACCAATTGATGTTAAAGCATTTTGGACTCAAGGGTCCAATCAGATGCCACATAAATGTGACATCTCTTTACTACTCTAATATCAATTGCAGCCAGTTTGAGGTGAATGACATAGGACGGTATTGTTGTTATACTACACAATACCACTGTAGGTCATGATTTCTTCCTCTTTGCTGAAATGTTCTAACTACTTCATCTGGCAATGAATTCTGTGCAAAATTTAATTTAAAAATAATATTATGTTGCTTGGATCTTGGTCCACATTCACATTCAGCTCAGAATGATGAGATAGACAAGACCTCACTCTCTTACGATTTCAGGAATGCTCATTATATCAAGTTTAATCCAACCTAATCAGTAGATAGATGGTGGCTGCAGAACCACAGAACAAAGTTACCACCAAATTGATGGTTAAAGCAATGTGAAAAATGGAAATGTCATTAAAGTGCTATGGAATACTGGCTTGAAGTCGGTTTAAAGTTCTGTAAATGAAATAGCTACATCTGAATTTATTCACATTGAGGGTGGGATTGCATATTGCTGACAGCAACTGTAAAAAGAGGAAAATGTTTTATCCATAAACATCAACCTTATACACCCTCAACAAAATTTACCAATGATGTTTTGAAACAGATTGTCCAATTCAAATGCATTTTTGCCCATCATCCTTTCTAATGGCACAATATTGTTTGTAATGTGCCTTTTCATTTATTTTGTGAAGATCTTAAGAAGTATCATTACTCTAGCCTTGCCAGTTTAAAGCATATTCAATAAGAAGATTAAAAATTATTATAATAACTGTGAGTGGTTTTGTGTGTGTGCGCGGGCGTGTGTGTATGTGCATGCCATTCTGTCTAAAGATAGGGGAATGCTTATCTGCTCATCTCTGGTGTGTCTTGCGTTTCACCACTATCTACTGTAACTGCCATCAGATGAACATTAAACACAAAAAGTACGTGAGCTGTCAATATTTGTTTGATATATTTTGATTTGTTTGAAATGACCACAAATGTATGAGTAACATAATCTACTGTCCAAATTGGGAAGACAAGACAAAAGAACCTCCACCAAAAAGAGAATGCAGGGAAAGGGACATCAAAACAATCAATCCCGGTAAGTATTGTATCATTAAATTTGCTTCTTCCATCGCAGCAAATCTGAAAATTTGAAATACCAACAGAAAATGTTGGAATGAATGCTCAGCATGTCAGGCAACGTCAGTGGAGGAAGGAACATTTTGTCAGTAGAGTCATAGAGTCAGAGAGGTGTACAGCATGGAAACAGACCCTTAGGTCCAACCTGTCCATGCCAACCAGATACCCAAACCCAATCTAGTCCCACCTGCCAGCACCTGGCCCATATCCCCTCCAAACCCTTCCTATTCATATACCCATCCGAATGCCGCTTAAATATTGCAATTGCACCAGTCTCCACCACTTCCTCTGGCAGCTCATTCCATACACGTACCACCCTATGTGTGAAAGATTTGCCCCTTAGGTCTCTTTTATATCTTTCCCCTCTCACCCTAAACCTATGCCCTCCAGTTCTCGACTCTCTGACCCCAGGGAAAAGACTTTGTCTATTTATCCTATCCATGCCCCTCATAATTTTGTAAACCTCTATAAGGTCACCCCGCAGCCTCCAATGCTCCAGGAAAAACAGCCCCAGCCTGTTCAACCTCTCCCGATAGCTTAAATCCTCCAACCCTGGCAACATCCATGGTCTCTTTGTTCAGCAACACTCCCTAGGACCTTACCATTAGGTGTATAAGTCCTGCTAAGATTTGCTTTCCCAAAATGCAGCATCTCACATTTAACTGAATTAAACTCAACCCATTTGCCATTTCCCAGCCAATTGGCCCATTTGGTCAAGATCCTGCTGTAATCTGGGGTAACCCTCTTCGCTGTCCACTACACCTCCAATTTTGGTGTCATCTACAAACTTACTAACTGTACCTCTTATACTCACACCCAAATCATTTATGTAAATGTAGAGGAGCCAGCACTGATCCTGTACTTCTTCCATATATTAGTTGATGTGAAGCAAGCTACAGAAAAGACACGTTTCTGTCTAGGTCTATATTGTGCAACATTCATGTTTGTTAATGCATTTATGAATTATTTGTGGAATAGCTATTAAAAATCTGATAATATTTCCTCCATATCTTCATCACACTCTGACACAGTGCTGTTTGGTGATATCATGTAACTCGTATAAGTTGGAGCAGAGTGAATCTTTTCAGAGCTGAAAAAACACAGAAATAGAAGTGCATAGGAGCTCTGAGGAACAGCAGATGTGCTATTGGATTGCCATTTCATTTGCACTTTTCTGCACCCAGATGCTGGTCTGCATCTCTGACAAGGTCTTCTGAGCCGAGCTTCTACAGAAATGTGAAGCTTACCGTACCCCAAAGATATTCATTGCAGTACTGGAGCATCAGAGGAAGACACCTATGCCTCCTTTTTATAGCACAAGCTGGGTGAGGTGGTGGCTGGTTGGTTGTTGCATAGGGTGGCAGATGGGTGAGATGTGTGTTTGGTGGGCGGTCAGGATAGTTGATTGGTAGGTGGCTGAATGAGTGGATAGATAAATCCGGGTATCTGGGTAAGGAAATTAGTTACACCTGGGGTAATCAGGTCTGGTTGGGGTGAGCATGTCAGTGAGATAGAGAGAGGTTGTTGACTTGGTTTAAGAGGGGGTTCATGTTGTGTAGTAGGGGAGATTGTTAAGGGTGGGTCAATGTGAGTGATTGGGAATGAGTTATGTGAATAGCCAGGTATTAGACCAGGTTTTAATCAGTCTAACATTTCATGGGCAACTACTCAGGTATGTCCTGCAGAACTATCCAAAGTCTCCAATGCTAATGAGACATTCGCATCGTGTCAAGGGACAGAGTGATTGCCAGTCGGATGTTTAAATTTTCTGGGAAGTTCTCACAGAGGTTAATGCACTGGGACTTCCACAGAATCCTGATGTATATCATACGTCCAGTTTCCGACAGTCAGAAGACTGAAAGACAGATTTCCAAACACCGTGCCATTTCCTCCGAGTCAGTGTTTCCAAGCATAACAGAAAAAAAGTCAAATTAACACTCACCAGAAGGACAAGAAAAAGACATTCCAGGATCCTATAGTTTATAAAGCACAATTGTTCCACATTTTGGTTTGTGCACTAGGCCGTGAAGTTTGTGCTTATGATTCCTGTGCAATGTGTTTCTATAGTGTGCCTGACTCAGGAAAGAAATAGTCAGGCAAACAAAACGGAGCCATTTAACTTCTGTTGCTTTTGTGTTTATTTCTTCTTTGCTGTGTGGAAACAACTGGTTATACTTTAGTTTTCAGCTAATTTGTAAGTATGTAAGCATAGTAATCAATTTTACACTTTGCTTTCTTATGAAAGTGAGAAAGCCTGTCTAAACTTCAGAACCGGTGTCAAGGTTTAAGCATTTTGTATTTACAAGTAACTTCCTGCACTTCTTTGCTCCTTGTATTGTGTTCTTATTGTGTTGCATTATAGTTTCTCATCCTTTCTTTCAGCTTGGTCTTATTTTCTCCCCTCCCTCTTGCATCTTGTTACTTTAGTAGACTCAATTGTGTCCCATGATCAGCAGAGTGCCATTACCTTTCAGCCAGTCTAAACTTATTGGAATAGTAATAATAATAGAAAAGGATTACATTAACAACTTTCTGACTTTAATAACTGAGAAGCACAGCAATCCCTTTTGATTTGTTTGGGGACATATTTTGTAATGATCTACATGAAGGTATGTAGTTGTGTTAGTTGTACGCTGTGACAGAATTGTTAAGCTAACGTGATTTGTTTTTCTACTGAGCAGTCAAGGGTTTGCCAAGCACATTATTTTCCCATGGAGGCAGGACCCCTATAAACAAACACTTTACAAACACTTTACATCACTTAAACCCATATAAACACTGTTCAAGCAGGTCACCTACACCTTGGCACACAAGCAGCTTTACTTGTTAATCTGATGTGCAGTTAATGGGTTTATGACATTGGCGTATTTGGAGAAGTTCTTATGAACCTGCTGAATTGAGTTTTACAAAGTTCAAGTCATAAAATCACTTCAGGCACTGAAGGAGGCCGTTTGGCCCGTTAGGTTCATGCCAGGCCCTGCAGCAGCTCCCTGAAGAATGATCCAGTTGATCATATTCCCTGCTCGATCCCTGTAGCTCAACAAGTTTGTTTTCCTAAAATCCTCTAATATTTTCTTCTGCTACCAGAGATTTTGTCTTGTCAGCCTCATCTGTAATAATTTTGTATTTATCAGTTGTGCCCGCAATCTCCATTGCTTTACGAGGATAAACTCCATCCTTTCCAAACTAATCTTGTAACTAAAATCTTCCACCTCTGAGAACATTCTGGTAAATCAGTGAATCCTGTCACATACCTTTCCTAAATTAGGGAAGCCAAAAGTCGGCCCAATACTGTAGTTGGATCTGAACCAGACAATTATCCTATTGCAGTCAGTTTGTAGCAAAACCACTGTTCGCCATTCTCCAAGTTTGGTATCATGGGTCAGCTTTGAAACTGTACTTCTAGCCACAGTTATTAAATTAAAGGATTTCCCTCAAAAC
Source organism: Hemiscyllium ocellatum (assembly GCF_020745735.1). NCBI lineage: Eukaryota > Metazoa > Chordata > Chondrichthyes > Orectolobiformes > Hemiscylliidae > Hemiscyllium > Hemiscyllium ocellatum. Next base: position 37,306,826 of record NC_083425.1, read on the forward strand.
GTTATTGTTCATTGTTTACAAAAAAAATCAATTTCTGCAACCAGGCATCTCCAATGAAAGGAAAACTTGTATGGGAATGATATGTGGAATCGATTGATTCCTTCCCAATACACATAAGGTTTATGCTGGTGCATTTACAGAGAACATCACAAACAGTGATTTTTACAAGTAATACAGCAAAGCCATTAGGGGATTTGCTGACAAGGCAAGAATTTTACTCGTGGTGGGCTGGGCAAGTTCAATACGTAAAGAATGCCTGGTGCACACTTTTACTCCAGGAAGTGGATTGCTGGAGAAACTCTGCAGGTCTGACAGCATCTGTGGAGATTAAACAGAGTTAATGTTTCAAGTCTGGTCTGAACGTCGTTCAGTGCTGACCATAATGGACTCGAAATGTTATTCACGGGGGATGCTGCCAAACCTGCTGAGCTTTCCCCAGCATTTTTTTGCTTTTCTCTCAGACCTCAGGTATCTGCAGTATTTTGCTTTTTTTTTGTTAAAAGTGCAATTAAGTGAACAATCGATTCTCAATCAGTGAAAAAGAGTACAGCAACTATCGTGTGAATGAGCAAGTTTGCAAAGACAGACTTACGCATGTGTTTTAATGTATTGGAACATATTTTGTTTGAATGGGATAGTGTCAGTGTCCTACAAAAAGCAGTCTCTAGCATTTTCTGGTTTACCTTCCCTCGAAAGGTACTCTTGAACATTGAAGGCAATGACACATTAAACTGGAGGTAAAGAGAAGAAAAGACCACAATTTAGATAATCCTGAAAAATGGAAGCACATTTTGTGCCATAGTCTTGTCTTTTCTTTTTTCTAAAGTGCTTCTAAACATTATTGCCTATGTCTGAATGATCTGACAGAAACCACGTGCAAGAACCCACTGTATTTGAATAGCTCCTTTAAAATCCTGTGGTGTGTTAGTGGAACGTAATCAGATAAAACATACACCATGTCAAAGGAGGCATTAAGAGATAGATTTGGAGGTGCATTTTAAAGGAGGAAACCTCGAGGTTGTTTGGGAGGGACTTCCTGAGCGTAGGGTCAAGACAGTTGAAGCAAGGATCACCTATGATCACCCCAAATGAGGTTCGGGATGCATGAGCATCAGACATTGAGGAACTCAGAATTCTGAAAGGGTTGGCGATTACTGTAAATGGAGATTACAAGTATACGGTAAAGACATTAGGGGATTTGCTGAAAGGCAAGAATTTTAAAATCAAAGCAGGACAGCTTAGCTCAGGAATTTCCTCCCCATCTCGATCTATCTGGCTTTAGTTAAAAATCGCACCACACCAGGTTATAGTCCAACAGGTTTATTTGAAAGCACAAGCTTTCACAGCACTGCTGCTTCATTAGAAAGCTAGTATAAATTACTCTGAATATTTGTGGCCTAATGTCAAATTTTATTTAAGAATCATACCTTGGGGTGTTTCACTATTATAAAAAGGATCAGAAACATACGTTTTGTGCAGGTGATAATGTTTCAGATTGATTCGTTTTTCTTTTAGTGTTTAATGAATATTTTGCGTCAATATTTACTGTGGAAAAGGATATGGAAGATATAGACTGTAGGGAAATAGATGGTGACATCTTGCAAAATGCCCAAATTACAGAGCAGGAAGTGCTAGATGTCTTGAAATGGTTAAAGGTGGATAAATCCCCAGGACCTGATCAGGTGTACCCAACAACTCTGTGGGAAGCTAGAGAAGTGATTGCTGGGCCTCTTGCTGAGATATTTGTATCATCGATAGTCACAGGTGAGGTGGCGGAAGACTGGAGGTTGGCAAACGTGGTGCCAGTGCTTAAGAAGGGCGGTAAAGACAAGCTAGGGAACTATAGACCGGTGAGCCTGACCTCAGTGGTGGGCAAGTTGTTGGAGGGAATCCTGAGGGACAGGATGTACATGTATTTGGAAAGGCAAGGACTGATTAGGGATAGTCAACATGGCTTTGTGCGTGGCTTTATTCCTGATGAAGTGCTTTTGCCCGAAACGTCGATTTCGCTGCTCACTGGATGCTGCCTGAACTGCTGTGCTCTTCCAGCACCACTGATCCAGAGCGTGGGAAATCATGTCTCACAAACTTGATTGAGTTTTTAGAAGAAGTAACAAAAAAGATTGATGAGGGCAGAGCAGTAGATGTGATCTATATGGACTTCAGTAAGGCGTTCGACACAGTTCCCCATGGGAGACTGATTAGCAAGGTTAGATCGCAAAGAATACAGGGAGGAATAGCCATTTGGATACAGAACTGGCTCAAAGGTAGAAGGTGATGGTGGAGGGTTGTTTTTCAGACTGGAGGCCTGTGACCAGTGGAGTGCCACAAGGATCGGTGCTGGGCCCTCTACTTTGTTATCATTTATATAAATGATTTGGATGTGAGCATAAGAGGTACAATTAGTAAGTTTGCAGATGACACTAAAATTGGAGGTGTAGTGGACAACGAAGAGTATTACCGCAGATTACAACAGGATCTGGACCAGCTGGGCCAATGGGCTGAGAAGTGGCAGATGGAGTTTAATTCAGATAAATGTGAGGTGCTGCATTTTGGGAAAGTAAAGCTGAGCAGGACTTAGACACTTAATGGTAAAGTCCTAGGAAGTGTTGCTGAACAAAGAGTCCTTGGAGTGCAGGTTCATAGCTCCTTGAAAGTGGAGTCACAGGTAGCTAGGATAGTGAAGAAGGCATTTGGAATGCTTTCCTTTATTGGTCAGAGTATTGAGTACAGGAGTGAGGAGGTCATGTTGCAGCTGTACAGGACATTGGTTAGGCCACTGTTGGAATATTGCATGCAATTCTGGTCTCCTTCCCATCAGAAAGATGTTGTGAAACTTGAAAGGGTTCAGAAAAGATTTACAAGAATGTTGCCAGGGTTGGAGGATTTGAGCTACAGGGAGAGGCTGAACAGGCTGGGGCTGTTTTCCCTGGAGCATCGGAGGCTGAGGGGTGACCTTATAGAGGTTTACAAAATTATGAGGGGAATGGATAGGATGGGGTGGGGGAGTCCAGAACTAGAGAGCATAGGTTTAGGGTGAGAGGGGAAAGATATAAAAGAGACCTACGGGGCAACATTTTCATGCAGAAGGTGGTACGTGTATGGAATGAGCTGCCAAAGGATGTGGTGGAGGCTGGTACAATTGCAACATTTAAGAGGCATTTGGATGGGTATATGAATAGGAAGAATTTGGAGGGATATGGGCCAGGTGCTGGCAGGTGGGACTAGATTGGGTTGGGATATCTGGTCGGCATGGACAGGTTGGACCAAAGGGTTTGTTTCCGTTCTGTACATCTCTATGACTCTATGACTCTGAATCTTACTATTTGTTAATAAATTATTTCTGGCAATGGAAAACCAAATGTTTTGTAAAATATCGCCATCCTCAGCTTTTTATAGAGAACGAACAAGTTCAATTGAAACAAATAGAAGCTGAACCAATATTTGAGTAATTATTTCCATGAAATGAATATTTATATCAGAGCAGTTAGATAATGTGATATATTGGATTGTGTGTTTATTGGATAGGTGACTTTACAAGACTGTTACATCATCAATTGATATCTATAATTTACTTTCTGTGAGAGGAAATTAAAAACATAAAAAACATCATTGGTATTGGCTTGAAAATAAATAACTTCAGGTTACCCATTATATGTTCTACTGCAGGTTACTATGAAAACTTGTTCCAGAAACTCCAACGCTCTGGAGAAGGAATCACAGGTCTCCTATTGCTGTATTCTAGTCATATTATTCATGTGATAGAGGTAAGATTAACAACCTTTGAGACTTAATAAAATGGGAAAATGAAAGAGCCTTCCATATTGAAAGCTTGAGCAAGAATAAAACGCAACAGTTTTTTGAAGAATGGTAGAGGGAAATTTAATGTGGAGAAATCTTTGGGATAAACAAAATGAAATAACATAAAGATGAAAGGAAGTGCTCTCACAACACTTAGCACTCCTTTCGTTCATTTACATGTCACTTCATGTGTGTGGAGGACAGAACGGAGCATAGTCAAAGCTCTAGGTTAGTCATGTTATGATACCTGAAAAACACATTTGCTGTTTGAATCCAGATAAGCTTAATACCACTTTAAAAAATACAATATCTATGAATAAATTAAATTGATTGTATTGGTAACTGAAATTAATTCAAAACTCAGAATTCTAATAAAAAGCCAATACATTAATTTGTAAAAAAAATCAAAAGCTGACATCTTATGAAAATGGAAAAGCATAAATTGTTGATTGTTGATCATGTTAAAATGGGTACAAGGTTGGCATGTATTTGAAATTGCAAATTTACAGTGGAGTAGCAAGGAATAAAAATGAGTAAAGGACAAAGTAAACAGATTAATGGGAATGTTTATGAATATGTTTCATGTCAATAGTAGATAACAAAGCGAAAATACATTGCTTCCCACAGTTCTAGGAAGTATTTGCTAGGTAGCAAAGCACACCATTCCAAAATGATAAAAACAGATATAAAAAGAGAAAAGATAAAACAGCATTGGATAGAAGCAGTCTGTGCCTGAAATAGAATAATACTTCCCTTCCAGCCTGAACCTAAACAAAAAATCAACTTGTGCCTTTCTCTAATTTTATTTTGTCTTAATGGAGCTCCTACACAGCTGCAAACATTGTCATCAATTGATGTCCTGGTCAGTTATTGGCCTCTTTGCCTGCTATGAATTCTATCTTGCTCCAAAGATGTGTTCTTGACTCCATTCAGATATTCTGTGGCCTGCATGTCTGATTTTCATGGAATTGTCCCACTCTGTCCTTTATCTGCTTTTCTGATTGCATAACCCGATATAGGAGTAATATAGCGCTTAATTACTTGGACCGGATAACCGTGGAGGGTGGATCTATTAACGGATTGTGTTCATATTAGATAGGGTGAAATTTGGTTTGAAACGTTAAACCACAGGTTGAATTTTATGCTTTACAGGGAGGCAGACCAGAAACTGAGAGTTGCACTCCTTCAAAACCCTGCTGTCTCTGCGCATCCAATCCAACGTCAGATGACTCACTACTGGCTATCCATGAGAAGGAGGCCAGTCATAGGTGCAAATGAAGTTTCTTTTCAATCACAAAGCCTTCTGACCTTCCCGTCATTATCAGGGCCAACTCCTCTTGCCAGTTTTTAGATTCCTGATATTGTCACACAACTCAACAAATTGATAGGAGATTCAAAAAGTGGTAATGATTGTTAATTTTCATACATACATGATGAGTGATATTCTTATCAGCATAAACCAACTCTGCAGGTTTACAGGTCCTTCCCCGAACTTTAAACATAACACCACAATGTTAAGTATTGTACTTCCCATGGCACAATGTTCGGGGTTTAATGTAACATATTGTTTTCCCACATGGATGTTTTCTGCATTTCACCCAAGGCTGACACTATCCTTGCTAATAGCGAAGCTCCTGCATTCCTTTCCTACCTTTGTATATCTATTGTTCTCGTTTGCTTTCACTATTATTGACAATTCCTGACTTCAGATTTTCACTGACTAGGAGATGATTCAATCCTTCAACAAAATAGTCAGTTTTTGTGATTTTGAGTTAACATAAAAATGATATTGTGATGATTTATTTTTGTTGTGGCTATATTCATAGTGTGCAATGAATTATACCCTGGTGTGAATTCATAACTATTGAGTTCTGAGAAGTAATGCTGTAGACTGGGACAACATGCAGCTATGGGGTAATGTGCAGTCATGACTAAAACTGTAAAGGCCTCCTACGTTCAGAATCAGACCCTATTATTCATTGAAATTGCAAAAAAGATGAAAATGTTTTTCTAAGAAACTGGCATCTTAACAGGCAGGAATCTCCTGACACTTTCAACCTTGGTCTCAGAGGCAGATCTTTTCTGCTACCTTGGTGCTACCTTGGTCAAACTGGAGTGAAGGGCACTTTTTATGTCCACACCTGAAAAGTGCGGCAGGCAATGGAAAATTTTGAGCGATTCTTAACAAGAGTAATGGCTTATTAGGTAAAGATTTCAAAATATTGGATGGGAGTATTAACAGAGATTAGCAGGTTGTCAATCTGATATCATCATGTCACGATTTTCATGAGTGGGGGAGGTGCAACATATCTGATTCAGGAATGTAAATTCCAGCCCATTGCAAAGTAAAGCACGCTAAGCATATGATCATAGTCACATAGTTCAATTTGTGTAATAATATGAAAAGTGCTCTCTCAATTCAAAACCCCCTTTACTCCATCAAAGAACTGTATTCCCCCCTCTCCATGACACAAGAGCACATCTTTGAACCTGACTTGGCTTTTCCATTTCTAACATGAGCCAGCCACTTTGTACTGAGTGAGATGTAATCAATACTTGGTCAATCATTCTTTCGATTGTATTTTGTTATGCTTGGCTGACCAGTCATTGCACAACACAGCAAAAAGTGAGTTACAGTGGATAAATTACTTCATAAAGTTGTGATTGGAAAGATATCATCATAGAAATGAGTCCAGAGTAGATGAATGCTTTTAAACAAAGTCTGCTTTAAGCTAACCCACTTTTGAAGGGTCAAAATGTTGGTGTCTATTAATGAACCCCACAACAATTTAGCTAAATGTATTTAATATATTGTACAGTGCAATTGTTTTAACACTGTGACTGACTGTTTACACACAACAGGAGTTGTATGGGATGCTTGCTTTGGGTTATCCTGATAACAAAGGTTTTATGTGGTCAAACTATAAAAAATTCATTTCTACTTACCTATACATTTTGCCAAAATCAACTGGTATGCATGTTTTTTAAAAAAATTTTCCTACATCTCATTAGGATTGACTGCTCATTGTAAAGTCTCCTGATTTCTTTTACAGTTATCTGCCCTATAATTCAGTGTTATCATGAAATTTGATCATTCATCTTTTTATCTCCTTATCCAAATTATTATGTATGTAGAGTATAAAAGAAGTCTTAGCCCAGATCCCTGGTACACCTCATCTTGCCAATCAGATAAGCATTCATTTGCTCTTAATTAGTGCGTTCTATGCTTTTATATATCTTTAATCCAGACACTTTTAACATTTGTACACACTAAGTGTGAGTATAATATATTGCACTTTTAACATTTTTACATGCTAAGTATGTGATTAGATGCTGTTAATACTGAAGTATTTAAGCTGGATAAATGGAATGGGGAACATAAAGATGTGGAAGATACTTAAAAGCTGAGCTAGGAACATCCATAAAGGATCAATGCAAACAGAACATCGAACACAGATGATGTAGAAACTCCATCACACATTCGCTAAGCACAAATTGGAGCATCGAGTGTTGTCCTAGAGTATGTGACAGGCAGAGGGGTATTGGAAACCTGGAAATGGTGTAACATATGCTCATAAGCGTGTTACCAAAAATGCAACAATGCAGTTGAAAAAGGCAAGGTCAGACGATCTGCTTTAGGTGCAATTCAGGCTACAAATTGCACTAACATCTCTGCTGGCTTTCAAAAGTAATTTTCCATGCCAAATTTCTGCTCAAACATAATTCCATATTGGATACCCTGTTGGCAGGGTTGGAGGATTTTAGCTAGAGGGAGAGGCTGAATAGTTTGGGGCTATTTACCTTGCAGCATTGAAGGCTGAGCGGTGACCTTACAGAGGTTTATAAAATAATGAAGGGCATCGATAGGGTGAATAGCAAAGGTCCTTTCCCCAGGGACCTATGGGGCAACTTTTTCAGGCAGGGGATGATGTGTGTATGTTCTGAGCTGCCAGAGGATGTGGTGAAATTACAACATTTAATAGACATCTGGATGGATACATGAATAGGAAAGGTTTAAGAGGGATCTGGGCCAAATGCTGGCAAATGGAACTAGATTAACTGAGGGTATCTGGTCAGCATGGATGCGTTGGATGAGTTGGAAAGGGTATGTTTGCATATTGTACAACTCCATGAATCTACATATCACCAAAACATAAAAGCTGCGGTGAATCTTTGCAATTGTTTGGCATTTTAGAAAATACTTTTAAAAAGCCAAGTGTTCTAACAAAATTTTCATAGCTGTGATTGGTAATGTGATGCCACAGGTAATTCTGAAAGATATAGCTGTACAGTATATGGGTTTCTCACAAGAAATTATGATTTTTAGCCAGTGTGACCAGTCTCCAGCTGTGATTAGAATCATAGAGTCATAGAGATATACAGATGGGAAACAGACCCTTTGGTCCAACCCGTCCATGCCGACCAGATATCCCAGCCCAATCTAGTCCCACCTGCCAGCACCCGGCCCATATCTCTCCAAACCCTTCCTATTCATATAGCCATCCAAATGCCTCTTAAATGTTGCAATTGTATCAGCCTCCATCACTTCATCTAGCAGCTCAATCCATACACATATCACCTTCTGCATGAAAAGATTGCCCCTTAGGTCTCTTTTATATCTTTCCCCTCTCACTCTAAACCTATGCCCTCTAATTCTGGACTCCCCGATCCCAGGGAAAAGACTTTGTCTATTTATCCTATCCATGCTCCTCATAATTTTGTAAACCTCTATAAGGTCACCCCTCAGCCTCCGATGCTCCAGGGAAAACAGCCCCAGCCTGTTCAGCCTCTCCCTATAGCTCAAATCCTCCAACCCTGGCAACATCCTTGTAAATCTTTTCTGAACCCTTTCAAGTTTCACAACATCTTTCAGATAGGATGGAGACCAGAATTGCATGCAATATCCCAACAGTGGCCTAACCAATGTCCTGTACAGCTGCAACATGACCTCCCAACTCCTGTAGTCAATAATCTGACCAATAAAGAAAAGCGTACCAAACACCTTCTTCATTATCCTTTCTGCCTACGACTCCACTTTCAAGGAGCTATGAACCTGCACTCCAAGGTCTCTTTGTTCAGCAGTATTCCCTAGGACATTACAAATAAGTGTATAAGTTCTGCTAAGATTTGCTTTCCCAAAATGCAGCACCTCACATTTATCTGAATTAAACTCCATCTGACACTTCTCAGCCTATTGGCCCAGTTGGTCCAGATCCTATTGTAATCTGTCCACTTCGCTGTCCACTACACCTCCAATTTTGGTGTCATCTGCAAACTTACTAACTGTACCTCTAATGCTCGCATCCAAATCATTTATGTAAATGACAAAAAGTAGAGGACCCAGCACCGATCCTTGTGGTACTCCACTGGTCACAGGCCTCCAGTCTGAAAAGCAACCCTCCACCACCACCCTCTGTCTTCTACCTTTGAGCCAGTACTGTATCCAAATGGCTAGTTCTCCCTGTATTCCATGAGATCTAATCTTGCTAATCAGTCTCCCATGGGGAACCATGTCGAATGCCTTACTGAAGTCCATATAGATCACATCTACCCTTATCAATCCTCTTTGTTACTTCTTCAAAATATTCATTTGTTCTGTGTCAGAATGATGCCAAGTTACAGTTGCATTTATTCAACACCAACTGGTCTAGACATAAGCTGAGGTACTCAGATTGGATGAACTTCACTGTTTGCTGATGACAACCAGTTGAACCAGGCACCATCACCCCAGGAAAGCGAGCCTTCTTTTCCCCAAAGCAGGTATAGGCATTCTTGATGTAATTTGGTTGACAAAGAAACATCTGCAGAACATGCCTTCATGAAAACAAAATCAGTGCGCTTGAAAGCAATATCTAATTCATTGATCATTTTCTTTTACCCACAGTCTTCCAGTGATGTGTTATATTCAGTGATCGGGGATCTAAAAGATATGCAGCAACAACAAGAAAGGTAAAGCTACAATGGCAATAATTCAGATGTTTAATGTGTGAGGCATATCTCTCCTTCCTCTTCTCTCACCACCCTCCTGCCTGCTCTCCTTCCCCAGCACCTTCCAATGCAACATTTCCTGTTTCCATTCCATTAGAGTCTCAAACATGTTTTCCAGCTGATTCAGTAAAGTGTACTTGTGTTAGTTGAGGATACTGTATTACCTACTAATTTTTTCCAGACTGGAATACCAAGGTAGACTAGATGACTGTTACACTGAGCATCTCTGTCGTCTCTGCAGCTACAGTTCCAAAATACCTGTAACTTGCCATTTCAATTCCTTATACCGCACTCATGCTGAGCCCTATTTCTATAGTCTTACGCACTTTTCTAGATATCCTGAAAGCGAGCTTGAAGAACAACACCCTAAGTTTCTTCTGAATACTTTGTAGCCTTTTGCCTTCTTTGCTATTGTTCTGATGGTAACTCACAGTTTCTCTTCAGCAGGAAGTGCTGGCATGATTGGGTGGTATGGGCTGTGTGTGCTGGCTAGGGGGGCAGGTAGGATGGATTCACATTAACCTTGTCAAGCAGCAGGTGGTTGAGATCTGAAATGCCAGAGAATGTAGTGGAAGCAAGTTCAATTGAGGCATTCCAGAAGGAATGAGATCATTATAGAGAAAGGAAGAATTCACACGATTAAAGGGAGAAAGCATCTACTCCTATTGTATTAACCATGTCCTCATTTACATAATTTTGAATCCTGAAAATTGCTTTGTTTTCTCTAATTTGTATTTCCTTTGGTCTAATGTTGATTAATATAGTTTCTGTCATTTCCTGTAATTTACTCAAGTAACTTGTTGGAGGGAATCCTGAGGGACAGGATGTACATGTATTTGGAAAAGCAAGGACTGCTTAGGGATAGTCAGCATGGCTTTGTGCGTGGGAAATCATGTCTCACAAACTTGATTGAGTTTTTTGAAGAAGTAACAAAGGGGACTGACGAGGGCAGAGCAGTGGACGTGATCTATATGGACTTCAGTAAGGCATTTGACAAGGTTCCCCATGGAAGACTGATTAGCAAGGTTAGATCTCATGGAATACAAGTAGAACTAGCCATTTGGATACAGAACTGGCTCAAAGGTAGAAGACAGAGGGTGGGGTGGTAGAGGATTGTTTTTCAGACTGGAGGCCTGTGACCAGTGGAGTGCCACAAGGATCGGTGCTGGATCTCATACTTTTCGTCATTTATATAAATGATTTGGATGTGACCATAAGAGGTATAGTTAGTAAGTTTGCAGATGATACCAAAGACAGCGAAGAAGGTTACCTCAGATTATAATGAGATCTTGATCAGATGGGCCAATAGGCCGAGAAGTAGCAGATGGATTTTAATTTACATAAGTGTGAGGTGCTGCATTTTGGGAAAGCAAATTTTAGCAGGACTTATACACTTAATGGTAAGGTCCTAGGGAGCGTTGCTGAACAAAGAGACCTTGGAGTGCAGGTTCATAGCTCCTTGAAAGTGGAGTCTCAGGTAGATAGGATAGTGAAGGCAGTTTTTGGTATGCTTTTCTTTATTGGTCAGAGTATTGAGAACAGGAGTTGGGAGGTCATGTTGCGGCTGTACAAGACATTGGTTAGGGCACTTTTGGAATATTGCGTGCAATTCTGGTTTCCTTCCTATTGGAAGGTTGTTGTGAAACTTGAAAGGGTTGAGAGTATGTTGCTGGAAAAGAACAGCAGGTCAGGCAGCATCTGAGGAGCAGGAAAATTGATGTTTCGGGCCAGAGCCCTTCATCAGAAATGAGGCTGGGAGCCTTGCAGATGGAGAGTTAGATGGGAGGGGGGTAGTGCTGAGGAGAAGATAGCTGAGAGTGCAATAGGTGGATGGAGGTGGGGGTAAAGGTGATAAGTCAGGGAGCAGGGTGGAGCAGATAGGTGAAAAGGAAGATTGACAGGTGGGACAGGTCATGATGGCAGTGCTGAGCTAGAAGGTTGGAACTGGGGTCAGATTGGGGGAAGGGGAAATGAGGAAACTGGTGAAGTCCACATTGATACTCTGGGGTTGAAGAGTTCTGAGGTAGAACATGAGGCGTTCTTTGTACAGTCGTCAGGTGGTGAGAGAGTGGCGATGGAGGAGGCCCACGACCTGCATGTCTTCAGCAGAGTGGGAGGGGGAGTTGAAATGTTCAGCTGTGGGGCGGTGGGGTTGGTTGGTGTGGGTGTTCCACCTCCATCCACCTATTGCACTCTCAGCTACTATCTCCCCAGCCTCACCACCCCCCCCCGCCCCCACTCCCATTTATCTCTCCAGCCCCAAGGCTTCCAGCCTCATTCCTGATTAAGGGTTCTGCTCCTCGGATGCTGCCTGACCTGCTGTGCTTTTCCAGCAACACATTCTCAACTATGATGTCCAGCATCTGCAGACCTCACTGTCTCCTCCCTGAAACTTGAAAGGGTTCGGAAAAGATTTACAAAGATGTTGCCAGAGTTGGAAGATTTGAGCTATAGAGAGAGAGGTTGAATAGGCTAGGGCTGTTTTCCCTGGAGCGTTGGAGGCTTGGGGGTGATCTTATAGAGGTTTATAAAATCATGAGGGGCATGGATAGGATAAGTAAAGTCTCTTCCCTGGGGTGAGGGAGTCCAGAACTAGAGGGCATAGACTTAGTGTGAGAGGGGTAAGATATAAAAGAGAACTAAGGGGCAACTTTTTCACACAGAGGGTGGTATGTGTATGGAATGAGCTGCCAGAGAAAGTGATGGAGGCTTGTACGATTGCAACATTTAAACGGCATCTGGATGGGTATATGAATAGGAAGGGTTTGGAGGGATATGGGCCGGGTGCTAGCAGGGACTAGATTGGGTTGAGATATCTGGTCGGCACAGATGAGTTGGACCAAAGGATCTGTTTCTGTGCTGTACATCTCTGTGACGCTATGAATCCATTTGCGTATTATTCTGTTTCTTTTCTGTGTCAATGTGAGATTTTGCCCTCCTTCTTGTTACAGTGAAGGCAGCCAGTAGCAGGAGCACTGCAGCTAATCTTTGACACCGTCTCAGGTTTACTTAGACAGTTATCAACATTAGCAAACACTCCTACCTCAAACATGTCACCAGTTTCGATCAGTGGTTTTTTATACTATTTTGAAAACAAACCACATTATAAGATGACAGCCCATTAAAGTGAGATTGTAACAAAAAGATGTGAAAAATGGAACTTAACAAATAGAAATGTTACTGTAGGAGGTAAATTAGATTCCCTACAGTGTGAAAACAGGCCCTTCAGCCCAACAAGTCCACACCGACCCTCTGAAGGGCAACCCACCCAGACCCATCTCCCTCTGACTAATGCACCTAACATTATAGGCAATTTAGCATGGTCAATCCACATGACCTGCACATCTTTGAACTGTGGGAGGAAACCCATGCAGACACAGGGAGAATGTGCAAACTCCACACAGGCAGTCACCCAAGGCTGGAATCGAACCTGGGTCCCTGATGCTGTGAGGCTGCAGTGCTAACCACTGAGTCACCGTGCTGCCATCTAATGTAATCTATCTCCTGTGGTGTCCTCCAATTGTAGACAACTCAATGTGGGCCAGTAGACACTACCCTCTCCCTCTCCAGGACCACCTAGGCACAGACACAGTCTCAGCTGGGAAGCAAACAGTAGGGTCTGATGAACTCCTCTATAAAGCTGCTGCTTGGACCTGTGAATGGCCACCTAGTATCACCTTAAAGATATTGTTAATCACCTGGTCAGATGTGCATGAAACACTTCTGCAACAGGTGGGACTTGAACCAAAATCTCCTGGCTCAGAGGTAGGGTCACTGTCAATGTGCCTCAAGAACACTATAATATCTCCTTGTAGGTGTCTTTCTATCAACCTGTTCAAAGACATTATCGTGCACCTCTGGAGCAGGTGGAACATGAACCCAGGACTCCTGGCCCAAAGGCTACCACTGCAAAAGAGCACGATAATATCTTCCCATACTCTTTTGATTAAGAACATTTGAATTGAACTACTTAAACCAAATTTTAAAAGGTAGCAGATCCTTACAGGGCAGTGTAACAAAAATCAAACCTTCAAAGCAACACTAAAATGTGCGGACATAATGCTGTCACACTACCCACTGGTTGCAGAAACCTTGAGAGTACCAGTGGGCACCACATGCTGCCTCACCAGGGACATCAGGTGGCTTGACTGAACCACAGGACAGAGGCTGGCAGTTGGATCTAAAGACAGCTATCTCCCACTGTCAACTCTGGTCGATGGCCACCTAAGTAACATGATAAAAATCAACTACTTAAAGCAAATTTAAACTGAAATTAAAATGTGGTCTAATGGATTCTGGCCCCTACGGAATGCGCGATGCAAGGCCTTAAGTGGGCAATGTGTGCTCCCTCACCCTGGGGAATCCAGGTGCAGATGTAACCATGGAGAAGAGGCTGGATCAGTTGATGGCCATGTACTGGTAAATATCATCTGGTGAAACTCAGGAGCCCCGCTCTGACATAGCCATCTCGACCACATTTTCTGGAAAGGACTTCAGGTGGGCTGAGAAGGTGCATGACTTGCTGGCCTCTGCTTTCTCTGAGCCTTCCTATTGGCCGGCTCAGTTTTTCATTTCAGCTTGGCTCTTCAGTTGGCCTTCCACACAGTCAACCTCAAACCTGTCACCACTGTCACCGCTGTCCTGCTGCTATTAATACCAGCTTCTCAACTTGCTCGCAGATGTCCTAGCAGCGGAAACACAGATATGCAGGGGGTCATTTTCCAGTGGCCAGGTCACTGTTCAGAATTGAGTCAGCAGCCATATTCAGAGATTGTTGATACCATCAGAATTCATGTGTGCAGATCTATTAATGTCCATGAAAAGAGAATAATCCAAAATTACATGAATTTGGAATAATATGTACAATTGGAAAGTATACCAGAGATGTAGTTATGTCAATTGGACTTCATGGATGAACTTTTTTGCAGGGAAGAGTAGCTGATTTTGGGTGCATGTGGGCATCTCTTAAACGTGACATTGGGTTGGGATGTTGACATCATTCCACACTCTGCAAGGTTTCCAAGGGTGTGCCTGGAGTGTGTGGGGACCCCTGTGCAGCTGGTGGATAAGGCTTTTAAAAAAACACAAGCAGCTCATTAAACTCCATTTTAGTGACAAATTCTGGATTTAACAGCCAGAGCAATGTGTTTCCCAGGTGTTAGCATCTCCCTGGAGTCACTGAGGTAAGTGCACAGTAGGAATGGAACTGTCAGGCCTCTGGGCATGGGATCAATGAAGGTGAAGACGCTGCTGTAACGGGTAGGTGAGAAGCAGCTGCTGATTCCTTGGAAGTGGTTTTTAACCTTGTCCAACACTTTACTCACCTTCAGCTCCTGCCAGGTTTCATCACAGCATGGGGGCAACTGAAGCAGCTGCAGCTTCCACCCCTGAGGAAGGGCATAGGAGAGAAGAAACAGCTCCAGCACCCAGTGGCAGTACAAACAACACTAGTAGCAGCATCAGCTTCCTGTTCCTCAGCCACACTCACAGGGCATCCAGTATCAAGAAGGTGCCATCATACAGACAACAGGTGGACAGTCTTGCCATGTCCAAGCACCAGTCCATCAGGATGCTCAGGTTCTCCTTGCTGGTCACTACCTGTATCTGCAGTCTCCTGGAGCATGACCTTTTTCCTGCTGAACCAGGTTGGTTTGCATTGCCAATGGGCACAAAGGGCACCTGACACTGGAGGAGTACCATCTCCCCTACTCCCACCATCTCCTCTCCTCTTGGTTGCATCCTCTCTATCACTGAAAGTAGAGAAAGGAAAGCGTTGCAAGTGAGTAATAATTATTGTGGATGGTTGGGAAAATTACTATTTTTTGAGAGTGATTGTAAGGCATGGATGCAAAGGGCAAGTTCCTCGTCCAAACTCATTGACCATTATCTCTGGGGATTTCTTTGTAGATTCTTTCAATACCTTTATTTTGCCACACGTTTGTAAAACAGATTAGTTTGCGTCTTTGTTTCTTTTGCACACACACACTTCCATCTGAATGTAATAATGGAGGGGGTGAATTCTCTGATGGTTTTCCTATTTCATTTGTTGTAGCTTAATGTATGCCATTTTTCTGGAATTTTCCCACAATCAAGAAATTTAACCCCTGAGTGTGAAAAAATTGCTTGGGCTAATCTTTGTTCCTGAACTGAACAGTGTGGAGAACAGTATGGGGTAGAGAGCTGATCATAATGTTCAAAGGATGTTCATTGTGCATCAATCAATGCAAAGGTTTATGGGAGTTTTCCATCAGTTGTAGTTTCCCACAGGTTTCAATAAATTTTACAGGTGCCCTCAGTTTGGATTCTAAGCGGAAGTGGGAAAAAAGAACACGTTCAATTTGATTCCAGAAACAATGTAGAATTTTCCTCAGTTTAAAATAACCCAACAGGGGCATGTAAAGTTCCAAACGTGGTTTGTTTAATGATAGTCCTGCTATCAGTGTTATCCATAAGGCTGTGCATGTGGCATACAAATGGAGCAGTTTATGAAGTAGCAGGTGGGAGGAATTTGCATATGAACATACTTGACTGATTGCTGAAGAATTTGGCAACAGTCAATCTCAAAGCAAATCTGACAGCATACATATATTCAGAAGGATATTTTTTAAGGAGATTAAAACATTAAGGAAGCACACAATTTGAGAACTCCTTAGGTGGCAGTTTATAATGTTTCTGTGCTGATTGTTATCATCTATTTAATCAAGTCAACACTGCAGCTTATTCCCAAGGATTGGTTCAAATTGCGCACTGTGACTGATAAGTAACTAAGATGATGCTGCCTTTATGCTGTTTGTCCAGGATTTCAGTAAAGGCATGGGTGGACAATGGGAATGGGAGAGGAAGAGGGACACTCTCTGTGCAACCTAGAGGTGTTGAATTTTAAAATATTTGTCTAGTTCCAAATTGCTGAGCGATGGTTAAAATTCCAGAACTTCCTGTTGTACTTTGTTTCAGAGCTTTACTTTTGGAACCCAAAATTCTGTTGATATCTCATAACATTCCACGCAGACTCTTCCAGCAATGGGAATATAATGTCCTGAATATCACTGCAAAACGTCTGGATGATACTTTACAGGGGGAACCAATTGAAAAGATCATCAGTGAATGCCTAACTTTGCTTATTAAGCTGGGAATGCACATGCAAAAAACATATAAGGTAGCCAGTAGTTTTCTTAACAAAACTATTTTTTGTCTATTAAGATCCTGCTTCATTTAGCTCTCTTTTGATAACAATCTGTTTTCCTACCTCCTTTCGTTAATTTGCTGGAGTTTTGTAATATTCTCAGCCAAGAGGGACAGCATGTTATGTGGTTTTGCTAATCCTGTACTTTTATCAGCAATCGTGAGGCTCAAGGAATCATTCTTCCACCTGTGTAGCATCACCTTTAGCTTCTAGACAGTATGCATGCACAGTATTGCAAAAGTTCCATCTGGCATAGCATAGTAAAATTCCATTTATCATTTACCTATTCTGTTTAAGAAAATGAAATTAATTGACAATTTATACCATGCTACATTTTACTATATAATATAATAGTTAACACTATGTATTGATTTAGCAAAGGCAGTAAATAACCCTTATGCACTAGGTTGGTTTAGTAGTGATACTTTTAATTCTAAGTCAGGAAGTTGTGAGTTTAACCCCCACTGTAGGCTGACAGCTCAGTGCAGGATTGGGGAAATTCTTCCTTGTGGAAGGTGCCATGTTTGGATGAGAGGCCAAAATCCTACTTCCATGGTTAGGTAGGTAAAGGATTAATGATTTGAAGAGCAGGAAGATGTGCCCCCTCATGTCCAATCCAACATTTATCCCTCAACTAATCCTATCAAGATCAAATTTACTGACCATTTGCCTCATTACTGCTTATAATATCTTGCTGCAAGTAAATTGTTTGTCTACATATTAATGGCTACACTTAAAAATGCAAGCACTCTGCTGCAAAGTTATTTGGTCATGAAAATGTGAATCATGTTATATAAATACAAGCTTTGTTTTTAAATCCACTGAATGATTAAGAAGACAACATACCTTCCGGACCAAAATGGATTCTAAGCATCAACATTTTTAAAAAAGTCCTTATAAAACAAAATAGAAAATCAGGTTGCTCTGTTCCACTTGAAATGACTAAACACCAACTTCTTTGCAGGGAAAGATTCAATAGGACAAGCAGATGCAAACTTTGATGTAGAACAGCTAAGTCAAGAAAATTAAAAACATAAACCTTTGGAATCTTCATCCAGGTTTTGCCTTCACACACTGACATGAAGTTGCTGGATAGGAAGTGAGAAACAATGGGCCACTGTTTCTAAATGGTCTAATAAAATCAGGTCTGTTTCGTTAACTAGTAGGATCACAGACATTAGGTTCATTCAAAATGTGGACCTTGACTAACAATAAACAAATCAGAAAGAGAAGGTTGCACAACAGAATGAACAACTCAAACATGAATGTGGATTGTTCAACTTAACTAAACTCACTTGGTGGGTACCCATAGGAGAAAGCAAATTGTTGTTTATATATCTCATTAAATATTACTCATTGACTTGTAGAGATAATAACGTTGGGTAAATGTAGAACCAACATTGCACCCAATCCCTTTAATTTGTTGACTGCTGGGATTGATTAAAATTGTCTCATTGGATGTGATATAAAAACAATTCTTCATCTGAAACTGTTGGTTTCCCACTTGGTGAATTAGATTAACTTTGGCTCCTATGCTTCCCAAATTAAAAACAACAGATAGATATATCGTAAATCACAAGAGTAGAAGTATATTTTAGATAATTATCATAAACAACTTGAAATTCAAGAGAATATGTGAGATAGTTGACAAGGAAAATTCAGAGGAATTCAGTTTCAAAAATATTGGCAAGTTTTATCAAGCGTTTCTTTATTAGATTAGATTACTTACGATGTGGAAACAGGCCCTTCGGCCCAACAAGTCCACACTGGCCCACAATCCATTCCCTTACATTTACCCCTTCACCTAACACTACGGGCAATTTAGCATGGAGAAAGTGAGGACTGCAGATGCTGGAGATGAGAGCTGAAAATGTGTTGTTGGAAAAGCGCAGCAGGTCAGGCAGCATCCAAGGAGCAGGGGAATCGACGTTTCGGGCATGAGCCCTTCTTCAGGAATGAGGAAAGTATGCCAAGCAGGCTAAGATAAAAGGTAGAGAGGGAGGAGGTTAAGGTGAGGGTGATAGGCTGGAGTGGAGGTGGGCATGGAGAGGTTAGGAAGAAGATTGCAGGTTAGGAAGATGGTGCTGAGTTCGAGGCTTGGGACTGAGACAAGGTGGGGGGGAGGGGAAATGAGGAAACTGGAGAAATCTGAGTTCATCCCTTGTGGTTGGAGGGTTCCTAGGCGGAAGATGAGGTGCTCTTCCTCCAGCCGTCATGTTGCTATGGTCTGGCGATGGAGGAGTCCAAGGACCTGCATGTCCTTGATGGAGTGAGAGGGGGAATTGAAGTGTTGAGCCATGGGGTGGTTGGGTTGGTTGGTCCGGGTGTCCCAGAGGTGTTCCCTGAAACGTTCCGCAAGTAGGCGGCCTGTCTCCCCAATATAGAGGAGGCCACATCAGGTGCAGCGGTTGCAGTAAATGATGTGTGTGGAGGTGCAGGTGAATTTGTGGCGGATATGGAAGGATCCCTTGGGGCCTTGGAGAGAAGTAAGGAGGGAGGTGTGGGCGCAAGTATTGCATTTCTTGTGGTTGCAGGGGAAGGTGCCGGGAGTGGAGGTTGTGTTGGTGGGGGGTGTGGACCTGACGGGGGAGTCACAGAGGGAGTGGTCTTTTAAGAATGCTGATAGGGGAGGGGAGGGAAATATATCCCTGGTGATGGGGTCCGTTTGGAGGTGGCAGAAATGACGACAGATGTTACTCTGAACAACCTCTCTTTCCAATCCTCTCACTTCCTCTAAACCAAAGGAGTAGCCATGGGCACCCACATGTGCCCCAGCTATGCCTGCCTCTTCATAGGATATGTGGAACAGTCCATCTTCCTCAGCTACACTGGCACCACCCCCCACCTTTTCCTCCACTACATCGATGACTGTATAGGTGCTGCCTCATGCTCTCACGAGAAGGTTGAACAGTTCATCCACTTTACTAACACCTTCCACCCCGACTTCAAATTTACCTGGACCGTCTCCTCCCTCCCCTTCCTAGACCTCTCCATTTCTATCTTGGATGACCGAATCAACATGCACATTTACTATAAACCGACTGACTCCCACAGCCACCAAGACTACACCTCCTCCCATCCTGCCCCCTGTAAAATCGCCATCCCATATTCCCAATTCCATCGTCTCCGCCGCATCTGATCCCAAGAGAACCAGTTCCAATACCGAACAACCCAGATGGCCTCCTTCTTCAAAGACCGCAACTTCCCCCCCAGACATGATCAACGATGCTCTCCACCGCATCTCCTCCACTTCCTGCCCCTCTGCCCTTGAGCCCCGCCCCTCCAATTGGCACCAGGACAGAACCCCACTGGTCCTCATCTTCCACCCCACCAACCTCCATATACATCGTATCATCCGTCGTCATTTCCGCCACCTCCAAATGGACCCCATCACCTACCTCTGTAAAGACCTTCAGAAATATTTACATATTAAAAAATCCTGCATAAATTGGAGTCATTGTTGTCTAATGTAGATTATTAGCTGCAGACTCAATAAGTGATTAACTGCTTATCATTAGAAACCCTATAGTGTGGAAGCAGGCCATTCAGCCCATCAGGTCCACACTGACCCTCTGAAGAGCATCCCACCCAGATTCACATCGCTACCCTATCCCTGTGAGCTGCTTTTCCGATGCCTAACTTAGCTAGGCTTGCATGTGCCTGGACATAATGGGTAATTTAGCATGGCCAATCCACCTAACCCGCACATTTTTGAATTGTGGGAGGAAACTGGAGCACCCGGAGTAACCCACACAAACACAGGAAGAATGTGTAAACTCCACATCGGGTGGAATTGAACCTGTTCTGCCCACAATGGCTCACTAAATTAATTTCATTGACATTGTGCAACTAAGTGTATATTTACAAAGCTGGATAAGATGATGTAAGGTCAAATTTATATGATTAAATAAATATTTAGATATTAAAAGCTTGTTGCAATTTAGTCAAGCACTGCACAATTGCTGGTTAAGGCTAAACAAGTCAACAGACAAACCAAACTTTAGTGGAATTGAACCTCATAGTTTGAGTAGATCTTTTCTGTTTGATAATAAACTGAACCAGTTTAATGCCACATCATAATATGGGTGTATGGAGATTGACATATAACTCTGTTCCTATTTTCCTAGGAATTCCCCAATAAGCCAATCAGTTCTGTGCTGGACAATGTGCCCGAACTGATTGTCCCCCAGGAGCTGATTCAACGTCTCCTGAAATCAAATGAACTTTTAACTCCTCACCAATTCTTGGACATTTACAATGCTCCCTTAAGTGTGATTATAGATTCAGGTAAGTCATGCTGAAAAATTGTAAATTAGCAAAACACTTTTGAAACTATTCATTCATCCAGTAAGAAAGGATTTTTATGTTATAATTTTTCACAGCATAATTTTACAATTACACATGAAATGTTTTTCAATAGATCTCAATTAGATTTGAATAAAAGTGAATACATTTGGAGAAAGTGATCCAATGGCACTCTAGCGATACCTTTTAACCAGTGAAACAACTCGTTATTCTAATGTACTAGTCATAAAACATTCTTGTGATTTTCCTATTCTGACATCATTCCAACTTATTTTTTTCCCTGGACCCTCTGTCATTCAGAATTCTACCAACTTGAAATTATCTGATTCACCCAGTTCACTCTGAAAACTCACCTTGACTTACCACTTTAGGAACCGTGTTGCAGTTTAGTTGCTGTCTGCACAAACTCAAGATAGACCTTTTATTACAGAGGTGTTAGACTCTTCCAATACTTGCAACTTCCAGCTTCCAATTTGATGTCAAGGCATCATTGTTATCGAAGCGCTATGCTGAGTGGTATAGTTCTGAACTCCACTGTGTTCTCTGTTCTTCCAGCCTCATTCAGTAGATTTGTTCTTAGGCTTATCCTTGGGATCCTTCCAAAGCAGTGTATTTCAAAGCTGTTGGTTTTCTTTTCTTGTATCCCAGTGTTCCCAGCTTCATATCCATTATTCACTGCTGACCAGACATAATATTTGAGTACACAGACTCTGGTTCCAAGACTCAAACTTCAACTAACTTAATTTTTCAAAATTACTTTCGGTTTGCTAGAGTTGATTGATGCGGTCTGTCTTATTTCCATCGATTAATGTGATGGTCCATACTGGAACTTACTCTTTCTTTGTCATTACCATAATGCTTAATTGTAGCTGAGTGTAAACCCACATCTTCTACTTTATGACTGTATCACCTATTTTTTAAGGATTTAGATTAGCTTACTTACAGCATGGAAACAGGCCCTTTGGCCTAACAGGTCCATACCGACCCTCCGAAGAGCAACCCACCCAGACCCATTCCCCTACATTTACCCCTTCACCTAACACTATGGGCAATTTAGCATGGCCAATTCACCTAACCTGCACATTTTTGGACAGGGGGAGGAAATTGGAGCACCCAGAGGAAACCCACACAGACGCGGGGAAAATGTGCAAACTCCACACAGACAGTCGCCTGAAGCAGGAATTGAACCCAGGTCTCTGGTGCTGTGAGGCAGCAGTGCTAACCACTGAGCCACTGTGCTGCCCACTTTAGATACACATCAAAACCTCTTGCAGTTATTTATCAGCATAATCAAAGCTATTGTCTTCAGTTCTTGTAGTATCTATGAAGATCTGATGTGAAGTGTAATGTTTCCCTCACTGGCCTTCTTAGACAAATACCGGGGGGTGTGTGTCATGATTGGAATCTTTTCACCAAAACCATTCCAGTCTGGTTTCTGCTTTTTCAAAGAAACCACTTTTGTATAGCTTTCCCCTCTGATGCCAACCAATTATCTTGCACTTTTTTAACCCAGAGGCTGGCTGTTTTAAATGTTGTCTTTGGCATTGGTTTAGTATCTAGGCAATGTTGTAGGGACTTGGGTTCGAATCTTGCCTCAGCAGGTGGTGGAATTTGAATTCAATTAAAAAAAATTTCTGAAATTATGAGTCTAATGATGACTATGAAATCACTTCCAGTAGTGGGAAAAATCTGGTTCACTAGTGTCCTTTCAGGAAGGAAACTGGTGTCCTTATCTAGCCTAGCCTTGCATGTGACTCTAGACCCACAGCAATACAGTTGACTCTTAATTAGCCTCTGAGTAATTTAGAAGGGGTAATAAATGCTGGCCTATCAGTGAAGCCCACATCCTGTGAATGAATAATATGAATTAAAGTCTTCACACTTTCACCACCCAATAATAACAAGTGCCACGATTCACTCCTTGTCTACAGTACCATCATACCTAGTAATCTACAGTATCATCATTCTTAGTTTTCCATCTACTATTCATTACATCCTGGAGAAGTGACTTCTAGATGCTTACACTGATACTCAGGTTCCCTCCATGGCATCCTCACTTTAAGATCTTCCCTGTAACACTGTCCATCTCTGGCTTTGCATTCTCTTCCGACCACAGAGTCCTTAATACATTCTTTATTCCTCTTCTTTCCCATTCCCTGGACCTCCATTACCCAGAGGGAAAAACCAGTAAAGAAATCCAGTAATACTTGCAAACAAATGTACTGGTCACATTGGAGCACTGTTCTCAGTTATGCAAACCAAGTCACACCAGTACGCATCATTCACAAGTTTGATGGCTTTTCCCTTGAGCACCAATACTCTGAGATTCCCTCCTTCATCACTTCCACTTGTTCATTTCCCTCACTATTTTCATAAGCCTTGTAGAGTCTAAGAGCTTCAACTGTGCTTCACTCCTTCTTCACCTCCTTTTCTACCTTTGCTACGCTTATTAGTTTTCTGATTGTTGTCCATCATCAAATAAATATATTTGTGGAAAAAGTGTTTCGAAGTTGTACCTCTGTTATCCGATGGCTCCAGGACCAGACCTTCAGTGGAACAGAGAATTTGTCAGACCACAGGAAGTCAACTTGTTCCAAGGCCCAACTCTCCCCGCCTGAGCTCAGCAGCTCTGGCCCCTAGACCCTATCCCAAGACCAGAGCATTTGTTTAATAATCAGTCTGTAAAAGGGGAGAACTATTCAGTTTTCATTAATCGGGAAAAAAACTTGTCCTCTATCTAGTATTGAATCCGACAGCTCAACCTATACATTCATTGGCAGCGAATCCAAAATACTTACCATGTACTGTTCTGCACTTTTGTTTTATTACATTCTTGCTTCTTTGTATTGGTTAAAGGGCATGTTTTTGGAAGCACCAACATAGAGTGTACTCTGACAGAAGGTATGTTATGGCCATCCACCATCACCATACATACTGCCCATCCACACATTTAAAATGACTAGCGTTTTTGTATGCTTACTTCATTCAAGCTATTATGCATTAATTTGCATGGGACATATTACATTATTAACTGCACGCTAGTCTTCACCTTATGCAGCATCAAGTAGATAGATCATTTCAGTGTGCTAACAAAGTGTCCACATTTATTTGTACTGACCGAGCTCTGTAAACCTCAGTAAGAGTATAAAACATTGCACTTGAAAGTTAAGTGTTCTGATATTTGTCTGGTAGAAATTCAAAAAATTCATGAAAGGATTTGTTTTTGCCTATTGGACTAACTTAGTCTATTAATGGGAATGATAGGCTTTTGCAAAAATACCAGTGAAAAAAATAACAAGAGTTAGCATTTTCGATTTATTCAGAGATTTACATCCAATCTAAATTAAGTATGTATTGTGTGTATTGGTAGGGTTGCACTACATTTCGACAAACACCCCATTCAGTTTTCCAAAAACTGAAAACTGAGCTTAGCCACTCTGTCAAACATTTCAGTATTTCTACAACAACAGTCTCACGATGATGGAGTATCCATAGTTTAGGAAGGAAAAAAAACTGGGCAAAAGCCCCAACACTTGCAGCTGGTGTGCCTCCATCTGCAGAGAGACAACAGTATTGATGGCAGCCAAGGTATAATCAACAGTCCAGAATGTCCCAGCAGGAAGAGAGCAGAGCAAATGGAGGGCGACTAGGAAACAGGGATAATAGTGATTTGCTTTAAAGGTTTAATAGAAGATTCACAGTTGCCTACTTACCAGGCAGCTGCCACAAACCAGAGGCCCTCATTTAGCACATTACAATACAAGAACTCTAATGTTTAGCTATAATAATGTGAGGACTCATTGAATGCTCGTGATTACAGAGTAGGAGAGAGTAGTCTTTATTCAATGCCTTGGGGTTTCCTTTCAGAATTAGCTCTTTATAATGGCTGTTTTCTTACAGAGCTGAGACCTTATTGTGAGACACAGCTGACAACATTTACTGATTGCAATTATTTATTCCCTTTCATTTTCAGCTGCCCCATATTTTTTGAGAATTTATTTCTCTGTCAAAAAGGGCATTTTGCCACAATTTTCTGCAGCATCCAATCAAAACACTGCCTTGTATGAAATTAATTCTAATCTAATGGAATTAATACATTGGAGCAAAGAAACACATTTTGGCAGTGTTAATATTTAAAGCCGGATTGGCATTCCATGGTGTGTGCATTTATATCAATATCATCAAATTTGGGCTGGAGCCTTTTAAAATACACGTTTATTATAAAAAGATTTGATAATTTAAATCATAAAACAATTGCACAAGAAATTATGTAGAAGGTTTTCTTTAAGAGTCTTGATATAAGTAAGAGATATTATAAATCTCAGCATGAATGAAATGAGTGTTCTACTGATTTAAAGTGCATTCCAGACACTGTTTGCTGTTTTGGAGCTGTTTCCTCAACTAAAGGCACACCATCTGCTGTCAACCTTCTTTCAATGTAACCTTATAAGTTGCAATCAACAGTGGCAGAGGCTAATTCACCTCCAGATTTCTCTTTCCTGCCAGGATGTGGCATACAGCCAGATGGCATTGGTTTTGTCTCTTTCGCTCCCCCTACCAAGTCTTGGAACGTGAGCAGTTGAGCACTACAATTATGTTTAGAAATGGGACTGAGCTGGGTGATGGTTAAATCTATACAGCCTTGGCAACACTATTGCTTCCTTTCCAATTATCAACATGGTTACATTTCTAAGAGCCAGTGGGGGTGTTCTTTAAGGTAAAGCTGGAGGAACCTATTTGCACCTGTAGAGGGGTACACAAATCAGCTATAACACAACAATGTCTATAGCCCAGTCTGTCTCATTCTCCAAACTGAGGGGAATCCTTTAGAAGTGTTTGCTGTGTTAGTTTTTGGATAGCCACTATGTCTAGTGCTCTACATATCAGATTCACTCAGTATCCAGTAGGATGAGGCAGGGTAGAAATATATTTCCAGAATTAATTGTATCATACATATGTATGTGATATATTTTGTTTGATTTCTAATGTAAATATTCTCTTTTTCAGAACTTGTATGGCCCAAGCCGGAACGTTTACTGCCAGAGAGCAGAAAATGAAAGTTAAACATGTTTGGTTTGGATATACACTGCAGTTTCATCAGTGATGGATGTGGTGCGGTTTTGTTCAGAAAGTGCATGGTTTAGCAAGAACTGTTAATGTAAGAAACTAGAACGTGGATCACACTTCAAAACAATAAATGAATGCTGCTGTCAATCCATTTTACAATTATGAAATATATTTGTTTTATGTTCCATAGATCACCAAGACCTCAAAAGGTCCAAGAAGATACTTTGGGAATGAAGTCTTTTTGTTACTATTTACGGTTTATTTGGAGTAACAGATTTAGTTATCAAACTGATTCAGTCATTACTGTGAACAAAGTACTGTACATCTGGCTTTAAATCTAGTTCAGGTAGATGGAATGACTTCTGGTTGTGAAAGCTCACAACGAACTGAATCTGGGTGATCTCGGCTATTGTTTTCTGTAAACTCTGAGGTTTGTGAGTACTCAGCGCCCTAGGATGCTCACAAGTTGTCCCATTTATGATGCTGCACAATTGCGCCCAGGCCAACACAATATATGGCCCGAATCTTCCAATCTGAGCTGGAACCCATATTTCTGATCTAGACCCAGGCTAAATATCTCTCCCCTGTACTTTTGCAAGAGTTATCAGGTTTTGATTCAGAATCCATTGCAGGAGAAGCAGTTCAGCTAAACACACAGGCACAGCATTGGGGTAGCCCATTGGGGAAAGCATGCCTCCTTTCTTACAGTAGCAGATGTCATATTCCAATACGTAAAGCGCCTAAAGCTCCCAAAGCCATTTTGACACTCACAAAGAAAGGTTAAATGGAGAAGTACCAGGTGGATGGTCAGCATAGTCCTACTCTCTCATTAGAGAGAGAGAGAGACAACTGGTGGTGTTCTAACCTGAGGGTCACAATACCTCAAGCTTGAGAAGGTGAGTCCATCATAGATACCCCCAGACAGTGTGGGAATTGAACCCACAATGTTGATAACATTCAACACTGCAAACCAGCTGTCCAGCCAACTAAGCTGAGGTGACAGATGTGGATCAGTTTGGAGTCGATGTGTTGGGGTGTCAGGAACTTGGGTCAGTTTTTTTCAGATGGGCTCAGTGTGAGCGATCCAAGGTTCCAATGGTAGGTCCAGACATCGTTTTATGTACTGAGGAGCTAGAGGTTGTTTTAATCCTCTCACCTTTCCTGCTTAATTATGATGTTCGATCCCTCCAAATTCTCTGACTCTAGATCAGAGCTGGTGACTTCCCAGAATGTCCCAGATTCCAAGGCATTGCCCATTTGAAGTATAACCTCCTGCAGAATGACCATGATTTGGGGCATGATATCTCTGAAAGGTCTCTCACCACCCATCTCCCAAGGGATGTCAATCTTGGACTCTCGAGAGACAGGGAGATCTGGGCCATAAAAGGTCACGCATCCAAATGAACAGGCTGCAGGCTCAGTAAAAAATGTAGGGGGAATTTGATCTCAGCCCTTGTCAAAAGAATCTGAGTTTCCTGTGTGAAACTGACCGAAGAATGCATGAATTTGGAGATCCCACCTTGAAATAGCACACACACCTGGAAGTATGACTTGAAGGCACAACGTGAGAGTGAAGTTGAAAGAGATAGAACATAGAACATAGAAAAATACAGCGCAGTACAGGCCCTTCGGCCCTCGATGTTGCGCCGACCAAAGTCTACCTAACCTACACTAGCCCAATAACCTCCATATGCTTATCCAATGCCCGCTTAAATGACCATAAAGAGGGAGAGTTCACCACTGCTACTGGCAGGGCATTCCATGAACTCACAACCCGCTGAGTAAAGAATCTACCCCTAACATCTGTCCTATACCTACCACCCCTTAATTTAAAACTGTGTCCCCTAGTAACAGCTGACTCCATTAACAGAAAAAAGGTTCTCAGTGTCTACCCTATCTAAACCCCTAATCATCTTGTACAGATGGTCACAGGTTTTATGTTCAAACTATTCTCCCTGCCAGAGAAACCATGGCAGCACATTTCCAACAGAGTCCCTGGGCAAATGATCATGCCATTTTCAGGGCAGAAAGCTGACTGGTGAGGGAGTAGATTCAGCTGAGCTTTTTACATGGAGAATGGCTTTCCTGGTCCTTTGCTGACGGGGGAGGAGGAGTGAGGTGCTGTGTCAAAGGAAAGGTTTCAGCTGACAAGGGCTCACCAGGACCTTTTCAAGCCACAGCAGCCACTGGAATGGGCTTCCCCTCCAACCCCTAGCTGCCCTCACCCAACCCCACCCTTACCCATACCCTCACCCAAACCAAGTATCTTCCTCCTCCCTAGGCATCTTCTCATGGGATCTAGGGACAGCAATTTGGATGAAGGGGGCAGCCTCTACAACCAAGCCATAGGGCCATACAACACAGATACAAATGCCGACCAAGTTTTCCAAACTAAACCAGTCCCACTTGCCTGCATTTGGCCCATGACTAACTGAGGAAGTGAGCAGCAGGTGTGTGCTCCCTCCGACTTGGAGACAGTGCGTTAAGAGAATCCAGAACCTCAGAAGGCCATGGCAGAGGAGTGGCACAATGTCTGTTGGTGCTGACTTCCCAGCATTCTCCTGAACAGCACACCGCAGGACAATGTGCAGCTTCACACTTTCCCAATTCCCTCCAAACTTCTCAGACGTCCAGCTGAACAGCCCATGTTCACACTCACACTTTCACACCTGTACCTCACAGTCATGAACATACTGTCTAACCTCCAACTTCACATTCCCACCTATCCCTAGTAACCTTTGACTCCCTTGTTAGTTAAGAATCTATCTCCCTCTGCCTTGAAAGTATTCATTGATCCGCCTCCAATGCTTTCTAGAGCTGGAATTTAACAATTATTACAGTGCAGAAGGAGGCTGTTCAGCCCATCGTGCCTGTACCAGTTCTGAAGACTCCTAATCCCTTGGGAGGAAATATTCTCCTTCTCTGACTGAAATGGTAGACCTGTTCTTTTTAAGCTGTGTCCCTTAAGTCTAGTCTACCCTCACAAGGGGGATACACACTTTCACCATCTGTCTGTCAAATCGCCCCAGGACCTGAAGTGTTTTAATAAGACCCCATCTCATTTTAATAAACTCTAAAAGATACAGCCTTGGCCTGTCCATTCTTTCCTCATGAGGGTAACCCCTCCGTAACATTATTGTGATGCTAATGGCATGATTGAGCTCTGCACGGCTCAGAGAGAACTCCTCCAATGGAAGGCATGCAAAAATGATGATGTAACTTGGATGGAGTATAGGCACAAGCCATAAGGTCATAAAGTGAGGCAAGTGAGACTGGGGCTCACCCAAAACATGGCTTGTAAATCCAAATCACAGATGTTTGAATCTACATTTTGGAGACATCTTTAAAAAAAAGCTGTATCAACTTGTTCATTTCACCCCGTTACAACATTCAATGAAACTCAGTTATCCTTGTAGTGTCAGTGATTACAGAACCAGATCCATACA
Source organism: Hemiscyllium ocellatum (assembly GCF_020745735.1). Taxonomy (NCBI): domain Eukaryota; kingdom Metazoa; phylum Chordata; class Chondrichthyes; order Orectolobiformes; family Hemiscylliidae; genus Hemiscyllium; species Hemiscyllium ocellatum. The sequence goes on from NC_083425.1 coordinate 37,336,616, forward strand.
CATCCATACCAGTAAAGTAACAAATGGTAGAATAATTTGTTTTAATGGTGTAGGCAGAGGGACAAATGTTGACCACTTTTGCTTCAACTAACACAAGGGGAGAGCTGAAGGATCAGTGTAAAAACAGAGAACATAGGACAGTACACGACAGCCCACCATGTCTGTTCTAAACTAATCTGAACTGCCCTGCACACTGTCTGTATCCCTTTATTCGCTGTCTTTTCACGTGTCTGCCTAAATGCCTCTTCTATTATCACTGAGTTAATTCCAAGATATCACAAAGAATGAGATTTGAGAAAGTGCAACAATTTACAGAAGTAATTAAAAGTAGACAAGCATTATGAAGATTGAATTGGTTCCTACCAAATAAATTAACACCACAACATTGAATTAATGAACTTTTGCACTGTCTGCACAACAAACAATACCTCCACCTTGTGGCTAGTTTGGTTATAGCAGGCCAAACCAGGATACTCCACAGGATCACAAATTTGACAATGCAAAAGGAGGCCATTTGGCCCATTGTACTTGCACCTATCAATAAGCAGTATCTTGCATTTAATTGACACATCAGAGTTCTCCTTCATTTTAAAAAAAGACCTGAGTCATTAATTGCTTAATTAGGAGGAAATGCTAAACTTACCAGTGTTCCTTACTTGTGAGAAAAAGCTGACTGGTGATTAGATTGGTTCCTGATGAAGGGCTTTTGCCTGAAATGTCGATTCTCCTGCTCCTCGGATGCTGTCTTACCTGCTATGCTTTTCTAGCACCATACTCTCAACTCTGATCTCCAGCCCTCACTTTCTCCTGGTAATGAGTTGATCCTGAGGCTCACTGTGGTGAGGTGTTATTGGAGAAGATGGGATCTTTTCAGCAAGGACAGGAATTGAACCTGTGTTTTAGTTAAACCAGCCCCTTTTAGAGCAGTAATGAAAGCAGTAACATTTGGACATGTGAGTGCTGCTGTAAACTGGACAGGAGCTTCTGGGCTGGATTTGCGCTGTGGCTTCTGGCAATTTGCATTCACTGGCCTGAGGAGACTGGAACCTGCTGCTGGCTGTGTAAGAGAGGCTCACTGGGAGAGGTGAGTATTATTGAACCAGGCTGGATATCATCAACTAAATGTGACCAAAGACAAATAGCTTTCACTTCAGGGAGTTTTACATTGGGTTTCTTTCCTTGAGGAGAAAGTGAGGTCTGCAGATGCTGGAGATCAGAGCTGAAAATGTGTTGCTGGAAAAGCGCAGCAGGTCAGGCAGCATCCAAGGAGCATGAAATTTGACGTTTCGGGCATGAGCCCTTCTTCAGGAAAACTTTCTTTCCTTGAGTCTGAGCTCACGGCTTATCTCACATTTCTCATTTCTCTGCTGCTCATCCTGTGTGCCCCCACCCCTCCCTGATGCCACTCTCATGTGTTCACCACCAGTAAGGGTACTCACCATTCCCTGGCCCTTCCTGTATTCATGCCATGGGCATCATACTTTAATCTCAGCTGTGCACCTGGGCAATCAGTGCCAACCAGGAGCTGCCAATCACCCTGCGTGGCCATGCAATCTGAAAAAGGACATGGCTCTGAAAGGGAAGCTGGTGCTTTACTTTGCCAGCAGGGACATGGAGGTTATCGTGGATGGAATGGTGCATGGGAGCGAAGTCCCCTTGCCCAGGACCACCAGAAGCTGCCAGGAGTGGTGAGTACCCCCACTGGTGGTGAACACATGAGAGTGGCATTGGAGAGGGGTGGGAGGGGGCACACAGGGCAAGTGTCAGGGAAATGAGAAATGTGCAATAAGCCACAAGCCCGGACGCAAGGAGAGAGACCCAGTGTAGAACTCTAGGCTGGTCATGGTCAGATGGCTGTCCCTGATCTGGAAGCTTAATGACCTCCTGCACTCTGCCATGGTCAGTGCCACCATCTTCTCTCTGATAACTTCACCCTCACTCTAACTCTGCCACTGCACCCACTGTCCACCAAGACTCATGCTCTGCCACACTCACTGTTGAATGCAGCGTCTTGCTTCAATTACTCTCACTGTCGCCTTGACAACACTAGCCTGGCGCTGCCTACTCGGGACATCTCACCACCTTTCCTCCGCGTCGGGGAACTAATGCTATTAGCTGAGCCACCCTCTTCAGTCTCACTCAACTCTCACTTTGTCTTATTGCAGGATAAAATAGGGCTAAAAAAGAGACGTGAGGTACTACCATTCATTTCCTCATCTCCTACAAGGAGAAACCTGTTGCCTTAGTGCGAGAAGACTGTGACTGCTCATGTAGTGTTGCCGAGTTCTCCATCTCTTGGTAACCAAGTAAGATTCATTGTCAAGAGCTATGTAACTCTCTCATTCCTGTCCCCATGAATGCATCCTTAACATGCCCAAGCTTCTACCGGGACTTCCCAACTCATTTTCTCCTGCAGGTATTCACTGGCTTTCACCCACGTTGTGCCTGAAAGAGAGTGGACCCTCAGGACAATGTTACCTCCTCCACATTGAGGAAGAAACTACAGAGCCATCAGAAAAAAGAAAAGTACTGGCAAAGCAGTTTCCTGCACCCTCCATCAGCTCTGACACTGACAGCTGGGTCGGTGATGTTCGGTGAATTTGACTCTGGTGGGCACATCAGTGGCACAGTTCTGCAGCCAGCTGAGGGTGAAATGGTCCAGGTCACTGGCACTTAGAGGATTGTTGGAGACTAGGCACCAGCCCAAACAAGAGCAAACCTCCATAACAGCAGCCATTCAGAACTTCATTCAAAATGCACAGACAGAGGCAACAGGAAGCTTCATTGAAGGCACACAGCTGTGTCGAAGTTAGGAGGAAAGCACCAACATAATGTGTACCATCCTGGAGCTAGCATCTGTGGCAGGGTAGGCAGCTGCCATTGGGATCCAGGTCCAGCACCCTCAGTGTCTGCTGGGCGGGCATACCTGCACTCCCTCACTCTAGCCACTGGTTTACAGCATCAATGACAAGGCTAAAGGGGATGAGGGGGCTTGACTTCTCTTACTCCAGGCGCCCCTTTCTCACAACTAAACAGGGTGGTGTCTACAGACATCCAGCCAAAGGAGGGGCCGCGTACGCACACCGTCCAGAAGTCTACCTCAGCACTTCCACCTGCGCCCTGGCCTACCCACAATCCTCAACCCGATGGGAGGGGGGAGAGGGGGTTGGTGTAGTGGGTGCGTATACATCTGGCCAGGACACTCTCAATGTGTCTAGCCACAATGGCCCTGGGATGGCTCTCCCAAAACACTGAGGCCAACTGGCCCTGCTTTTGGACAGACTTCCTCTGTCAGTGTGGACTCCACCTTGGTGGAGAACAAAGTAAAGGATAAAGAAAACATCCATTTTCCCTCTGGATGAAATATATAATCATCCTTTTAAATAGATGTTCAGTTTCCATCAACTGTGTGAGCTGCAGTGACAATAATGAAGCTCGAAAGGCTGGCCATTCCTAATGTCGCACGGTATTCTAGCTCTGTCTGAATGTTAGCTGTCGTTGCAACAGGAGGATGCATTGAAGTGGTGGGAAGGTTAAAAAGAATGGAAGCTTGACTGTTCTTACATTACTAGGTGTGTTAAAGATCAGGGTTTAGTTACAGGTAGGATTCGTTGAGGGTGAATCCCTTCATGTGGCTGGCCTGAATTTCGAAGGATAGGCTCTTTAGTGTGTGGCGTTACACAGGTTCTGCAGAAACTGCCTTTCCCTGTCTGCCTGTCTGCCTGCACAATATCCATGTGATGGACTGTTCTTATTGAACGGAATTCAGTGGAGAGCAGGCAGATATATCAATATTGTGCAACACTGCTATCATTCTCTTCTCTCCCGGAAGCAATTACACTGAGGCATGTGATCATTTAAACCAATAATAACAGGCCTAACAATTTTATTTTGCAAACTTCGGCAGCATATCTGCACAATTCCGGTACAAACTTAAAAAAAATCTTTTAATACGTGTAAATTATTCATAAATTGAGTAAAAAAAGATTGCCTGAACAGGATGGTGTCGGAGTCAGGTTCTTGAGCAGAGCTCACCTGCTCTGATTGCTTTGCTTTTTTCTCTCTCTTGTTTATTTTCTCTCTATACCTTTACTTACCACTTGTCCTGAGCTCGGATATCCCAGCGTGGACCTAATGTGAGCCCAGTGCAGATTTCGAGTGGGCCCAGTGTGGAGAAGAGTGGGCCCAGCACAGACGAGAGTGGGCCAAGCGTGGAGGAGAGTGAGCCCAGCGTGGAGGAGAGTGGGCCCAATGTGGAGGAGAGTGGGCCCAATGCACAAGAGTGTGGGCCCAGCACAGAGGAGAGTGGGACCAGCACAGAGGAGAGTGGGCCCAGCACAGAGGAGAGTGGGCCCAGCGTAGAGGAGAGTGGGCCCAGCACAGAGGAGAGTGGGCCCAGCACAGAGGAGAGTGGGACCAGCATGGAGGAGAGTGGGCCCAGCACAGAGGAGAGTGGGACCAGCGTGGAGGAGAGTGGGCCCAGCACAGAGGAGAGTGGGCCCAGCACAGAGGAGAGTGGGCCCAGCACAGAGGAGAGTGGGCCCAGCACAGAGGAGAGTGGAACCAGCGTGGAGGAGAGTGGGCCCAGCACAGTGGAGAGTGGGCCCAGCACAGAGGAGAGTGGGCCCAGCGTGGAGGAGAGTGGGCCCAGCACAGAGGAGAGTGGGCCCGGCGTAGAGGAGAGTAGGCCCAGCGCGGAGGAGAGTGGGCCTAGTTGAAGGAGAGTAGGCCCAGCGCAGACCTCGAGTGGGCCCTGACTTATTTTTTCCGGGGTGAGCACAGGACCTGGCATCGGAATTGGCAGCTGCTGCATTGGCGGAGACGAGCTTGGTGAGGTAGGCCCAGCAATTAACGATGGCGCTTGAGGAACAGCGACTTGGTCATTGGTTGGGACCAGCACTGGAGGAAGAGCATCACAGCGGCATCAATCACGTGAACCCAGTGGCGAGAGACGGACTCCAAACCTGGTTGGTCCAGTGCAGGTGGTGTCGAGGCAGTGGTAGAGAAGTATCAGCCCAGCAGCGAAAGATGGTGCCTGAGGATCGGCGACTTCAATGTTGGTTGGGTCCGGTGTAGTTGGCGGTGCAATGGTGGTGGAGAGGTAGCAGCACAGGCATCATGGATGGTGATGGGCTGGCTCAAGACTGGTGGACTTTCTTTAAGCTATATCTTTCTTCTTGTTCACCTTATTCTTAAATTATTCAAAACGGCACTGAATCATGGTGACAAATGAACATTTCATGATATTTTTACTGTAAAATACGTGACAAAAATCATTCATTCATAAAATAACTGTGCATGTTCAACACAAATTGTCGGTGCATTTACAGAACCATCCCAAAGGATTAAGAGGGTTACTTCTGTTTGAAGTGTAGGAAGCAGCACTGCAATCATTTCTGAGCCCAACCATTTCGCCTCAGTGCTCATGTGCCTCTACACCAGCTTTCAAGGACAGTTGGTGGATGCTGGTCCAGCCAGAAGGTTTGTCTTTTCAGGAAACAAGCACGTGGCACTGAGCTGCACAGTTCACCCACTTACCCAACAAGAAGGTTTTGGCCCTAAATCTTTAACATATAAGTGCTCCAGCAGTAATGGCAGTGAGGCTGGAGAACATCGAGCACAGCAGGTGGAGCAGTTGAACTTCTTTCTTTCTGTCTAATGAAGAGAAAGATCAGAGGGAAGGATTTCCTTGACCAGATACAAACGACAGGACTTGCTCTTTCATGTTTAAACTTAATTTCACTTCATGCTTGTAATGGCCCTTATGCCAATTGAATAAAGAATCCTGGCTTCATGATCTTTGTACCATGCCCCGTGTTTGAATCTCATGTTACACTGGGAAGCTCAGCCTTCAGTTACTAATTGCCTCCCAGGGAAGTTAAAATCAAATGGCTAGGTCGAAGGGAATTGCTGCGTCATTGAGGATGGTCCACACACCAGACTCTGACCCACAACAAAATGTCGGACTGTGAAACTAGTCTGCAGTCGGAACTGAAATTTGCAGCGCTTCACGAGAGGTTTAGAGATGCCCCCTTGGAGTGTTGGGCAAAGTGAGCTGGCATTTTGTGCACAGGAGAGGCACACAATAGTTGACTCTGCCACAAATCTCAGAAAGGCTGCCTGCAAATGCAATGCTCCTTGGTTTCCTTGTTAGACTAGAGGAAAGTAAGTCTAGAGCTTGACTCATCCCTGAACAAGTCAGCACAGATAAATGAGGGTGGCATTTGGGATACTTGCCTCCATTAGCATAGAATATAGGAGCAAGGAAGTCTTGTTGCAACTTTATCAAACATTGGTTAGGCCACAATTAGAATATTGTATGCAGCTCTGGTTGGAAGGACACGCTTGTACTGGACATTCACCAGATGTTGCCTGAGATGAAAAGTCTCTGTTATGAAGAGACACTGGATATGCTGTGTTTGTTTTCCCCGAAGCAGAGGAGGCTGAGGGGGGTGGAATCCGATTGAGGCATTCAAAATGATGAGAGGCGTGGACAGAGTAGATGGTTAGAATCTTTTCCCCATGGCAGATGAGCCTAAGACCAGAGGAGTTAGTGAGGAGTAAGTGATTTATTGAAGATCTGAGGAAAATATTTTTCACTCAGGTGGTTGTAGATATATGGAATGTGCTGCTTGGGAGAGTGTTGCAGGCAGGTCCTCTCGCAACATTTAAGAAGTATCTGTACGACTACTCATGCTGGGGATGGTGTGCTATGGACCAAGTGCTGGCAAATGGGAAAGTGTAGTTTGATGTTTGTTGGTTTGCATAGACATGGCAGGCTGAAGGGCCTTTTTCTGTGCTGTATGACTGTCAGACAAAGCTGCCTTGTCAACAGAGTTCCGCTAAAGAACAGGCCTCTGTATTTTAATTTTTAAAAATTCCCTCAGGATCAGTAAGGCAGCAGCTTGATTTCATTATCTCTTTTGCAAATGACAAGGACAAAGGCCACCTCATCATTCACAAATACCAACACTTCATTAAGAAGAAAGCATTAGTCATCAAACAATGTAAGAGACACCCATCAACCTGAAAGATCACTACTGTGTTGATTTTTTTATGTGGCATTCTTCCTTATCTTATTGACTTTTAACAGATTGTAACATCTACAAAGACAGAATATACATATTACCATTATAGTTTACACAGCAATATGACATCTATCTCTGTTTCCATCTAGGATTATGCTAGACAGAACCCCCATTAATGTTCAGACCTACAACGGGTTCACAATGATTAATCTCTGCAAACTCCCCCACCCTAGGACCAAATGGAGTCATATCTATTTCTTTTTATGTACATTTAGGAAAGCCTGTATCCGTTATCATCATCCATACCACAGAACCACACATCTCTGTAATGACTGGAATGTTTAATATTTTGTCAAAATGTGTACATTTTTTTTGTTGTTGATATGAATCTGCAACATCTTTCCAGGACACATCAAGTCTGCTCTACATTTTGTAATATTTCAGTTTTTATTATTTTCTGTTCAGTTTTCTCCAGGTTTTAGATGAGAGACCACAGATGAGGGAATCAGCACAACTTTATTTCTCAGACATTGCCACTAAACCCTCTATTTCAACAAGTGTTTATTTTAAAGCACTATACTTATATATATTTTCAAGTGAAACATAATGCATGAAACAAGTGTTTATATAACAGATATATTATGTTCTCTCATAGCTCTACACTGTATGATCATTTAAAATAAATCACTGCATGGAGCAATGTTTTAGGTCCTGTACATTACAAAGGTAATAGCCACATAATCAGTCACCAGTCTAGCCCCTCTCCCTTAAATACACAGTATATTTTTAATACAACATTTACATAGACATTAATTAAATTCTATTCATACAAGGTATTCTGGCATGATAACAAGTAAAGTTTTACTGCCACAACAGTCCATTGTAATAGTCACCATCCATGTACAGACTTTTTTTTGTTTAAAAAGTACAATACTGACAGCTTTCTTCCTCTTTTCAGGCTGAAGTTACTTTCAGAATGATTGGCAAATGCCATGTGTTATACAAATTTAAACTATACCACAGCATTAAGCACATTTCTGCTTTGAACTGTATAAACAGACAAATACCAGGGTGTACAATGGGACGTAGAATTATATTTTCAATGATGATTCATATCACAATGATCAGAAATAAAGTCTCATTTTTATTCTGTGTGAACAGCTACTTTTGGAAATGGATTTTGATTACGATTCTGTAATACTCAAAGTGGACAAAATCTTTGACTGGCTGTTGTTATAGGTACGCATTGAAAAGGTTTTTCCCTCACTCACCAGTGCCTGTTGACTTAGTCCTGAGTGTATCTTCTTCATTTGTTGGACAATGAAGATTTCTTTTGATAATTTTTGTATTATACATTAATCTATGGTTTGAGGCCTGCCTTTCTGTCTGCCCTAAGGACGGGCTCATTGCACTGTACATCAGAAAGGGGTTTCTTCTGAAGATGGAAGATTTCTAAACGCAAGATTCTGACCTTGTATTTGTGGTAAGCCATTCTCTCCAAAGAATCAGAAGTTTCGCCAAATCTAGAAACTCAAACTACCATCTCATAAAAGGCAATTCCTTTCTATGTAGGAGGCATACATGTTTATTTCTATGTGGGTATGAAAGCATTCTTTTGTATGGTGCTATTGGGTTATCACACACTATGATAATATATAAATCAAATTAAATGGCAGGTTCAAAGGCCAAGTTTTTTTTATTGAAAAAGTAATTTCAGTAAGGCTAAATAAAAAGTAAATTTGATCACAGAAAACAGAACAGTGTTTTTAAGGGCTGACTGACCATAATCAAACCAAAGCAATTTTTTTTATCTTAAAAAGAATTCCATTCCCATAGTTAATGGAAGCAGTTTTTCTTGCAATTACATGTGAAGTGATGCCCACCGATCTACCATCCTGTCGATGTAATATATGTACAGCTTGTGTCACACAAATGGAGTGTTCTTACGTCATAGGACAGTACTTTCTGACTCCTCGTCAGAATCTGCTCTTATTCCAGAGTCTGCCACAGAGTTTGTGCAAATTTGGTCTGAAGATTCTGTGTAGAGTGCATCATGAAGCTCTACTGACTGTATAAAAGAGGGATCTGGAATGTCAATATCTGCAAGCAGTGAAAATAGGTCATTGATTAGCAATAATACAAATTAATCCAATGACAGACATACATATAAAGATACTTCAAAATAAGTCATTCCATTAAACATTCTTGTTAGTGCCATTAGCTTCTGACAAATAATAGGGATGTCACAATATGGTCATCTGACAAGATCAGAAGGGATGCTGGATCGTTTAAATATTTTGTCCCTATCTCTAGTTCCTGCCAATTTCATCCCTTGTTGCTCCAAGTCTGAGAACACTTCATGCAGAGTAATGTTATTTTGTTCCTCTCTGTCTGTCCATTTACTGTGCAGTGTCTCAGCTATGTACAGTTCCATTGTGTGTACAGCTTTGAGGTTAAGTTAGTCTGTGACCTGCGCAGTGATCCAAAAGCAAGCACAATTAAATCATGCCATTTAACAACAGACTGACACTCACTGGTTCTTGCTCACTCCCATTAAAATCTGTTAATAGGCCCTTTGAACAGATCGAGTGAAAAGTAGAAACTCTTGCTATAGTTTTCACTTGTGATCTTAAATTGTTTCCAAAAATCCTAGATATGTAGAATCGTAAAGTTTTCAATACTGAAGGAGGTATGCAGCACATTGGGCTGTCAACTTGTGTGAGTTATCCAATAACCCTGTAAATATTTCCTTTACAACTTATTGTTAAATTATGTTTTGAATAATAGCATTTAGTATCGTACATCAACCCACATGTAACGTTATTTTGTCACATCTCATCTCCAACATTATTGTTAATTACCTTAAGTCTGTGTCCTATAGTTACCAACTAATTGGCCAGTGGAAGCAGTTTCTCCTTGAACTACCAACATCTTTCATGATTTTGAACAGCTCAATGACATTTCTGCTTATTGTTCTCTATTCGAAGGTTATCACCCTTCGCTTCTCCTGAGCTCTCTCTTCATGACTTTGAAATCCTTGCAAGCGTGTTGTGGCCAGAAAAGGACACAATGCTCTAGCTTGGGGCTAACCAGTGATTTATGGAAGTTTCGAAAGTTTCCTCGTTTTACCACATAATTCCCTTATTTATGAATATATGGATCTGTATTCTTAGTGAACAGGTGAACTAAAGACATTGAGACCTGGAAGTGTCAAACTGATTACTCAGTAACTGAAAGCAAGTAACAGATTGATATTCAGAGTTGATCTTTTTCTCCAAATTTAGGAATTCTGATAATGTATCACACCTGAAATAGTCAACCATCTCTTTCAGAATCTGATCAACCTTCTGTACACCTCTGCTTCTTTCTGGTTTTATTTCAGATTTTTAGCTTTTGCATATTTTCTTGCCAATTCTGCATACTTCCAAATACTGCTCCTCTACATGAGCAACATCCCACGTTTCACTGCATGACCGGGTTTATCTGGTCTTGTGAAATTCCTTCCAGCTCTCCTGTGCGATGCCCCATTCTACAAACAGAGAAAGGGACTGGGCAATGACCCATTGTTCTCTTTTCTGTACTCATTGTTTTGCTGTAAATTTCTAGAAATATTTTACTTGTTTCAAAAGTTGTAGTCAAACACACAATAAAAATTACAAACACTCTCATTAGTAATGAACTGAAATAAAAGCTAAATTTATAACAAATTGTGGTATTGGATTTTAAAAGATCTGTGGTATAATTTGTATTTTGCACATTACAGTTTGTGGTTTGGCTGGCAGTCATTGGCACCATCTTAAATTAGTGAAAGACTTATCATCTCTGTATCTTTGATGTGCAATAATATTGCATCAGTGAAAAAATGAAAATATATAGAGTGAAATTGGCAGCACAGGGGCTCAGTGGTTAGCACCGCTGCCTCACAGCGTCAGGGAACTAGGTTGATTCCAGCCTCAGGTGACTGTCTGTGTGGTTTGTACATTCTCCCAGTGTCTGTGTGGATTTCTTTCCAGAGTCCAAGGATGTGCAGATCAGGTGAATTGGCCATGCTAAATTGCCCGTAGTGTTAGGTGCATTAGTCAGAGGGGAAATGGGTCTGGGTGGGTTACTCTTCAGAGTATTGGTGTGGACTTGTTGGGCCAAATGGCCTGTTTCCACAATGTAGGGAATCTAATCTAAATATCATGTTGTGATGTCTTATAAAATGATCAAATATGCACTATATAATACAAGATTTATTTCATGTACTTATTAAATGAATTATTTTAACACAGATGTGTTTGTGCCAAATTGGAAGCTTATCGTTAAACTACATCCGTGGGAGTGTATCAAATGATGTAATTGAGATGGTAGAGAGACCCGATCAAAGCTCTCTGCAAGCAGTCGCCAATGTCAGTGTAGGTCAAGGTTTCCATCCTGCGCTCAGTTGCTTGCTTCTCGCCACTCACTTAGTTTAAGAGCTGACAAGTTTACAAACGTAAAACTCTGACCACAGTATCTAACTCTGACCTTAAACAAAAGACAAAATGTTTAGTCAGACACTTCCTTCTTATAACGCAGCTTGTGTTAACATTAAACACTTTTACATCTTATGTTTCAATTAAAATAGAATCACATGAAGGTTTAAATTCTTCTGCGGACAAGCCGTCAGTTCTGGCAATCTTGAAATTCAGTGCGTTGATTCAGAATGTGGAAAATGCACAATGTAACAGTAACTAGCTAGATAGTGTGGGATTATAGCCTCACACTGTAATATCATGACATCCCTTATAAATGATTGTAATGAAATGAAATAGGGCAAAATATTTCATACAAATAAAGCAAGTTACATTTAATTGCTAAAGCCATGGAATCAAAAGATTCATTCAAGTACATTACATGGTTGTAAGGGGCAGAAAATAAGAACACTTAAAAAAGAGCAAGAATCACTCATTAAACATTTGTGAATTCTGTGACAACATCAAGCCATGCAACTCTGCTTCATTCTCATGCAAAGGCCAATTCAGATGAGTTAGTGATGACATACAAATAGCAACTGGAGGAGTTGCAAAAGTTAGCTGAAGTGCCAGAGGGGAGGTTGTTGCTCTGCCTTACCCTAAATTCCCCCTCACACTTAGCCAATACAGACTCATTCTGGTCAAACAGCTGCAAGAATGAAACATAGGCACCCAAAAAGGAAAAAAAGAACATAATAGAAAAATTTGTTCAGAATTTCAGAAACGATAATCAGAGAGATTCCACTAAAAAGTAAATTTATATCAATCACACAAAATTGAAATGTAACACACGCGAGAAATTAACTGTCCATTTAGGTAAGAAACATATAAACTACAGTCAAATTAAAATGGAATAATGAAATGTAATAACTTGAAAAACATATTATACATGTACAAGCTTGTATGAAATGCTAACTATTAAAGATTCATATTTCCCAAATCATCTTTTGATTTTAAAGATCATATGCAAATATTTCTGATTAATTTGATGTTCTCAACTGGAAGAGCTGGCTCTTGGTGGTTATGATCATAAGGGCTTTCTGGTGTCATACCCAAATGACTACTCTTGTATAAGAAAAGGCAGTTAATACTGGTAGCCTTCAAAGCCATGGAGATTATTCAGTTATTGTCTGGAATTAAGGCCAGCAGCAATTTCAGAGAGAAACATGTCCTGCATATTTAGTAATATTTTTGTGATACATTTAACATAGTGATGACACTATCATCATCGATTTCAAATCATTGTAACGCAATGCTGTCTGCTTCCTCTGCACTTCTCCAATTCCATTGCCTTCTCATTCACAATGGCATCCATCTGATGACACTTGAATATGATGGAACTTAAAATTAATGCTTATTTGTGTTTAAAGTCTAATAGCAACACTCCTACAAACTCCAAAGAGTATGCCAATGCATTTTATACTAACATAAAGTCACATAGTGCGAAAGCAACTATTTTGATATCAGGCATAAATTGGTCTTACTTTAGTTTGAACCTTCACTCTCTCGGCCTATTATTATGGTTTAACTATGTCGAGAATTAACTTTACAATCCCAGTTCACACATCACCTTTATCTACCACATCACATGACACATTTTGTGGTTCACTCTGAAGTCTATATTAAATCAGATTAAGCTAAAAATCACACAACACTAGGTTATAGTCCAAAAGGTTTAATTGGAAGCACTAGCTTTCGAGGTGCTGCTCCTTCATCAGGTGGTTGTGTTGGACTATAACCTGGTGTTGTGTGATTTTTAACTTTGTAAACCCCAGTCCAACACCGGCATCTCCAAATCATTAAATTGCTGGTAGTATATGCAGACTCATTTAATCATCAGGGACCATAAGACACTGGAGCAAAAGTAGGCCATTTATTCTGTCAACAAAAACCATTAACTCATGCCAATGGATTATTAAAATAGCAATTTATTTTGCAGCCACATGTTTGAACAGCCGAGATGTTATACAAGAATCTAACAGCTCCTTCAGTTTTTTGGAGGAAGTGGTTAAAGGAAACTTTAAGTATCTAGAGAAGCTTTACAATAGATTATTAACAAATTCACTACAGAACACTATGTTTCTCAATACAATGAAGGGAGAAAATTGGATTATGGACAATATGGCTCAGCTTCTTAAATTTAAAAAAAGTCAATGTGCCAACAACAAAAATGCAGCCACTTTGAGCTGGGTGATTCGGATGAAGGGTTAACGACATGAAACATTATGTCTCTCTTCAGAAGATGCCTGACTTTCTGCGTATATCCAGCATTTTTGCTCTTATTTGAAAAGCAAGATGTTTATTGACATGAAAAGTTACAATTTTCTAGCTGATAGAATTTGATTTTTTAAATCCTTTTATTCTTTGATAATTCGGTTTGGATTGATCAGTTAAGGGGTGCGAAAATTGCTGAACCACCACAGAAGTGGGAAACATCAGCTTGTCCTGAGAATTACTAATCAGCTGGGAACATGTTCGGCAGCTGGTGAAGAGCAGGTTGAATTCACTGCATAAAACAGACTGGGCAGCACTGGTCAGTCAGAAAGCATTGCTGGTCAGTCAAGGTGCTGCATTGGTCAGACAGATACCACTGCTGGCTAGTGAGACAGCATTGCTGGTCGGAGGCCTGTACAGACCCAGCAGAGAGCTGCACTGACCAATCAGAGAGCTGCACTGGTCAGTCAGGATGCTGCACTGGTCAGAGAGCAACTAACTGGTGGCCTAACCTGTTGATGTTGAAATAGTGTATGTAAACAGGTAAGATAATTCATTTTAAAATACATCAATTGGACAAGAGGTAGAACAATTTGGGACAAGTTCTTGTTGCAAAACTGTTTTAAAAAAACTCGATTCATGAAAATAATAGTGTAAAATGCATCTTATCTGAAAAGCCTCAAAAGCCTCAAGGCCATTTTGTATCCTCTTGTGTCTCTTTGTTTTGATACAATGATCAAAAGTAACTATAAACTGGGTGATAAGAGAGAAATAAATGAAGCAAGATGAAATAATCTAAAATGATTAGGAAACCTTTGCATATGATCTTGGATGTTATACTGAACTTAATCTTTAAAATTTAGTTGATTATGATAATACATAATACTTCAACAGAAATAAAATACCACAAGATCAGTGAATGAGTGTTTGGTTAAAAGGATGATTATTAGAAGCTTTACCAATACCTTTGTACATCTATATCAATTGATGAGACTGAACTCAGTAAGCAAGCAGATTTTCAAACTAGCTAAATTCATTTTTCAGATTTCATATTTTGTGGAATACTTGTCTAGTTGTGGGAGATGACTAAACATTTTATATTTGGCATGCATTTTTCTAACAGTGAAATGGATAGAAATTTACTAAGTCCAGACTGAAACAAACTTTTTGCACCGTTCTCATTTTGATATGGCAAGTGTGACCAACTAGTTGTAATAGTTAGTAAAACTCATTAAATTATTTAGCTTTTAAGTGACCATCAGGAGGTAACTGATCTTGCAAAACACTAGAATTCCTTCCCTTTTCCAGCAGGAAGAAAAAGGTTTACTTTATCTATAAATATTGATTCTAGTATGTCCATTATCTTCCAATCTCAATAAACTGCTAAATCAGATCCTGATTTAGAAAGTGCTTTAAATCTGTATCGGACTGTGCACCTCCTCCAAAATACAGTTCACATCTTTTGGACACTGAAAATAAAGGACCTCATGTAAACATTGTGTTCAAGTGTTACTTTTAGTATTTTTTTTCAAATCTTTTGACCTTTCATAATTTATTCCAACTGAATTTCAAAGAATGATATCGAGAAGCTATATATCATCATATTCCTGCAGTGCTGAGGATTGTGTCTTTGCGATGGGTTGGAGCTGGTCTCTATCAGCTAGGGATAACCAGCCACATTGACTGTTTAGTCCCAAGAGCTGAGTATTGTTAAGTACTTCATTCTGTATTGTTTGTCTTTCATTCAGCATTCCAATTTATCTGAAAAGCACTGTTATTGATGATTAGCAAAGGCTACTTTCAGTCAGGAGAAGAAGCATTCTTCCCAAAAATCAACGAACAGTGAAATGTGGACGAGCTGCTTAATCTTCCAGCTGAATTTTCACTGGTTTCAGAATATTTTAGATCAATAGTTTCTCAAAAGCGAAACACCAGAAGTTGAAAAGGGTGCGTTGCTAGGATTTCAGATATCAGCAAAGTATCAGCCAATTAAAGAAAGACTCTGCCTAGCAACACATCCTGAAGGCCTTATACCTTTGCATAAGGTTTCTCCTTCGCTGGGAAAATTTCCTGAAATTAACAGTGTTCATTATTGCACATTTACATTATTTACTTAGTCATTGATAAACCGTAACTATTACACAGCAGTACAGCAGTGAATTTACTAGGTAGAAGTTAATAGCTATGAAGTTGTCTTAAGAGGTGGCATTTAATGCAAGTAAGGTGATCTCTATAATTGTCCATGGAGATAATGTTACTCTTTCTAATGGTGGGATAAAGAGAAACTGGGATTGCTTTTGGAAATGGTCATATTTATGAAGTGTTTTCATCGTCTCACATAAATTACTGTGTTGGATGTTGGCTCATTGGTTTTTAATTTTTCAGCTCCTGAGGAGTGGACAGTAACTAGAACACTGGGGCTAATGAATAAATCTGTGCATGCACAGCTACTCCTGTTAACTACCCTCCAAACAGGATAGTTTCCCAATCATCTTGGGCATGAATTGGAATTGTTGACTACTATTCAAAGTAGTTATTAACAGAGCAAAGAACACATTTGGAAATAAAAGTAAGTGTGGGAAATTCACTATGTGGATGTACAATCGAAAATGTTGCATGTCTCAAGGACAATATTATTTCCTGCCATGAACATTGCTTTCTTTGAAATAAATATTTTAAGATTTCATGGCAAAATGACCATGGTTCAAATCATGCATTTGAATTCTTGTTTCATTTTTTTTTACAACGAAATAGATGTCAGCAGCAAAAACTGGTGGGGATATGTTCTCAGGAAATTGGTTTAATCTGTTTAAAGTTGAACATATTTAAATTCATATTTTCTTCCAAGTTCTCTCATGAAAAAAAAGGAATTTTCACCAGTGGGGAGTCACACAGCACGGAAACAGACCTTTCAGTCCAACCAGTCCATGCTGAACATAAGCCCAAACTAAACTAGTTCCACCTGCCCATTGCTGGCCCATATCCCTCCTTTTCATGTCTTTTAAATGTTGTAATTGTACCCACATCCACCACTTCCTCAGGAAGTTCATTCTACATGTGAACTGCCCTTTGTGTAAAATATTTGCCCTCATGTTTTTTTAAATCTCTCTCCTTCCACCTTAAAAATCCACTCCCAGTCTTGAAATCCCCCATCCTAGGGAAATGACAACTACCATTAACTCCTTCTATATCCCTCATTATTTTATAAACTTCTATCACGTTGCTCTCAACTCATGCTTCAGTGAAAGAAATCCATGCCTTTCTTTATAACACAAACCTTTCATATCCTGGCAACATCCTGGTAAATGTCTTCGAACCCTTTCCAGCTTAATCATCCATCCTTAAACACGGTATTCCAGAAGAGGTCTCACCAATGTCTTTTACAACCTCAACATAATTTTCCAACTAGACATTGCCGACAACTGTCAGTAATGCTCCAGGCAGTCAGTACAGATTCCAGTGGAGGAACAGAGTCATCTTCCACATCAACCAAGTTTTTCAAATTAAACTATCTTGCACCTTTTGTTTAATATATGGTTGTAGATATGGTATGTTGTTGTTGCGTTGCCATAGTCTTACCAGACCACAGGAGCTGTTCTCTTATTAGAGAGAAGTGACTGGTGATCACTCCACCTGAGAACCACCAGACCTCAGCTGAGGGAAGAGATTGAGGAGAGTCCCTCATGGTAACTTCAAACCGGTAATGGGAAATGAACCCACACTGTTGGCATCACACTGCTCTGTAAACCAATGATCCAGCCAACTGAGCAAAGCTGATTCCCAGAAATGGTGTGTGTATTTGGCTATCATGAGAGGCTTTGCCTGGCAATCCATCTGAGAATACAGACTGATGGATATTACTATCAGGGACTTCACCACACACTTAACTATCAGCTATGTTAGTGTCATGGTTATATTACAGACAAATAACTCTGAGAAACTGCATTCAACACACTAGAAAAATTTAAGAAATATAAATCCAATTTAAAACAAAATGGAGAGAAACAAAAACTCAGTATGACTATGACTATAATTGCCATAGCAATCTCCAATGGCCTTTAGGGAATGAACCTTTACATAGTTGGATATCTTTGTAACTCCAACAGCATACTGATGTGGTTGGCTCTTTAGTGCCCTCACAAGTGGCTTCGCAGGTAAAATGTGTCAGTCCAAAAAAGGTGATTCAATATCAACTTCTCAAGTGGGGAGAAATAAATGCCTATAATGGCCACACTTTTAAAATGAATTAAAGAAAGATATTATTGCTTTCGTTTCGAAATAATATAAATGTTTTTAAGATTTTGAATCATTAGAACTTTTTTTAAAAAAACATATAAAACAAGAATTCAAATTCATTTCACTGATCTTATTATTCCAAACTGAATAATTTAAAAATACTTAAATCCATTAATTTACAATGCAATGTAACATGTTAGCATGATTCGGTGTCCTCTGCGAAGACTGGTAAATTAAGGTAAACTCATACCTGTAGACATGCTTTCTCCAGCTGACAGGTTGTCTAAAATTGTATGGTCCAAAGGCTGTGGACTAGACCCTGTTGTAGGAGGCTGTGGAGGTGGAAGGGTGGGTCTTTGTCTAGGTTTGAGTGTGGGTCGAGATTTAGTTAAAGTGCTTGTTTGGGATGGAGGTGAAGACAGGGATGGAGCAGCTGGGGGTGTTTGGCTTGATGGTAAGGTATAGGCTTGAGGATAGTTTGCAGCATATGGTGATGGAGTGCTTGGGGGAGTGGGAGATAGGCTTGCAGGGGAAGGCTGGCCTGCTGCCTGGTCAAAGGGGATTTTAGGTGCTATGGGGGCCACCTTCTTTGCAGCTGTAAAGGAAAGAAACAAAATTTTTAGCTTGTGTGTGTATGTTTTTAAATGCACATTTGGTACAATAAAATATCATTTTAAAAAAACAGCCGATTAGAAAAATTCCGAAGATCAAAACAATATATTTTAATGCAAAAGCACTCCCTTTCAACATTGCAGCAGTGCAGTCCAGAGGCCAGTCTGAGCACTGTACCATAGAGGAGACACCTTGTGCACTGCAGCACATTGGAGAAGAAAGAGGAAGGCCTGACAAGTGGGAGAAACGGAGCAGTGTATCCAGGAAGGGATGTGTTAGGAATGGAGACAAGAAGAAGTTCAGCTATGGCGGGTACCTGTTGAAACCATCAGTACATGCAACTGAACTATTTCATACAGAAGCAAAGTATTGTAGATGCTGGAATAATCAGAAACCAAAAGCTGGAAGTACTCAGTGTGTCAGGCAGCATCTGGAGAAAACACCGTTTCAGGTCGGAGACCTGCCATCAGGTTCTGAAATACTGGCTCTGTTTCTTTTTTTCTCTCTCTCTGTCTACAGGGACTACCTGACCTGCTGAGCATTGCCATTGGCTTTTTTGCTCTAATTTCAACTATTTATTAGTGCCCATTAGCAATCCGAAGACTTCACCTCAAATACCAAATCAGAGGTACAGGACAGACTCACTCTGCTCCATTGCATGTTTGGTGACTGGGAGCAATGTAGTTCCTTGTCAGGAGAGTGACGGGGGAGACCCAGGCACCTTTCTGCTTCCTACAGAAAGTACAGTGGAAGTTTACTAGATTGATGCCAGGGATTCCTGATGAAGGGCTTATGCCGAAATGCCGACTCTCCAGCTCCTTGATGCTGCCTGACCAGCTGTGCTTTTCCAGCACCACACCTTTTGACTCTGATCTCCAGCATCTCCAGTCCACACTTTCTCCTGATACCAGGGATGGGAAGACTGTCCTGTAAGGAAAGACTGGACCTCCATTCACCAGAGTTTAGAAAGATGAGATGGATCTGATTGAAATGTATAACATTCGAACAGGATTGGACAAACTAGACACAGGGAAGCAGCTTTCCCAAGTTGAGGAGTTCAGAACCAGGGGGCCACAGTCTCAGGATACATGGTAGACCATTCAGTACTGAGATGAGGAAACATTTCTTCACTCTAAGGGGAGTGAACCTGTGGAAGTCTCTACCACAGAATGATGTGGAGGCCAAGTCACTGAATATATTCATGAAAGAGACAGATATGTTTATAGATTTTAAAGACATCAAGGATATGGGGAGGAAGTGGGGAAATAGCATTGAGATAGAGCTTCTGCCATGATCATATTGAATGATGGAGCAGCAGGGCTGAATAGCCTAATTCTGCTTCTAGTTTCTATGTTTCACCATGTTTGTGGGGCAGGAAAGTCTGTGTACAGCCCTGATGCCAACTGAGGCCCTCAAGTGAGCATTTAATGCCCATTTAAGAGGTTTAGCCTGTCACTGCTGGCATTCACACTACTGTGGGTATAAGGCCTACTATCTTGTGAGAGCAAGAAGCAGACTCAGACCTGATAGCTTGCAGGTTCACAGAACTGGTGGGGTGGGGGAGAGATCCTTCATTTAGCTGAAATGGAAAGGAGAAGGTGGTACAAAAAACCCCATGTTCTGCCCTCCTTACCCATCTTCCACTCCTTCCCCTGACCACACCTTGCCAACATTGGTCACCTCCACCTGAACCCCTTCCCCATTGGAGGCTTTGATTGAGTGTAATACTGAAAGCAGCCACTTCCTCATAATGCTGCTGAGTACAGAAGAGTTTCCAGCCTTTAGCTGACAGAACCTTCTCAGCACCATGCTCTGACCTGGCCCCATCCCTGGGCTCTTGATGCTACTGGCTTGTTAAGTACTTGAGTTGGACAAGATGTGGCAAAAAGAGGTGACACAGAGGCAGTTCTGCTGGAGACTGAGACCTCCATCAGATTCACACAGTGTATTGTTAGACTTGCCATGGGAATCAATGACTGGTCTAGGTTATCAGGCAAATCCAAAAAACATGCCAGGAATGACAGCAGGTCATCAACCTGACTGAATTAGTAAATCATGAGACTCTGTGGATTGAGATGCAGAGATATGGATGTTGCAGAAACTGCATCCTAATCCTACAATAGCTATAGGATGACGCGAAAACTGAAACAGATGTCTTCAAAATCTGAACCGGGGTCAAGCGAGGCGGCATGACAATCTTCTTATTTGGCTCAGAGATCCAGGTCCTCTGGTGTCAGTATTAAATACCATCTGGATGTAGAACATGGTGCCAGAACCTAAACTGGCCACTACAGACATACACGACCCACAGGGTGTTGATGACTCCAGAGACATGGCCTATTCTGCAACAGAGTTGGAAGCCACTCTCGAGATCTTCAATTCTGCAAACAAAAAACTTGACTGATCCTTCAATGTTGCTAAAACAAACCCTACACTTAAACCCACAACTTCAAAACATGTTGAAGGAAAGACTCTAGAAAATGTAGAACACTTCCCAGAACTTGGTCGCCTCCTCTTTCAAAAGGCCACCATTGATAAGGAAGTCCAAAACCAGATTAGCTCAGCCTTCTACATACTACGGTGCTAAGGGTTTTCCAACAATGACCTCAACAAGTCAACAAACATCCATGAGTACAGAGCAGGAGGTATCAACACTCTCTGATGCTGCACTGTCCATCAGGGGCACGTGAGAATGCTGGTGAAATTTCATCAGCAACACTCCTGCCATGTCTCACAGAGTCAATGGGAGGACCACTTGTGTCCTTCCTCAAGCCATCTCCACCAGTACTCAGGCAAAGCCCCTGCTAACACAGCTACAATGTACTGTACATTGTGTCCTGCTGGTCAGAAAATGTCTCCCCTGCCATGCCTGATTTCTCAGCTCTCAAATGGCCAGCATTCCAGGGGAGAATAAAGGAAATGATTCAAGGACACACTGAAGATCTCTCTGAAATGCTGAGGCATTAACATTAGTGACTGGGAGGAACTTGCAAAGATTAAAAATGGCAAGAACGTGCCCTTTATACCACATCATGCTCTCACACAACATTTTAGCATTAGATCGAGCAGCAGCAGAGAAGTTAAAATCCTTCACTCGGGATCCAAGTAAATTGTGGACATCCTGCTCCATGAACCAAAAGATTAATGGGTCAAGAACTGGGCTGTTAAGTTCCATAATGACCTCTGGCAGAGACCTGCCAACCTGCTAAGATGTCATCTATGAATTAAGGAACAGTCATTGTATGGTCAACCTTCTGTAATTTTGGGCCAGTTTCTCTTTCTCTATATATAAACAGCTGAACATTCTCAGCATATTCTGCTTTTAATTCTATTGTTTAATAAGTGCTCCCCAGTGCTCAAAAGAATCAAGCATAAAAGGTCAAACCAGTAACCCAGAAAATCATCTCCTGATAACGGCAATCATTCTGATGATCAGAATACCTGCCTAAAATATTTTCTTTAAATGGCAAGTCCTGTACTGTAATGGATATCAGCATGGCTGAGACTTGTTGTGCCACTCAGCTTGTATTGATTTAGTGTGCTGTCTCAGCTTCCTTTGAACTTCAAAGTTCCACCTTACACACAGTAAAAATGGGCCTGTCAAATACAGAATAATGAAACTGTACAATCCATGTGTCCAGACCACTTCACTTATCCTTACACTTTTAAACCTGTTTCCCAGTCAATCTGCAAGAGTCGTACTGCTGTTCATAGGGAAGTTTCAACGTACACTATAATCCTGTTCCCTGATGTTGTTTCTCTGTTATATTATGAGGGGACACAAAATGAACCTACAGTCAGTTCACTGTCTGGCTGCAGTGGTGTTAGGATGTACACTTTTCAAATTTGCTGTGATGCCAGGAATTTTGGTCACATTGCACTGAATGTTGGGTGTGTGTTTGTCTTCAAATTGCAGCGTCAAACCTTACAAGGATGTGAATGTGCAGGAGAACGCTGTCAACTGTGCATGGAGTCAGGCTCTCAACATCAATTTCCTGCCATCTGTGTCGCGAACATACAACAAGGCACACTGTGCAACAAGCACTGTTTAAGGAAAAAACAAGTGCCCACCTTTCCTCAGTGTATGGGGGCTTTGCTCACTTGGCAGTTGACTGATGGCAATGCTCTGCTGGAGGCTGCTTGAGGAAGTCACATGGTCGGAAACAGGTCTCCCTTTTTGTCCAATCACAGGTGAAAGTTCTTTGCCTTTCATAGCACTGAAGAGAAAAGAAGAGGATTACTTGCATCCGCATAGTCCTTCAACCTACAAAGCTTAATACACAACAGTGTTATGATCTTACAAAACCTGTTCTATCAAACATGGTAAATAAACTTAATAATAAAAAATACATGTCAGACATTTACATAAGCCCTACAAGCACTTTTTTAAAAAACTTAATCCTCTACAATTTACAACATTATCTCAATAGAAGACCTAACGGTTTTCATATACATGTTAATAACTCGTTCAGAAAAACTCATAGTATTGAGGCAGGAATTCTAAATATTTACCTAGTCAGCCTGGTTCCTTTGTTTCTGGCACAGGCACAGCCGACCCATGGGGGAGAGGCTGACACAGGAGGGTTAAAGGGGGTACCACAAGGGTCGTGCTTGGTTAGGAGCAGAGGGGTTTTGATGTAGACAGGTGAGATATTAGTTTCAGATACATGCGAGTCAGTGAGGGGGCTTTGCTTAGAAAGGTGCAGGGAACACGGCTTGGGGTTGGAGTTGATGTCAAGCTGCTGTGGGGAGGGGGGCTGAGTGACAAAGGTTGGGTTGTACCCTGACCACTTTTGAGGGGAGGAAGCTTGAGGGAGACCCTCGGGCCTAGCAGATGGCTGAGCCTGAAGGTGGAAATGGTGGGCATGCTGGTAACAAGAAGAAGGGGAAGGTCTTTTACTCTCTGGGGAAGGGTAAGAGTAACTGGAATCCGACCAATTGGAAGACAACTCGTCTGTGCTGTAAACGTTAAAAAGAGCAACAACATTTGTTTGGGGAGGTACAAAAGAAAACAGGAAGGAGGGGAGAAATCAACAGAGATAAAAAATACAAGGTTTAGTAACTCAGACACAGCATGACAATACACAACATACATTCGCTGTAAAGCAACAAAGCAGTGGCAATAAGGTGGCTGGGTGACGATACAACACACAGCAGACATGAAGAATTGAGCACTGCCATGCTGAACTTGAAATCTAGGCAAAACATTGTGTCTCTACGCTTTAAAATCTAAAATACAAAACGCACATGCATTCACTGCACTTCAAAGTATCAGTGACATCTCAATGGTTTCTGAAACTGTTCTAATTTATTGCATGTCTTTTGTCATTCTGCAGGGTGTCACAGCTCAGGTCTGTACAAGAAATTAGAGAAATAAGTGTAGTTTTAAGAGATTTACTGGAACAAATTAACTCTGGATTCTCAGGTGCATTCGGGCAAGGTTTGACCTGCTTGTGACTGTCATGAATATTAAATAGTGATTTTTTGATGCTCGATAGTTACCCACCATCTTCTCAGGGAATCAGGATAGTTCAAAATGAGGGAAGGAAATCTTGGCTTTGGGTGGTATTGAAAAACATGTTATACTAATTTAGTAGCATGTTATAAATCTCTGGAGGGGCTTTTGTGGAACAGTAGTAATTATCCTAACGTTTGAGCGAGGAGTCTCGGCTTCAAGTCCTACCTGCTCCAGAGTGTAATAACTTCTCTGACCAAATTGATTGCAAGATATCTGAGCATCACTGGACTCTCTTATAGTATATTGGTAGTGCCCCTATCTTCAGCCAGAATGCTTGGGCTCCAGAGGTATGCAATAATATGGCTGAACAGTTAGTTTTAAAATAAAGAATAAGCCTCTCTGGGTTAAGTAAAACTTGACAGAGATATCTAATGATCAACTTTGCCCAATTTACACTATTATTCAAAGTCAAAATGACAAGCCTCTATAGAATTGCCAGCATCAACAAAACACCAAGAACAATCTTATAAATGCTGCATTAGCAGATCTTTTTCTGCATCTTTTTAAGTTTACATCTAAAGTAGATTGTCATCTTTGATCTGTAAATACAAAGTGCTGATACAGTTTTTATATAATTCATTATTTTGGCAAATATTTTTGACTTGTAATTTATAAGATTTTTTTAGAATTAGTGGCAATGTGATTGTGGACAAATGTAGTGGTAAAAGTGAACTGCAGTCAGGTAACTGGATTCTTCGATTCTGAAAACAATTAAGCAAGGAACCTGTTATTCAGCCTCTTTCTCTGGCACTGTTATCAGTGAGGACAAGAGAGGTTTCTTTATCTCAATCATGCCTGAATCAATTATGGAACAGGACTTCAGACATAGTTGATAAAGGAGTTTTGTTCTTTGTAAAATTAATTTTACAAAAAAAAATCTGAAGCATTCAAATTAAGTAGAAGTCTCATACATGAAATGCAATGTGGATAATAAAGACAATGGGATGAAATGAACTGGGTCAGTATTGGAGTTCAAGCTGCTACAGTATATAGTGAAATGACCACCTTCCCATTCTGAGAAATTACTGTTTCCAATATCTGATGAAAAATAAAGATTTTCTTCAAAGTTTATCAGTTTGTGAAAGGAGAAATTATTAGTTTTGGACTAAATTAATTGCTGAATAATAAGACACATTGAAACAATAACAATACCAGGGATATACCATGTGTATAAAATAAATGGACCGATTTGACAAAATCCATGCAGAAAATTAGAAGTTAATTGAATTTTTTTCTAAAAGAAAAATGTTATTGCAGGAAGGTAATAGAAGCATTTAAAGAATTTAATTTGACTGCTCATGAACACTTAACTTCAGATTGTTAGTATTTATTATTTAATTAAACAGAGGTACAGGATAAAAGTCTTCCAAAATCAGTGATATTTAAGTCAATAACAATTAATAAAAAATGAATCTCTAACCAGCTTAGTTTCACACTAATCAGGGTTTGAATTTGGAGTGATTTAATTTAAAGTCTTGTGGATTTTTCTGATCATTTATGTTTTGATTTAATTTGTTGGGTGAGTTAATCCACTCGAAAACTTTGATTAAAAAATACCCGATTTGAAAAGAATCATAATTGTTTCAAATAAATGGTTCGTGCCTGTGACTGCTCAAATAAACTTCTGAATGAAATAAAGCAACTTTGTGCCTTTCTCCTTAATGACTTGACAAGTGCTTTCCTGTAAGTCCAGTAATTATCCAAATGTATCACTTACTTTATTTTGAAATGCAGTTCAGTATACTAGCTCATTGTAAACAACACTAAAGTAACAAACACTGGTTTCTGTATGGAGTCATTATACCCCAGGTATTCAAGCTTGAAATCAACTATCTATTAGCTGAATTATCTGATTGTCATTTTTAAAACATGCCAACATGTTTATAGATTGACCTCTAGTGGTAACTAAATTAAATCACACAAAAAATGCACAGAGCATCTACACCATTATTTTGTATCTCTGTGTCTTAATTAGATTGAAGTTAATTATCATTAGCCCAAGGGTATAATGGACTAAATGGCGACTGCTTGTTATTTGGCAGAAGAACTAGAATGACTGCACATTCCCCACCCCAAATAGATGTGGTTTCTATTGTACAATGACAGTCGGCATATTAGGAACCTAAGAACAGGAAAAAGCACTTCATTATTTTTTGCCTGTTCTCATCATGGTTGATTTGTATTTTATTGTTCAGTCCCTAGCCTCTATTCCACATTATTTAATATTCTTAAAATCTAGCCATTTCCTAGTTTTGTAATGTTTAAGTAATCCAGCTCTAGAACATTTAAGGAAGAAAGGTTCAGATTTCCACTATCTTTTTTTATGAAGAAATGCCTTCTACTTTTACCCCTGAACAGTATATTTTTAATTTTAAGCTTATTTCCCCTTGTTCTGGACTTCTCAAACAGACAAATAATTTCTTCTTATCCACCCTACCAAATACCTTAAATGTTGCAAACACAATGATTCTGTCGCTCCTTAATCTTCTATTTATATGGGAAAATAGATCTATTCTGAAAAACCTGATCATATAATTTAACCCTTTTATTCTCAGGTCCATTCGGTGAATCTGCATTGCAGTTTGTGGGCGGCACGGTGGCACAGTGGTTAGCACTGCTGCCTCACAGCGCCTGAAGACCCGGGTTCAATTCCCGACTCAGGCGACTGACTGTGTGGAGTTTGCACGTTCTCCCCGTGTCTGCGTGGATTTCCTCCGGGTGCTCCGGTTTCCTCCCACAGTCCAAAGATGTGCGGGTCAGGTGAATTGGCCATGCTAAATTGCCCGTAGTGTTAGGTAAGGGGTAATGTATAAGGGGTATGGGTGGGTTTCGCTTCGGCGGGTCGGTGTGGACTTGTTGGGCCGAAGGGCCTGTTTCCACACTGTAAGTCTAATCTAATCTAATCTAATCTAATCTAATCTAATCCTCCGAGACTTGTATGCTCTTGCTGAGGCACAGCAACAAAAACTGAAAACAGCAGGATGGCACGATAGCTTAGTGGTTAGTACTCCAGCTCCAGAGTTCTGGGTTCAATTCCATCCTCTGGGGACTATCTGTGTGGAGTCTGCACATTCTCCCTGTGTCTGTGTGGGTTTTGTCTGGGTGCTTTGGCTTCCTCCCATAGTCCAAAAGATTAGGTGGATTGTCCATAGTGTGAAGGCTAGGTGAATTAGCCACTGGAAATTCAAGGTTATTGGAGGGGGGGGGGGGTCTGGGTGGGATTTTTTTGGAGAGTTGGTATGGGCTGAATGGCCTGCTTCCAAGTTGTAGGGGATCTATGATTCAAAGGTCCAACTTTGCATCACTCCCAGTATTTTGTAATCCTGCTCCCATAAAATGAAAGTCAACACTTCATTCACCTCTTTAATTATTTTTCTACCTGTCCACTGGTTTATAGCAGCTCCTGTCAATCTCTCTGCTCCTCCACAGTTTTAATTTCTCACCAGTTAGAACATTCTCTGATTTTTCCCAGCTTGGCAGAGGTTGAACTCACAGTTCCTCACCATCATCTAGAATCTTGCTCCACTATCTATCAGTGTCACTTCACAACATGCAGCTCCCATCTCCAGTATACTGCTTTCTGTAACATCTAACCTTAATGCCAGCATTGGATAGACACCCTCTAATTCCCCTTGTCAAACATTACATCACTACAGGGTTTTCTTTGTGGCCCTCAAAGCTGTGCAATATTTTCATACCACTGCCCTAGAGCTGTCACCATTTGTCTGATGGTATTGTTTAACGTGCTGCCCAAACAAACACATTATGCACAACTTCGTAATGCACAACTTTAGGTGCAGTAGGGTCGGTCACTTCTCATACCACAACGCATTGAGTAATTTGTGTTTTTGTACTGATGTGCACCAATTCCTGATTCAGCTCGCTCCATGTGCCAGAAGCTCAGGTAACAGTCAAACAGAACGACAGGAGTGCGAGGAGAGGAAAGGAAAGCTCCAGAAGCTTGCTGACACAGACACAGCAGCTGCGACACACTCTTACCTTGCACGTTCAGCCCTGGGTGGTGGGCCACTAGGAGGAGGAGTGGGGGAGGGAGAAGAGGAATTTTCTAGAGACTGCTCAGGGATTGGCGACTGACCCGAAGCGGCAGGTTCGGCGGGCGGAGGAGGGGGCTGCGTGCCGGGTGGGGTGGAGGATGTTTTTCGGACTCCGGAGGAGCCTCTGCGGGCCACCCAGGATGTGTCCATCACCCTCACACCCATGCTACAGGAACACAGAGACACCATCAACACTTCAAAGAAAAGCATGCTCAGCTTTAACAAAAAAAGTAGCTTCAGAGGTATAGAGACAGAAGTGAAATTTTTACAAAATACATTTAATTACAGTTAAGAAAAGGACAGATTGAACAGTAATTATTGGTACTCCTGAGTTACAATATAATTACCCAGGTTAAAAAATGTCAAATTAATAAAATTTTTGGAACACATTACTTGTGAATACTAAACCTAAAGCCTGACCATCAGAATTTTTGTTGCGTTTTTGTGTGGCTTCTATACTTTTACGAATCATACTGATTTTTTTGCTAAACAGCAGTACTGTTATATTGGTTTCCAAGTAGTGCACCTTTTGTGGATAGTTTTTTTAATTCCTGGAAATGCTAGGCTGGTACCTGCACATTAGAATGACGCAGTGGAATTGGAACAACAATGAACTGTGTACATTAGATGAATGGCCCACACAGTGACGCACACAGCACACTATTAACCACTGACCTCGTGAAGTTTCATTAAGTTTGTTTGAACAGCAGAATAATATAATCAGAGAATCAGAAGCTTGAAATAAGATGGTTTGCTGAAAAGGAACTTTATTGAATTTGTAAAATAACTAACATAAGATACTCTTTCAATGCCCCTCCCCCACCCTACGTCTCTCTGCCCAGAATTCTGTTGAGAAAAAAGAGGACACTTTTCTAGCAGGCCTGGAACATCATTTTACACATAACTCTGTTCCTAATGTTTTGATAAGCATCCCATTAAGCATATAAACTGCAATTGCTCTGCCTTTTTGAAATCTCTGATGTTTTGAATTTTTTTTGTAGCAGATTCTCAGTTCAGCAGGTTAAGTTGCCACTCCATTCTTTAAACAAAATTACTTCAAATGCAGATGAGAAAGTAAATAAAAAGCTATAGTTATTCTGACATCCAGGGTCAATAAAGCATTTATCGTTGTCAAGGAATTTTCAAGTCAAACAGATTATAGTCTAATGATTGTTAAGTGAACTGTGAAGCGTACACAATGCATGTGTTGTTAAATGACCAGGCTTATTTTCTCCTGGATTTAAAAGGATTACATCTGTGGCATCTGTTGTGCAATGATTTAAATCAAAATGCTTATGTGGCACACCCACTGTCACACAGAAATCTTATAATGGTTCAGGCATACATATCCATACATTGTACACACATACAAGCCAATGTACATACATGCATATATGTAAGCACACACATTGGAAATAATATCTACTTAAATAGACCTTTTTTTTGTCTGTGAGAAATAAGGATGTACTGTTACATTTTAAATTTCTTGTTCTCTCATGGTCTGTGTTAAGATCGAATTTAGGTGCAATAGGATTTCAGTATAAGTGATTTTAAAAGTGTTCCTTAACATAAAAATACGCCTGATAAGGAAGTATCTCTCAGTAATATCTCAAAATTTGCAGATGACACAAAACTGCATGGATGAGCTCTGAGGAGGATGCTGCGATGTTGCAGTGTGATTTGACAGGCTGACTGAGTGGGCAAATGTATGGCAGATGCAGTATAACATGAATAAATGGGAGGTGTTCCACTTTGCTAACAAAAATAGGAAGGCAGATTATTATTTGAATAGCTGTACATTGAGAAAGGGGAATGTTTAATGAGAGCTGGGTGGCCTTGTGCATCAGTTGCTGAAAGTAAGCATGCAGGTGCAGCAGGCAGTAAAGTCAAACTGTATGTTGGCCTTCATAGTGAGAGGATTCGAGTACAGGAACAAGAAAGTCTTGCTGCAATTGGAGAGACACACCTGGAATATTTGTGAGGAAGGATGCTCTTGCTAGAGAGGGAGTGCAGCGAAGGTTCACCAGATTGATCCTTGGAATGGCAGGACTGACATATGAGGAGAGATTGAGTCAGTTGGGATAGTATTCCCTGGAGTTGAGAAGAATGAGGGGGAATCTCATAGAAACATGGCCAATTCTAAGGGGACAAGACAGGTTAAATGAGGGAAGGTTTTCCTGATGGTGGGAGAATCCAGAACCAGGGATCATACTTTATGGATAAGGGGTAAACCTTTTAGGACTGAGATGAGGAAAAATTTCTTTACTCAGAGAGTTGTGAGCATGAGGAATTCACTGCCACAGAAAGTGGTTGAGATCAAACATTATTTGTTTAAAAAATGGTAGATATAGTTTTTGAAGCTAAAGGGATATAGCGAGGTGGGGGCGATTAGGTTATTGATCTTGAAGATCAGCCATGATCATATTGAATGATAGAGCAATTCCACTCAAGGGGTCAAATGACCTACTCCTGCTCCTGTTTTTGATGTTTCTACGAAAGTTCAGCACAGAAGTATCTCACATGAATCTAGTGACAATTTCATAATTTTTATCCAAGAGGGTTTACTTATCACTATTAAAATAAAATGTTAGCTTTGAACCCAATGTTTATGGAAATCTCACTCTCTGGCATCCAGAGTTTAGAATAACAAGTGATCAGTTACAAGAACTAATTGTCATAGTGGCTCAGTGGTTAACTTTGCTGACTCACAATGTCAGGCGGTTGTGTGGAGTTTGCACATTCTCCCTGTGTCTATGTGGGTTTCCTCTGGGTGCTCTGGTTTCCTCCCACAATCCAAAGGTGTGCAGGTTAAGTGAATTGGCCATGCTAAATTGTCCATAGTGTTCAGGGATGTGTGGGTTAGGGGCATTAATCAGGGGTAACTGTAGAGTAATAAGGTGGGAGAATGGGTCTGGGTGGGTTACTCTTTGAAGACTCAGTGTGGACTTGTTGGGCCGAATGGCCTGTTTCCACGCTCTAGGGATTCTATGAACAACTCATGAAACAGCGAAAGTAATAATATGCAAATGCAGTAATTCTAATTCTAGAGCTATAAATTGAAATGCTATAATCTTGACTGTCACTAGCTGAAATGTTGTGCTATTTCTACCCACGCATGTGGGCTTTGTTTACAGAGAAGCTACATTTTGCATTGAGTGATGAATATTTTCTAATTTAAAGTTAAAACTAACTACACTTTTCAGTGCCAACCCCGAATCAAAGTACTGCAGATGTTAGATATCTAAACTACAAACACAAAACACTGGAAATCTTCACCAGGACAGGCAGCATCCATGGAGAGGAAAGCAGCATTAATGTTTCAGGTCTACAATCTGCACTAACTCTGAGGAAGAGTCAGTGACTTATGTTTCTCTCTGCACAATGCTACCAGACCTGCTCAGCATTTGCAACACTTCCCATTTCTATTGGATCAAAAATAATCACTTTTTATTCGCCCTCCAAAAAGTAAACCAGATTGCTCATCAGCTTTTCATTCCCTTTCAGCAAGAAACCCGACAACAGCTGTCTGACATCTGGTTTTGGTACAACATTAAACATGAATTTTAAAAGAGTTACAGTATGGAGAAAACAAGTTTAACTTTGCAGAGCTGGGAGGAGATTGAAGCCCAGGAGTTAGTTCCACTGAATTGAGGGTTTGTGGCAGTGAAGTCACTCTTGAGGTGGTCACTTGCCAACAATTTCTTTACAGGGGAACATGAGGGGATTTAGGAGGCCTGATTAAAGACAACTTTCATCAACCTTATTTGCACTCCAGCAGTCCCGAGAACCAGTCAGGAGAAAGAAGAGTGAAGATTAAGGAAGCCACATTTAATGAAGACAAGACTTAAATAGATATTTACAAGGCAGGCATGAAATGAGGGGAATGTGGCCTGTTCTGCTACAATGATAGCTGTCGGTCTGAACAAGTTTCCTGTCAATTGGGATGTTCAATGTATCAGATTGGCAGCGTTGGCTGACCATTCAGACTGATGGACTATTTGGCCAATGAGCTGGAGCCTCCTCTAGAAGCACTTTAAAGCTCCCTCCTTTCCTGGTACTCATTTCTGTACTTTTAAAATAGAGCTGTTAAATAATCACAGCTGTCTGCAATATGTTGCTCAATGTAAGTTTTTGTTCAAATACTGAATGCTGACAATGTCATTATCAAAACAGTTACTTTGAAGCTGCATACTGAAATGTTCATGGGTTCATGATTATATCAGAAATAACTCAGCTACCGAATATGGTTGGGCATATTGCGCTGTATGTGTTACTGGTCTTGAAGAGAGTTCATTTTTTAGGGCTACATGTGCTGT
Source organism: Hemiscyllium ocellatum (assembly GCF_020745735.1). NCBI lineage: Eukaryota > Metazoa > Chordata > Chondrichthyes > Orectolobiformes > Hemiscylliidae > Hemiscyllium > Hemiscyllium ocellatum. Next base: position 37,369,091 of record NC_083425.1, read on the forward strand.
GCTTTATGATATTACAATTATTAGAGTCATAGAGATGTACAGCATGGATTCAAACCCTTTTGTCCAACCCATCCATGCCGACCAGATATCCCAACCCAATCTAGTGCCACCTGCCAGTGCCCGGCCCATATCCCTCCAAACCCTTCCTATTCATATACCCATCCAAATGCCTCTTAAATGTTGCAAGTGTAACCAGCCTCCACCACTTCCTCTGGCAGCTCATTCCATACACGTACCACCCTCTGTGTGGAAAAAGTTGCCCCGTAGGTCTCTTTTATATCTTTCCCCTCTCACCCTAAACCTATGCCCTCTAGTTCTGGACTCCCCAACCCTAGGGAAAGGACTTTGTCTATTTACCCTATCCATGCCTCTCATAATTTTGTAAACCTCTATAAGGTCACCCCTCAGCCTCCAACGCTCCAGGGAAAACAGCCCTAGCTTATTCAGCCTCCCCCGATAGCTCAAATCCTCCAACCCTGGCAACATCCTTATAAATCTTTCTGAACTCTTTTATCTTTCGCAACATCTTTCCGATAGGAAGGAAACCAGAATTGCATGCAATATTCCAACAGTGGCCTAACCAATATCCTGTTCAGCCGCAACATGACCTCCCAACTCCTGTACTCAATACTCTGACCAATAAAGGAAAACACACCAAACGCTTTCTTCACTATCCTATCTACTTTCAAGAAGCTATAAACCTGCACTCCAAGGTCTTTTTGTTCAGCAACACTCCTTAAGACCTTACCATTAAGTGTATGAGTCCTGCTAAGATTTGCTTTCCCAAACTGCAGCACCTCGCATTTATCTGAATTAAACTCCATCTGCCACTTCTCAGCCCATTAGAATATAGGCCTCAGTGGCTAGGTTAGCATTTATTGCTGAGAGCAGTCAAAAGTCAACCACATTGCTATGGATCTGGAGTCACATGTTTGCCAGACCAGGCAGGAATGGCAGTTTCCTTCCCTAAAGGACATCAGTGAGATGTCAATCGAAATGGATGTATGGTCATCATTATATGCTTAATTCTAGACTTTTATTAAATTCAGTTTCCTCCATCGGCCACAACAGGATTCAAACCTGGGTTCCCAGAACATTAGCTGGGTGTCTGGATTAACTGTCCAGTTTTAATATCACTAGGTCATCAGCTTCAATATGCTGTGGCCCTTCAAGCTGCACACACACAAATCAGTTAAATTTGCTGCAATGGCTGCTTCATACTTGATAATGTATTTTACTGTTTTAAATGGGCGAATCCATGGAGTTTATCAATGCCTGAGTAACTGATTTTAAACCATATCAAATGGTGGCAGTGGTGAAAAATTAGTGGTGTTTACATGTCATGATCAATAAACCAGAATTTGACCATGTAAGAATTGAGGCCAGGAGGCGGTTTCATGGTAAACATTGATGTAATCATACTGACTGAAGTGTTTGCAAAATGCAAATTAGCAATCCTCAGAAAATTGTTAACTATTCATTATTGGCTAATATTGACATGGAATAAGTGCCAATATATTGCTCCTGTGAATTCTTAAAGACATATTCCTACAGACATGGAGAGCCATGACGGAACCTACGACTGTAAAGGTTTCAGCATATAAAGGGTTCACCAATTCCAGAGGCAGGATTGATGGTGCTGGAGTACAAGTACAATCAACCCACCTGGGCATCTCAAATGTTGTCTGGATAGAGTCAAACTCCAATGTTTGTTTGTTTCCCTGACGTGTTAGTATACAGAACCATACTGTGTATGTGACTAATGTATATTTATAAAGATCATATTTATGAATAAAGTGTTTTTTGAAATTGAAAAATATCTCAAATGTTGTCCATCTTGGACACTGATGGACCAGCAATTGCAAATATAGTAGCATGCCATGAACTTGCACCAGTCACATTCCATGGAATCAGTAAAGTACCAGAGACACAACAGAAACTGCAACAGGCTGTTTAAGAAACAGTTACAGGACTGCATATGAAAGACTGGGTGGGGCAAAAGAATCATCTCTCTGTTGAGCAGAGAAAATTGAAAGTCAAGAATCAAAGGCTGAATTCTTAACTCTGGATAAATCCAAACTTGAGAATACTGGGCATCTTACATGCAGTCTTTAGATAATACCTCAGTTTATATTACAGAGATGAATGAAAAGATGAAAGAGAAAGAAAGGGAGCAATATGAACTACAGGCTCTGTATCATCAGATCAATGAAATGATTGGAGGCTTACAGCAAGATCTTGAACAACTCACATGCAAAACAGCACAGGCTTAGCTAGAGCGGTCACAGAAATATTGGCTTGAGCTCAAAGGACTGCTTGAGAAAATGATAGATCTGCAAAAACTGGTGTAAGGCCAAAATGAACAAGGAGCTGCAAATCACTAATGAGACAATTCTTTCAGAGGTAAATGCTGTTAATGATGCTCTGGTGCAAGAACTCAAGGATGTAAAAAAGAAACAAAGGTCCACTGAAGCAGCATGAGGAAGAAGCCTGTGCTTTAAAGAAAATTTAAAAACCTGACAAATTTGGAGAGGCTGAGGAGTTGTTCAGCAGGATTTGAAGGAGAAACTATACTGGACTAACACACGGCAAAAACTTTGTTAGAATGATAAGAATCCAGAACGTAAAACTAGAAGCTTGAACATGAGTTGGAAATCTTAAGGAACTTTGTAAATACCAAGAAAATATGAACTATCAAAACAACTCCAGGAATGAGATCAATTAGTGACTAATCTGGAACAAAACTTGGCTGCAGTACATCATAATAAGCAAATTGTGGGACAGCAACTGCAATCCATAAAATAAAAAAAAAATGACAGCACCAACAGGAATAAGAAGCAACATCAGCAATGACTGTACACAGGAACAGTGCCTTCGGACACAGTCACCATTGTGAGATTTGAATATACAGGTCATTCTGCTATAATGTGCGGTTTGTTAATGTGAATTCCCTGTAACACGATTGATAAATCAGGGACACTCTAAAGCGTGAACTTTGAAAACATGTATTGGTTATAATGTGATTCTGGCCCCATTTTTTTGAATAGTGCTGCCAATACATGATTTTATTATAACTCGGGATTGCATGAGAATGGAACTATCGTGTTATAGCAGAACCGACTCTATCAGCAAATTATTGGTATGCTATGGAGACTCATTTATTATGATAAATGTTTAGCCTTCTTTTGTAAAGGAAGGGTTTCTTGCATATGTACCTTGCCTTTACAGAGTTCACCTTTAAGGAGGCCAAATGCTGTGTGTATAAAATGATGAGACTCTGCTGGACAGTTACTCTGCTGTGAGTCTACAAGTTAATACATAGATATCAGCTGATATCTGGTACGATGTGTTTTAATAAACTAACCCACAGAGACCTTGTCTATCCCTCAGAAACATGCCATAAATGCTGTTCTTTTATCCACTTCTCACATTCATGGATTATTATGTTTCTCTTTTTGCAGGAATAATAAGAGTAATTAGCAAGTACTTGGACATTGCAGACTTGTACATGAGATGGGTATTCCAGGCTGTCACAGAGGAATGTAATCCAAAGGACTAAAATTGCTGAGGCAATTGCCTGGTTTTGTTAGATAACATCTATATACCTAGTAAACTGAATTGAGACATACAACTTACAGACTCTACTTACAACTGGAATAGTTGCTAATTTCAAAAATATTACATTATCTAACAGCAGCTATGCTGTAAACTAATGTAGCTTTGGCTTTGCAGTTTTCAACCAATTGTGGGTGGGGGGAGGGTTTGAAGGGGGCCAGCTTTCATTCTATTTGGCTACTGACTTCACTGTGAATGTGTTTTCTCCATAAATTCTGTTCCACTTTGCCCATATTTTGCATCATACCTGGGCTGTACAATTAAACCACAGATAACATAACAAATGGCTTTATCCTGCTGTTGGCAACCCACCAAAAGAATGGACTCATGCCAAGTGTCCAGTCTGGCAGTTTTCAAAGCTGGCAGGCAAGGAAAAGGGTGTGTGTGTGTGTGTGTGTGTGTGTGTGTGTGTGTGTGTGTGTGTGTGTGTGTGTGTGTGTGTGTGTGTGTATACAGCAGCTCTCTAAGGTTCCCAGGTAAGGGTGGAAGTCTCATCCTAAATCAATTAACTGCCTACGGGCACTCCATCTCCACATCTGCCAATCTCCTACTGAAGTGCTGGGATATAAACTCCTAATATATTGTTAATTTTATATTTTGGTATATTTTATATAAATTATCTATAGCTCATTTCTGTGTGCAAAGAATAGTAGGAAACCCATTCCCACTTTGTCAGAGGTATGTTTATTTCCTGTCTACATACCAGATTTTTTTGAATGCTGTGGGAGTAAATTGGATAAACAAATCCCTTGGATATTACAGTTCAGGGCCTGAATGTAATGTGATTGAGATTTTGTAAATTTCCATTGGTTTTTGCCCAGGTTCCATTGCAGTTGGTTGACCTAACTCTAAACATCAGGGAATTTTAATTGTAACTTCACTTACGCACAAATCCAATTTTTTTCTGCTCTAGACCATCCTTTATGCTACTTCAGGCTGTAGTTCACACTTATTGAAGCCCATCCATAAACAATGGCCACTTCACCAGTCAAAACTGTGAGAATCTGCCTATTGTATTGGTTTAGAAAAGCTCTCACTTTCTTAGATGCACAGGCACTTGTAAGCATCTTGTAAAAGGTTTTTCATATCAATTATATTAATTTGCTAAGTTAAAAAACTAACATATATCAATGAAACTATTAAATACTGAAGAATAAATCTTTCTCAATTCATTTTCATTAACCTTAAATCTTAACTCACAATTAACTCTTGTTAAAAATGCTCATTTTAGGTGTTGCATTCTTTCCCAGCTGTTTGAATAAATACCAGTTTACCAAAGTTAAATATATCAAGGAATACATCATCATAGAATGAAATAAAACAATTGAGTTACAAAAGAACATAGGAAACAGGGGCAGGAGGCCATTCAGTTCTTTCAGCCTCCGACACACACTGGATTGTGGTGATTTCTACCTCAATGCCATTTTCCTGCAGTATTCCTGATATCTTCAATATCTAGAAGTCTATTAATCTCTGTCTTGAATATACTTAATGATTCACCCTCTACAGCAGACAGATCCAAAGATTCATCACCCTCTGAGTTAATAATTACTCCTCATCTAAGTCCTAAATGTTCTACCTCTTATTCTGAGATTGTGTCGAGCTCTAGGCTCAATCTGCCAGGAAATACTCTTCCAGTAACTGCCCTGTCAAACCCTGTGAGAATATTGTATGCTTCAATGAGAACATCTCTCATTTTTCTAAACGCAAGAGAATATAGAGACTCAGTCTATTCAAGTTCTTCAAATAAGAAAATTCCTCCATCCAAGAATTCATTGAGTTTACCGTTGCTATACCTCTTCTGTGTTCATTAGGTAAGAGGTCAAACTACACACAATACTCAAGGTGCAGACTCACCAAGGTTCTATACAAAGGTTACAGCAAGGTTTTAATAAGCTGCCCAATTGTCCTATTTGATTATCCAAATTAATTTTAACAAAATTTGGCGACAACCTATTGCAACAATTTCAATCACATTACAAGTTCATTGTGCCCAAAGCAAAAAATTCAACCCCCACGACATGAAATTCTTCTCAAAGTCCTTAATTTAGAAGGCAAGAACATCACAACTGAACTCATTGTTCTTCTTTACCAGGCAACAATAAGTCTGGTAAAGCTTTAATTTTTGAAAAGATCTTCTGAGAAATGGTTCTCACAAAGACAGGTATAAATCACCAAAAATCAAAGATAATTTCTGTGGAAATTGGAAAACTAAAACATGAACCTAAAGTATTATGTTGTAGCTCCTCATCTTAATGGAATATGTGGCACAAGAGATTCAGGGGCACTTTAGCAGTTTAAATCCAAGTAAAGTAAACGAGAGGATCAGGGAGGAGTGTGTGCAAATTGGAAAACAATAAATAACCTGAGATCAAATAAAGTGTGGATTTTATAGTCATAGAGATGTACAGCATGGAAACTGAACCTTCGGTCCAACCCGTCCATGCCGACCAGATATCCCAACCCAATCTAGTCCCACCTGCCAGCACCCGGCCATATCCCTCCAAACCCTTCCTATTCATATACCCATCCAAATGCCTCTTTAATGTTGCAATTGTACCAGCCTCCACCACTTCCTTTGGCAGCTCATTCCATACACGTACCACCCTATGTGAAAAAGTTGCCCTTTAGATTTCTTTTATATCTTTCCCTTCTCACCCTAAACCTATGCCCTCCAGTTCTGGACTCTCTGATCCCAAGGAAAAGACTTTGTTTATTTATCCTCTCCAGGCCCCTCATAATTTTGTAAACCTCTATAAGGTCACCCTTCAGCCTCTGACGCTCCAGGGAAAAATCCTCCAACCCTGGCAACATCCTTGTAAATCTTTTCTGAACCCTTTCAAGTTTCACAACATCTTTCTGATAGGAAAGAGACCAGAATTACACGCAATATTTCAATATTTTGATAGACAAAAGTTCAGAACCTTTTTAAAGTATTAAGGGGATCAGCATCTGCCTCTCCCCTTAAATACAGCAACTCAGAATCATGTTTAATTGTCTTGTAATCAGCAAATTGTTTGGTTTCTAATTCTCCCCACTCATTCAAAATTACAGGTACAATTCACCACTGTTGGCACAAATCTGTCAGAGCAGCCATTGCCAAATGCATATGTATCTATCTATATATTTGATGAGAATTTGCTATCTTGATTAGGCCAAAAAGATCTCTGTTCTCTCATATCTTTGCATTCAATAAATGACTTTCAAAGTGAAAACATGGAGGGTTCAAACCAATGTCAATGTCACAACAGAACTACAATAAAACTAATCAGTATGTGATAAGTTAGTCAGGGCAGTGTCGGCTTCCTGTAGCTGACCAGTGTCCCAAACTGAAGGAGGAGGTCGGATCAGCTTGTGTTCCTGCTCCTGATCCCTATCCAGTATTCCCGACTGAAAGTCTATGAGCAAGTGCTGGAACAGGATAGGATCTAACTTCATATCAGCCTCACCAGTGTGTTGATATTCATTATGTAGGTTTATGTATGGAGAGTACAGATTGGGGATAAGTGACTGACAAATCTAGGTGACTGTGTAGCTATACATTAACAAGAAATATACAAATTCATGGAAGGAGAGGAAAGGGGCAAAGAAACATACAGGAAAGCACCAGCAGGGCTGTGAGCTGTGAATTTATATAACCTGTTCCACATTAAGTCAGGGACTGTCTACAGGATAATTATACTATTTCCAAGTGCATTGAACCATGCCACAAAATCAGTTTTATGATCAGAGCTTAAGCAACTTATTTCAATTTTAACATGGGGTTATCTCTGCCTACCCAACCATACTAACATAGAAACATCGAAGACAGGAACAGGAGTAGGCCATTTGACCCTTGAGCCTACTCTATCATTCAATATGATCATGCCTGATCAAGCTCAATACCATAATCCTGCCCTCCCACTATATCCCTTTAGCCACAGGAGCTATATCCTTCTTGAAAACATAATGTTTTGGCTTCAATCAATATCTGTGGCAATTGATCCCACAAGCTCTGGGTGAAGAAATTTCTTAGTCCTAAAAGGTTTACTCCTTATCCTTAAACAATGACCCTTGGTTCTGAACTCGTCCACCATTGGGAACATCTTTTCTGCTTCTAAGCTGTCCAGACCCGTTAGAATTTTATTGGTTTTTATGAGATCCCTCCTAATTCTTCTAAACTCCAATAACTACAATCCAACTGACTTAACTTCTCCTCAAAGGTCAGACCTACCATCCCAGGAATCAATTTGGTGAATCTTTGCTGCACTCTCTCTAGAGCAAGAACACCCTTCCTCAGATAAGGAGACCAAAACTGCACACATTTCAGGTATGGCCTCACCAATGCCCTGTATAATTGCTGCAAGACACCCTTGTCCCTGTACTGAAATCTCGCTATAAAGGCCAACATACAGTTTTCCTCCTTTACTGCCTGCTGTGCCTGTGTGCTTACTTTCAGCGACTGGTGCACAAGGCCACCCAGGTCTCATTAAACATTCCCCATTCTCAATTTACAGCCATTCAAATAATAACATACCTTCCTGTTTTTGCTGTGGATATGTGGATAACCTCACATTTATCCACATCGTACTGCATCTGCCATGCATATTTAATGCAGCATGCATCCTGCATTGCTCCAAATCATAAATAACAACTATAACTCACCAAAGGTTGAGCTCAGATAACAACTATAGGAGAGATTTGCATGATTGTGGGAAATAGCAGAGGAGTATGACTATCTGAAGAGATTGGTATAGCTGCAATTGCAGGCGCCATGGGACAAGTGCACTCAAACATCGCCGAGTCCTCTGCTGTATTTTATACAGATGCAATGTACTTTACAACACTCCAAGAATGTCTGCAGAACTCTATTTTTATTTCTCGGTGGGGCTGCTTTCCAACTTGGTGAGGTGCCAAGTCATGTTCTCTCTAAGCTGTGTGAAGGTTCTGCATATAGTCTTCGGTGTCGGTTCCAGAAGTGGCTTCAGAGGCCTGTGCAAGTTTGAGGAAGAAAGTTTGAGGGAATGCTGTTTCCAAGAAACCTTCCCATTGTCTGTGCTGGAGGGAACATGTTGCTGTGATTTTCAGATGTATTATGGTGATATATAAGCTTCCTGTTACTCAGACTCAGACAATTATCTCCCTCAAAACAACATACAATCTCAGTGTAGTTTTCACCATGTGATTTCACATATCCCTTTATTTAAGCTCCAATCACATTCAAGTCACCCATTGTTTCCCGAGGCAGGAGGTGAGCAGTGACTGGCATCTAGGCTAACAAGTACTGCCAGTCTTAATTTTCCAATCAGGTGATGCCACAGAACAGTCCTGAACAACTCAACACAACACATTCTCCTCACTGGGAAATACAGGATCTAATCACTGGAGGAGAATTTGTAATGGAATGACAGACATTCCAGTTGTATTAGATACAGAATAGAAAGGAGGCTGAAAGTCTGTAGAAGCAGGTTAAAAACTCTCCAACTCACTAACATTTAAATTCTGTGTTCATCCGCATTACATATACTCCAAACAAACACCCTCAAAGCTGCCTACCATTAAGACATGATTGTGAGTCTGAAATCCTTGATCAAACCATTATCCAACCACTTACTTCAGTAAATGTGCACTCCTAGTTTTGGAATATTTACCAGCTTATTCCAAGCTTTTCAATATGATATCAATTCTTAAAATATACCTACAAACATCTCAAATTGGCACGTATAAAAGGGTGCCTATTTTCACATGTGAATTATGGTAATTTCTACATTTTGTATTTATTACTTGTGTGCTGCTCCCTATCTCAGTGTCCTCCTCTCATGTTATTACCAACAACCAGTCACACAGATGTATCGAATACAGTACCTTTGGATTTTCCTAAGGCTGCATTAGCAGAAACAAAACAATACTATTTAGAACATAACATAAAGGATTAAATGAATCAAACAGCAGTTTTTGCAAAGGTAGCCGATTCCTGTTAAGTAAAACAAGTGAGTTTGACAATGAAAATATTGATGCAGCAGGAACTTTTAACAGAAGTTCACACTGAAGTGCCTGTTATACTTGTACCAAGTAGTGAGAGTTACAAAACATATTCTTAGACCAAGGCTACTTGCTGTACAGTAAACTTCCATTACTGGCTCCTGATGGCTAGAAAAGTAATGAGGAGAAGTTTATAATAGCGTGTTATGCAGCAACCAGAGGGATGATGTCATGCTGCAGCAGTCAGTGTTCTGACAGGGAGTGCCATGGGCTCAAACAGCCTGGATCAGGAGCAAAGTGGCACAAACGTGCCGGCAAGCTGACTTTTCCACTATCCCATTGAGAAGCACAGGGAAGGATCTGGAAAGCAATTTATAAAAGGGACATCACAAACAGGGAAAGGACTTGAATTCATTATGTATTTCTTCATTACTTTCTCAGAATGGGCCAATTACCTACTACAGCATTGCTGTCACTGTTGTGGTGCACAGCAAGATTCCATAAGCAGTGGCTAATCTACTTCTGGTGGCCATTGAAGGAAGGAATGCTGCGGGAAGATACTAAGAAAATTCCCACATTTTTGAATGTCATAAGATCAAGCAGAGATTCAGTTTAGTGTCATCTGTCAAAGATAGCTCTCCCAGTACTCCAGTGAAGTGTCACTCTAGGTTATGTGTGTAAGCCCTGGAGTGGGACTTTAACACAGGACTGACTCAGATGCAAAAAACTAAGGTGACGTGACATTCAAAGTTACAAGTAAGATAAAATTATGGTGCACAGAATATTGTCAGTTTTTCTTTCATCACCCACAGTCCGTCAATAACTAAAGACATTTTAAAACTGAAAAAATACACCAGCAATGCAAATTCAAAAACATCTTTAGCATTTTTACAACTTGTTACATGCTCAATTGGAGTAAATATACTAAGACACATATCGAACAAAAGCTATTATTCCTTTAGATACATTTAATAGGCTTCATGGCAACCTCCAAAGTCTAACCGGAGATATCTAAATATGCAAGGATGACAAATTCACTATGTAGAAACAGCAAAACTCAAACTATGGCACATAATTCACTGGAATGAAAAGATTTACAAAATACTAAAAGCTCATTTTACACTGATCATTTTAACGTGCTGTACTTTGGTGGAAAGTCAAAAAATTGCTTACCGCAGTAGCCATGTTGGACAAGATGCAGAACGTGATCTCATGTAATTTGGGCTGTAAACATGGTAAAATGTGTAGTCTGGGCAAGAGTACTCAACTGACATGAATTTACAGCTAAAAGTATTCAGTTAACACGAATGGGAACAAAAATGTGACAGCAAGAATGAGGTAGCAACATAACTGCAGCATTCCCAGGTGAGCAAAAGGTAAAAGAAAGATGAAGAAAATTAAGGAGAAGCTGGTATGAAATGCCTGGACAATACACACCACAACACAATAAGGAGCATCACGGAGTTACCCACATTAGCACACAGAAGCCTTAGTGTATGTACGCAGTACGAGTTATAAAATGTGGATAACTGGTACAGTAAACACTTACAACAAAATACTGAGGCAAGAAAGTGACAATATACAAAGCACACCATTTTCTTTCACCAGTTGTGCTTTTCCCTTCTCTCCATGAAAAGTACAGTTCTAATGGGAAATGGTTCCACTGGGATCAGACAACCTCTAGCAATTGCCCAGTGTCCATAACTCATATGTGACCCTTCGTAGGCTATTCAGGTGAAGAGACCCATCAGAAACAAAACCAATAGGTCCATAGTAAGGGACTACACACACACACACACACACACACACACTTAGATATGCACACGTACAGGACTACGAAGCTTCAAATAATTCCCCTGTCACCCCCACACACAAAACTAGGAGCACTGGCACTATCTGAGTGCTCCCTATTGTTGCCCCAGTGGAGACCAGGAATTAACCCTGGCAAATTTCCTGGGGTATCTGGCTCAGTGACTTACTGATTAAAGCCACCGAGCCAACTGGAGAACCATTTTACATCCACGCCACAGGCATAAGATACGGACACCCACAATGCCACTTAATGGCAGGACATGTGTCAATATTCAACATTCATAAGAATTGTTGATGAGCTAACCCCAAGTGAACCAAACTGGACTGATATAGCATAAAATGAAACATCAAAGTTTTACTTGGACAAACTGGTTAATTTATAACCTCCCCATTCCCTTTGGGCAGACCCACGGCCTAAATTTTCAATAGCTTGTTCAGTTCCATTCACTGCAAGGTTCACTCAAGCCCATTCTAAGTACTTTGTAAACACATTTTTCCACAGTAATAAGCATCAGCAAATTGTCTTTTGAATGTACTGAAACTTGGTGACACTCTGATGGAGGATTATATCCTTATGAAGGCTTTGCACTGCAGTTGAAATGCCATAAAAAATTATAGACTAAAGAAACATAGCAACTGATACATTTACAAACTATCCAAAAGCTTACACTTTTATTCATTGAAGGTTATATAGCCGGATGGGAATAATTCCACATCACTGGCCAACAGATGAAACATGCTGGTGGTGAGATAGAACCTTTTACCTATTAATGCTATGAGTGATAACACAGGAATATCATTCTTCCTGCTCACTCAAAAGGTAAAAATTATTTCACACATACCATCACCACATCCTGTTACCACAGTTAACCTCTCCCATGAATTATCCTATGAATACACAATTGAATCCACACATACCCCATCACACGCGTTTCTAACTGGTATGAAATACACACACTCATATTGGTGCAGATGCCTGACATAGTAAAGCCTACACTGTCGAATCTGCAACAATGCAAAAACTGTGTGACACTGATACTTTTAGCAGAGGCTAAAGTGCTATTTACATTGACATTCAGGCCATTCAGGCAAAGAATTTAAAGTTTTATATATAAAGTTTTTAAAAACAAGTCCTCTTGAATATTGTGCTGAGAATGTAGATAAAAGTAAATTATATTCATGCAAATTTTAATTATTATCCAACAAATTAAAATAAGAAGTCACTATCCCTGAAATATATTTACATTAATCTCAATTCAAAATATTTTTATAAAGTAGATTTGTACACCGTCCCCATGTATATCGTTTCACTCCAGTTTCTCTCTTCTTTAGCATGCGGTTTTATTCATATGAAACAAAATTGCTCTGTACAGAGTACTGATGAAAGCAGGACAATAACTAGTACCTACCCATCCTTTTTGTAAAACTCCAGCATCATGTTGTCAGTTGCAACGCTGAGTGGTCGCCTGCCTTGGTCGTGCTGCTTGCGGTCAGAATGATCGATGTCTGGAGATGGCATGGAGTTATAGTTTGCATTGTGGTTGGTGTGGACTGGGCTGCCATAACTTCCAGTGACATTAAATTCAATATCTGTTTTTAAAAGAAATACAGCTCACAGTCCATTACTGCAGTAATACAATATCTACAAATTTTCTTCCACTCCAAGTCACAGCATCTTTTATTGTCTCCCATTTACATCATTGTCCCCACTTCCTCAAATAGACTTGCCTCTCTGGTTCCTGCAAAAAAGTAGTGATGTTCCCTCATCAAACATACTTTCACCATGTACAGTGTTCCTTTCCCCGAATCCCCACTTTGCTGAAAGCAAGACTCACCCTCAAAACCGTGGAGTTTATTACCTCTTGATCTCCCTTCTCACAATGTTCTTACAAGCTTTATGCAACCTAATCACTGGTCCTTGCTTTACATCATCACTTTTAAAAATAAATCTTGTTTGTGTAATTCTTGGGATGTTGGCAGTGCTGGCAAAGATGCTGTTTTATTTGTTATTACTTGTTAACTTCTGCGGTCTTGTTTGAGTTGGAACAATCTAATATAACCAATCATTTACAACAACATTAGTTTACATAGTCCCCAGAATTTTCCAAAAATAGCAGTTATTCTGGAAATGGAAGGCAGGGAGAAACACGGGAAAATTACAATCACAAGGGAAGTAGTACTGAGCGAATCATTGGAACTGTGGGCTAATAGTTTGCTGCTTTCATAAATACATCCAAGGGTCTTAAAGGAAGTAGCTAGTGGGACACTTTATGCATTGATTTTAATTTTCCAAGATTTGGAAAAGTTCCATTAGATTCATAAATAGTGAATGTAACTCCTTTATTCAAAATGTGTGAGATATAGAAATTAGGAAACTACAGGTTAGTTGGTTCAAGACAAGATGATAGAAGCTATTATTAAAGACATTATAGCAGGGCACTTGGAAGGTTCAAGGTAATTAGGAAAAGTCAGCATGGTCTATGAAAGGTAAATCATGTTTAACCAATTTATTAGATTTATTTGAGTAAGTAATATGTGCTCTGGATAATGGGGAATCAGTGGTTGTCCTGTACTTAGATTTACAGAAGGCATTTGATAAGGTGCCGTGTTAAAAGGTTATTCTGAAAAGTAAGAACTCACAGTGTAGGAGGTAGCATATGAGCATAAGTAGAAGATTGACTAGCTAACAGACAGAAGACATAAATGCACTTTTTTTGGGTTGATAAGATACAATGAGTGGTGTGCCACAGGAGTAGTGTCAGGCTTATGACATTTCATAACTTTTATAAATGGCTCGGAGAGACTGATGTTGATAGGTAGGAAAGTACTCTGGGAAGAGGACAAAAGGAACCTCCAGTAAGATATAACTAGGTAAACTGAGTAGGCATAGATCTGGAAAATGTAAATCTGGAATATGTTAAAATACGAAGTCATTCAATTTGGGAGTATTAGGAACGATGTGTAAATGCTGAGAGATTGTACAGTTCTGAAATACTGAGGGATACATACAAAATATGAGCAGCGTAGACCTGTGGCTCCTTAAGTCTGCTCCACCATTCAATATGATCATGTCTGATCTGCTGATGCTTTAAATCCCACATTTACATCTACCCCAAAGAACATTGATTCCCTTGGCTAACAAGAGTCTAACTGCCTCTTACTTAAAAATATTCAATGACCCCATCTTTATTATCTGGAACTGGACATCCTAGTTCATAAATTGCAAAATCTAATATGTAGGTACAACAAGTGATTTAGAAAGCTAATAGAATGTTAATTGACATTGCAAATGGAAATGAATTCGAAAGTGGGGAGGTCATACTTCAGTAATACGGGCAATAGGAAAACCATACCAGGAGTATGGTGTACAGTATTTGTCTCCTTACTTAAGGAAGGATGTAAATGTACTGGAGGCAGTTCAGAGAAGGTTTATTAGATTAATACCTGGGATGAATGTCTTGTCTTATGAAGAAGGGTTGGAGAGGCTAGACTTGTATCTTCTAGAGTTTAGAAGAGTACGAGGTGACTTGGTGGGAACCAAGATGGTCCTGGGCAGTCTTATCAGGCTGGATATGGAGAGGATATTTCCTCTTGGGGAAGAATCTTGAACTAAAAGTCCTACTAGACACTCGGGCTGCTCTCTTATTAGAGAGAGAGAGATAGAGCGAGCATAACCTGAGGTGAAGGGTGAGATTGAGAAGAACAGTGCTTTGTGGTAGCCTAAGTGGACATTGAACCCACATTGTTGGTATCATTCTGCTTTACAAACCAGCAGTCCAGCCAACTAAACTAACCAAACCCCTTAGCTAGAACAATGGGGTCACTATTAAAACAAAAAGGGTTGCCCTTTTCAGACAGAAATGAGAATTTTTTTCACATTCAAGGTCATGAGTCTTTGGAACGTTCTTCCTCTCTCTCTCTCTCATCCCTCTTAGATCATCTCAACACCTTCTATGCTCCCTTTGAGCAGAATTTTGGCGGAGAGATAACAGCTATTCCGACAAGTCCTGACAAACCTATCCCAACAGTCACTGTATCAGAGGTCAGATCAACTTTCCTCCGTGTGAATCCAAGGAAAGCTATGGGACCAGATGGAGTACCAGGCCGTGCACTCAGAGCATCCGCAGATCAACTGACAGAGGTCTTTTCGGATATCTTCAACCTCTCCCTGCAGCAGGCCACTGTCCCTGCCTGTTTCAAGAGGGCCAACATCATCCCTGTGCCTAAGAAGGCTCATGTAGCATATCTCAATGAGTGATCCTAACTTCGGTGGTCATGAAGTGCTTTGAAAGGCTGGTCATGGCATTAATCAACTCCAGCCTCCCAACTAATCTTGACCCACTCCAATTTGCCTATCGGACCAATAGATCTATGTCAGATGCCATATCACTTACCCTTCACTCCTCCTTAGAACATCTTGACACCAACAAAAGCTACGTAAGAATCCTACTCATTGACGACAGTTCATCTTCAACACTATTATCCCTTAGAGACTGATAATTAAACTTAGTGATCTCGGACTAAACCCCACTCTCTGCAACTGGATCCTTAGTTTCCTGACCAACAGGCCACAATCAGTGAAGATTGGGGACAACATTTCATGTTCCCTAACACTCAACACTGGAGCCCCCCCAAGGGATGCATACTCAGCCTCCTGCTACACACACTGTATACCCATGACTGCGTCACCAAATACCAGACTAATGCCATTTACAAGTTCGCTGTTGGCACCACCATAGTCGGTCGAACATCAGATGGTGACAAAACAGACTATAGACGGGAGGTGGAAGATCTGGAAAAATGGTGCACTGAGAACAACCTAGCTCTCAATGCCAGCAAAGCCAAGGAACTCGTTATTGACTTTCAGCGGGATGTTACTCATGCCCCCCTACACATTGACAGCACGGAGGTGGAATGAATAGACAGTGTCAAACTCCTGGGAGAGGTCATCCACAGCAAGTTTTCTTGGACTCTTCATGTGGAACACTGGTTACAAAGGCCGAACAATGTCTCTTCTTCCTCAGGCAGCTGAGGAAATTTGGCATGATGACAAATACCCTTGAGAGCATTCTGTCTGGATGTATCATCACCTGGTATGGCAACTGTACCATTCAAGATTGGAGACGGTTACAGAGAGTGGTGAACTCGGCCTGGACAATCACAAAGGCCAATCTCCTATCTATAGAATCCATCTACCAGGCTCGCTGTCAACGAAAGGAAGCCAGCATTCTCAAAGATCCATCCCACCTTGGCAATGCTTTTCTACAACCTCTACCATGGGGAGAAGGTACAAAAGCCTGAACACACGCACCAGCCAGTTTTGAAACAGTTTCTACCCTACTGAATGGACTCACAAACTCTTAACATTCGCCTGTAACATTGTTTTTGCTCTGTTTACCTATTATTTTCTTATCTATGCTACTTAACTCTGTGATCTGCCTGTATTGTTCGCAAGACAAAGTTTTTCACTGTGCCTCAGTACACGTGACAATAAATTCAATTCAAATTCAAATTCCTCAAAAGGTGGTGGAAGCAGAATCTTTGACTATATTTAAGGCAAAGAAAGATAGACTATTGTTAAGCATGGGGCATTAAAGGTTATCTGGAAAGGCACCACTGTGGTGAGCAGATTAGCCAAGATAATACTAAATGGTGGAACAGCAGGCTTGTATGGCTGTGTGACAATCCTCCGCTCCTAATTCATGTGTTTATGTGAGAGCGCCCTGCCTCATGCACTGAACACCATCATTTTTTCTATCTCCAGCACTATTTCCTTCAGGTAATGAGCTCCCACCTTTAATTACTTGTCTGTCAATCAGAGCAATGGGAAGTAACAGCAAAGTGCTGTCCTGTCACTTGGCAGGGAACAGAAAGTGATTGTTTGAGAAAGGAATGAGGTACTGCATTGACAGTAGCAAATCTTAGTGCCATTCGTGTCACTAACTGTGTGCAGTGCACATTTCAAAGTCACTCACTAATATTCAAACAAGAAAATAAATGTAGGCAGTTAGCACTGAACCCAACATAGTCAAAACTAACAGCTTGATGTAAACAGTTTATTATGCTTTTGCTGAATTTCAATATTTCCCGGAGGGATTGTCATTATTGGGAATGGAATGTTTACATTCAGCGTGCAGTGTCATTATACTTAGAAGTAGCATAATATGAAGATTATCGCAATATCCCGAACATTAGGGTGTGCAAAGATTAGCATACAAACGTGAAGGCCTCCATATACATTTTTTCTAGGTACTATTTAAACTGGGGTTATAAACACGGCATAGGGAATATAACCCAAACACCTAGCTACTAACTTTAGCTGTCTGTTTCAATCACTGATCAAAAGGCTCTTGTTGCATCTTCCACTGCCCAATCAACATCAGGACCTGGATTTGTCATATCTCACAACTACACTTTGTTACAAATTAAGCCACCTTGTTACGTTTTACTGAAACCTAGTGCCTCTGGCCTTGTCTCTTCTACAGACTAAAGCTAGAAGTACAGAAGCTGGAAGTCTGGGCTCCTTACTATTGAAAGGATATTAAATGCATGACAGAATGCCACATGGATTCACTAAGATTCACTGCTTGGAATGAGGAAATACTCATATACAGAAAGATATGGAAAATTGGCGCTTCTTCTCATGACAGTAAGGCAGGTTACAGACCTTTCAAATCGAAGCATGGAAAATCATGAAATATGGGGAGGGCAAATAGAAGTAAACAACTTCCAGCAGTTACAAAATGTAGAAAACGAGGGAAAATGTAAGGGATATTGAACAGAGGGCAGGAACACATCCCCATCTTGATGGTTGCAAGTCTGCAGAAATGACTTGAAGGTTTTTGGTCAGGCATATTTAATGTGATTGAGGTTGAGATTGGATTGGATCAGTGGATGAAAGAGAAGTGTTGAGCTATTTGGGAACCAGTAGATAAACGTGATTATAATGAGTTCCTTGTATGGAGGGACTGGTGGGGCCTAGAGGCCTGCTTCCATGTGGGAAAGTCTACTATTGCTCAAAAAGTCTCTTATTGTTCCAAGTGTTTTTCACACAAGTAGAGTTTCGATTGTTTGACCAAACGTTATTGGCCTGAAAATGAGGGTCAGATACTTAAGAAGTGAGATAGAGTGCTCTGGCCCCAGGTCTGTCAATGAGAGGGTGCATCTTTCACTAGGTCTCTTAACTAGCTCAGGTTATGTCCTTCCCTCTGGGGACTGGTCGCTGTTTCATCTCCCACCTGGAAAATAACCTCGGAAGAGGCATTACGACAAAAAACCAACAAGGTGACCAGTTGTCGGGAATTCTAATCTCACTTCAGTTGCTTAATAACTCTCCCCACAGTTACTGCTGATCATCACCAGCATCTGCAAAGTTTTGCTTTTATAAAAGAATGTAACCTCAAGGCTAATACACTCTACCATGAAATCAACAATCACCATCTTGTGCACCAGAAGAAAATTATTAGTTATTGCCATGAAGTCCTTGTCATTGAGACCTCTCGAGCCGAGAAACCTCAGCTTGATCAAGTCTCTGATTATTTCATAAGAGCTATTGAGGGAGATCAGACTTTCAACACCTCAATAAGTGCTGGATTTGAATAATGTTGTTTCAATGTTAAGTTGGGGCTAGAGAGTGTAGTCATTTTGGGAAGACACAGGTTAGCCATTGATTTCCATTTTCAGTCTCATATCTCAGTGTGACGTGCCCTCAGACAAGAGCCAAAAAGCATGTTTTAATTGCTTTTTGAGGAGCCAGGAGGGGCACACCTATTACTCTGTTCTGATTTACTGCCATACTAGGCCCCCTCCTGTCCCAAGGAACAGGCCTCGTTCCCCACCATCAATGCCAACCCACCCTCCATGGGAAATTAGAGGGAGCAGGGCTGGTCAAAAGCTGCACAAAAGGGAAAGCTACCTTAGAGGGTTTACAAGATCATTTCAGTGTTTACCTCCTGGGAAGAACCAATCAGCATGTTGAATTATGGGTTCAATGATCCCTACAATCTGTATTGAGACTGTTGTCATCATTTCAGTCATAGACCTATGGATAAAAAGGGAGTGGACAGGTTAACTTTATTTTAGCAAATAAATTACTCATAAAATGTTTGCACTTTGCAAAGAACCATTTTACAATTCCTCAGTGGTAAGTAGGGTTATACAAAAGCAGATTATAGGTTCAGTCAATCTGTAATTTAACTGATTCCTGTCACATGGTAATCACAGTACAGGCTTGGTAGTACAACTCTTGAATATTACTGAAAAGAAAAACATGTAACTGAAACTTCTCACCCTGCATTCTTCAGGACAAATAAAAAAGGCCAAATTTCAAACAATCGCAACAATTTATATTATAGGAGAAAAGCGTGCAAATTTATTGGCATGTTAACTCTGAATTTCCAAAGCTTTGTCATGGAAATAGCAACAGGATCACATGCTTCTAAAACTCCTGGGTGACTCTAAAGTGTCACAGGATCAAATATATTTCTTTCGTTTGCAGAGAACAGGTCATTACGTATGCATGTATATCCATTCCTTTCAACAAACAGAAATGAGCCACATTACAAGCTTGACTGATTATCTTCAACGGGTTGTTAGCATTGTTATTGGCATCCTCAGGATTACTCAGCAAGTGCTGCCCAATTATGGAATCCAATCTAACACTAGACATTTTGTTTTGGGTTTTATAAGTATAGTTATTTGAGGATTGTTTTTAACCTCTTATAAACAAACAAAGCAACATTCTATTTAATTTGGTCAGCCAAGGGCCTATGCCTGAAACCTTGACTGTCCTGCTCCTTGCATGCTGCCTGACCTGCTGTGCTTTTCCAGCACCACACTTTTCAACTCGGACTCTCCAGCATCTTCCTTCCTCACTTTTTCTCAACTTTCACAATGTACAACCTAGCCTGGCACTGCACCAACAGTCTTTTTGGTCTGACAGCATCCTGTTCGTGGTAAATACCAAATACTAACACAACCACTGCATAATAGCAGCATGAGACAGCTCACTTAAACTGTCATTTAAATGTTTGCGGCGGCTTGCTTTTCCAGGTTACGTCACGGTAGACTGAACAAGTTTCAGGCCCTAAAGTGGCTCTTATCGCCTGTAATATAAGTTGTGTGATTGCTTGAAAATTGACATTCTTGCATTTGACCTCAGGTGGAAAACTTAGTAACATGTCTCTCTTTTCAGTAATCAGAGGAAGTGTGTTGATTTTGTGTACCAGGCTACAAGAACCATAAACTATTTCCAAATTATAAGATGCTCCAAGGATCTACATGGACCTAAGTGCCTTTATGTCTGACCAATTTAAAGTCATAAGTTTTCCAAAAATTGGGCTAACAGAGTTTCACAGTAATTAACAATATAACATAACAAACCCTTACCCTTCATTGACTGTCCAGAGCAAGTTGGGTCCAAGGACAATTGCCATGTTACCAGGTGTCATTTTGTTAGCATCTTGATATTCTGTCAGCTTGGCTAGAAATTTTATTAAGTATCTGTAGATTGAAGATACATTGTATTATGTAAATCACTACATTTTATAAAATGTTGGAGATTCTGACTATTGTTTCAATAACTGGTAATTGTCTACTCACCTTAACATTAAAGCACCTTGCTTTTAGAGAGATTAATCAGACAAAAATACACTGTGAGCCAAAAAAGTGGATTGTAGAAGGGGAGACCAAAAGCTGATGAGGACAATGGGTTTTAAGCAGAGTCATAAAGGGGAAAGAAGGAGTGGCAAAGCAAAGAGGGTTCTTCAGGGATGTCACTGTTTGGGTCACTTG